>NW_011889172.1:478005-532690 GCF_000151845.1 Pteropus vampyrus
GCGTTCTACAAAAATAGTTTGGAAAATGGGCACTCGTCGAGCCTAATTCACAGGATTCCGGGAGGTTTAAGGAGAAAGGATACCTTAGACCCTTAGCAAGTAAGTTCTCAGTCAATGTGCACTCCACACAGCCAGAGGTTCTGTCTACTGTGGTCACTCCTGTGTCTCCAGCGTGCTAAATAAGGCTGGGCTCTTAGTAAATACTTTACGACTCTTTATTGGACAAATGTATATTATCATTGTTTTAGGAAACCTGGGCCCTCCAATAGGCAAGACACCCCCAAGCTAGTGGTATTGACTTCACTAAAGAAGGAAAAACCAGACAGACTTATCTGCAACCCTGCCTGCTTCTAAGAGACAAACACCACAAAGCAGGCTCAACATCTTTAATAGGCACCGTAATCAGCCAGTGAGAATAATTTTGGGACAGAGAAAGCTTTCTTCTAGGAATGCCTCAAGCATGATGTGTTTTTGTCCCTGGTTTAATATGTATAATTTGCCTTCTGGAAAAGGAAGCCAGAGAGCTTGGCATGATTTAGGGACCGTGGACAATGGTCACAGTTTACCAAGCATAATTGTCTCCTGCAAGGAAGAAGAAAACCATACAGTGTGTGCTGGGTGCAGAAAGACCCAGGAGCAAGAGGATTTGACCCATGCGGTTCTTAGAAGGTGCCATTATGGTGGATCCTGGGGCCAGACGGCTAAATGCCATATGGCTTCTCAGGCCTGTGATTGAGAAATGAGCACATAATGCCTACACTACTCCCATTTGAGTGAGGCTCCCAGAAACATTCACTGATTTCGCAAGGGCGAAGGAGGGGACAATCCTGTTTCCTCCTGTGCCTTGCCGGAAATCTCTACCAAGCCCTGAGTCAAGTTCCTCTTTCTAAGTGGCCTAGTTTCTTTGCTAGGAGAGAGGAGGGCTTCAGCATAGAACCCCCTGGCTCATGAAAAGGACACCCCTTACCACCCTGGCTCCCAAGTGGGGAGCTGGAACATTTCTCAATGCAACTGTCCCCAACCCTCCAATAGAGGTTTACCTAAGAAGGGAGGAGCAGCCCCTTTTGCTCCCATTGGAACTCTTCATGTCTGTTTAATATTAACTCAGCCAGGACAGGTCAAAGCAAACAGACCAGAGCTGGGGCTTACAAGAAGACAGGCATCTGTGGCCAGCGGTCCCACATCACTCTCTCACTGACATGGATGTACCCTGGCCCCTGGGATGGATTCTGCTGCTCTTGAGAATCTCCCTCGCCCATGCTGAGCCATTGTGAGTCTGGGAAACCGAAGGGACTTGGCTGGCTGCCTGCACATCTGTTGTCTTCATAACTCCCTGCATAGGACTCCATGTGTTTCTGCGGATGCCTCCCCCAGTAGAGACCCCCATGCCTCTGTGTTGGTCTACTGGCAGGTACATCCTGGTGGCCCCCCGAGTCCTGCGGGTCGGCACCCCTGAGAACATCCATGTGCAGGCTCACTCGGACTCCAGGCAGCCCCTCACTGGGACGCTCGAAGTGAACCTCACCGTATGGGACTTTCCCATGAAGAGGACAATGTTGGCTAGAAGCCAGCTCCTTCTCTCAACAGAAAACCATTTTATGAAGCAGGCATCCGTGATGGTAGGTGACAGGCCAGGATGGGTGGCCACAAAGGGAGGCTCTGGGCCAGCAGCAAAGGTGGATAGGGGCAGACTGTAGAGGGACTTCCCACAAGAGACACTGGGGAGGAGGCAGGGCTTGGCTATACCTACTGCTCCTCTCACGTCCTGCTCATTTGGAAACCCAAATTCCCCTAAATCTGGGCTCTAAGAAGGGCTATGATTAGCCCATATGATGCCTCTATGTGAATTAATAAAAGGTGTTCTCTGCTGGCGGCTCAGGAAACTGAGCTTGGACTGGATTGCATCCCCACACCCCTTAGCTGGATGTCCTAGTGCAAGAGAAAACTTCACAGCCGCACAGTGACCTTGCTTCCAAAGGCAGAGCCAGAGGCCCCCATTCAATTGCTTCTCCCAAAACCTGGTCCAGGGTTTCGTCACCAGAGATGGAAACCCCGGCAGGACCTGAGGACTATGGCATCTCTTCCTAGATCCCCGAGAGTCTGGTGTACCCCGCACAACCGGGGCAGCAATATGTCACCATCAAGGCAACCTGGGCACCCACCTCCGTCTCCTCGTTCATGGAGAAGGTGGTGCTGGTGGCTCCCCATGCTGGCTACATCTTCATCCAGACAGACAAGACCATCTACACCCCTGAGCACTTGGGTATATCCTCTGGGCTCCTGGCCTGGGGCAGGCTCTGACTCTCACCCCCAGCCCCCCAATGCCTGACATGTTCCACCTTCCAATGTCTCCCTCTTGCCCAAGACCCTAATGACTACACCCCTTCTCCAAATTCTATCCAATGCTCAGAATCTTTCCTCCTCCTCCAGTTCAATACAGGATATTCACTGTGAACCACAAGATGGATCCTGTGACCAGGACATTCACTCTGGACATCAAGGTGGCCTCTCCTGATGGGAGGGTGGATCATGTACTGAAGACATGAGGGCATGAACCACCCACCCTCTGTCCTCACAGAACCCAGAAGGCATCACTGTGATCAGCCAGGATCTGCTGGCCGAAGGAGGTTTCTTCATGAGCTCCTTCTATCTCCCAGAGCTCATCAGGTGCCCTGCTGGGAGCCCTGGGGGCGGAGGGAGGGAGGGTCTCCTCAGTCTCCATTTCTCCTAACTTTCTGTGCCTCAGTTTTGGGACCTGGAGCATCGAAGCCAGTTACCAAAGTGCAGCCAAGCAGAAGTTCAAGGCAGCCTTTGATGTAAAGGAGTATGGTGAGCAGGGTGTGACAGGGAGGGCGAGGCGGGACACACCAGAAACAGGGCTGGAAATGGAAAGGAAATCTCACGGGTCCAAGCAGGGAGCTGGTGAACAGGACTGCATTTTCCAGCCCTTGGGGGTTTCCAGGGTCGCAGGGGAAGGAGTGGGACAGGGAGGACATGGCGGGGGGTGGGGGGGATGGCAAAATGCTGAGGGTATCCACCGCTTTTACTCCACCCAGTGCTCCCATCTTTTGAAGTCCGCCTAATCCCAAATAAGACCTTCTTCTACCTCAGCGACGAAGCCGTGGGTGTGAACATCAAGGCCTCGTGAGTCCCCTTACCCCAACCTGGTCAGAGAACCAAGGACGCCAACAAACTGAAGGGTGGCAAGAAGCAGGCCACTTCCGTAGCACTTAGGGCATAGTAGAGGCACTCTTTGCCACTTACCAGATGTTCTTGGCCACCTACATTGTCCCATGAGGCTGCACAGACCACGTGTGCCATTTGTAAGGGTGTATAGACCATGTCTGCCATCCGTGAGGTGGTGCAGACCATCCCTTCAGCTTTTGGGGATTGTACAGGCCACCTTGTTTACCTAATGGAGTTGTACCACATCTCATATTTTGGACCACAACTGAGGATCCACAAGGTTGCACAGACACCTTTGGTATCTTGTTAGGTTATCCAAACAAGATTGCAGTTGCAGTTCTATGAAATTGCAAATGCCACATTGGCTGCCTTGTGAGATTTATAGACCATCTCCACAGCTCTACGAGTTTGTACAGGCCCAGTTATCCACCTAAGGTTGTAAGGACCATATCTTTCACTTCCTAACATTATACAGACCATTCCTGCAGCTTTACAGGTGAATAAGCTGCACGGGACACCTTTGGCACCCCATGGGTTGTGCAGACTTCTATGTGGTTCCATAAGGCTGTATAAACTACCTCTACCATCTCATGAGGTTGCTTAGACCATATCTACAACCTCACAAGGCTTTATGCAACATATTTGTCATTTCCCAGGGTTTTGTGGGTCAGCAATGAAACAATCTGAGTTGTCAGGGGTCACCTCTTCCCCCTCCCAAAGTTTCGCAGCCATTGTTGCAGCCCTGTGAGGTCATATAGGCCATCTCTGCAGCTACATGAGGTTGTGTGGGTGCTTCAGAGCCAGTGTAATGGCCCTTTATTCCCCAGGTATATATTCAACAAGCCTGTGGATGGACATGCCCTGGCCATCTTCGGAGTGAAACTGGATTCCCGCCGGATCCCCATTCAAAGCTCCCTGCAGAGGGTGGAGGTGACCAAGCCCAGACCACTCCCCAGCTTCCCCTCCCTCAACCCTCCTCCACTTCCCAAGAAACCATCTCTCCTCTCCTCTCTCCTGTCCCAAGAGCAGATATCAAAAGGCCAGGGTCACGTCTCCCTCCAAAAGGACACACTGATGGCCGCATTCCAAGGCCCAGAAGAAGACTTCATTGGGGCCTCAATCTTTGTCAACGTCACCGTGTTCTCCTCAGGTGCCACCCTCAAGTCCCTGGCTGAGGTCAAGACACTGTGTCCTTCCCCAGCCCAGACATTTTGCCCATGTGACCGTGGGCCACCTCCTGCCTGAGTTTTCTCATCAGAGAAATGGAAAAATGCCAGAAGGGCTAGCAGGGGCTGAAATTATATTATTGTCTTTCTCTGTCTTCACCAAGATGGGCCTCCCATACCAGCAGCCCACCACTCCCCCAGGAAACTGAACCTCCTCCACAAACATCATGGTCCCCATGTCTCTCTACAGGGGGTGAGATGGTCCAGGCCGAAATCTCAGGGGTGAAGATCGTCCGGAGCCCATACAACATCAAGTTCATCAAGACACCCCAGTATTTCAAGCCGGGGATGCCCTTCCATTTTAGGGTCAGGGTTCACTCCACCCAGAGACTCAGGGCCCCCACCCCCAAACAGCAGCCCCCCTCCCACAGGAAATAAAAACCCACACTGAACTCATCCTGCCCCTCTGACCAATCCCAAGGTTCCCTCAAGTCTTAACCCAGGTCTCTCCAAAGTACAGTGGTGACTCCAGAATTTCTCTATGGGGGTTTAGGAGTCACAGTCGGGCTGGAATGTGGTGCTTAGGGGTTTATCTTGAGGGTATATTTGCACAGCAAGCTTGCTGTTTTCTCATACATTCATTTGGGTGACTTCGAGACATCTGATGGGCATAAAGAAAACAAGAGCCATCTTTTAGTTACAGTCCTATTCTGAGTTATCCTCAAGCTCTCCATGTCTCCTCTTACCTTCTCCGCCCCTAATTCCACCCTACCCTCATCCCATGGGCACACCAGCACCCAGGGCCACCACATATGGTTGTACACTGCAAAACTCTAGGGAGTGCCATTCGTAAAGACACTAATATAAATGGTATCCCTGGTGTTGTTCAGTGCACAACTTGCACAACTGTACCAGGCAGTCCTATCCAGATGGCATTCCCAGTTCTCACCTCCCACACCAGGCCATCCCCATGCCTGTCCTTCATCTCACCACACATTTCACCCCAGGTCTTCGTCTCGAATCCTGATGGGTCCCCAGCCTACAAAGTCCTCATCCGCTGCCAAACCCACAAAGCCTATACCTCGGTCGATGGGGTGGCCACTCTGACCATAAACACAGATGCAGATCTGGAGCAGCTCCCTATACTGGTACCAACCTGACAGGACAGGGATGGTGGGGTCGTATGAGCTGGAAGGGTTGGGAGTTACTTACCCATTGCTCTCCCCAGGTGGAAACTGATGAAGCTCTCCGACCAGAGGAGCAGGCATCAGCCAGGATGACAGCTTGGCCTTACTCAACTCAGAATGGGTCAGGGAACTTCCTGCACATCGATGTGAAGACATTAGGCACAGAAATTAACAGAAACGTCCAGCTGAGCCTCAACACAAGGCATCAGAACCCTGAAGCCAAGGAGCAAATCACTTACTTCACCATCCTGGTGAGGGACTAGGACCAAGACTTGAGTTAAGGAATTGTTTCCCTGGCACGATCTTGGTTAGCTGGGTTGGAGGGACTATGAACAACGGCATAAACGTGGGAACCATCTGGGGTGGGATCAGGTCAAGGGGCTGAAGCAAAGGGACTGTGGACCTCCTTTGTGGGCTGGCCCTACCCTTCTCATCCTTGGCCTCCCTTGTCTCCAAGGTCCTGAGTAAGGGTCAGATCGTGTCTGCCAAACATCAGTTAAAAAGTCATGGGAGTGTCTACACGTCAGCCATTATTGATGTGACTTCAGAGATGCTGCCTTCCTTCCGCATCCTGGCCTTTTATTTACTGCCCCGGGGAACAGGCCAAGACCCTGAACTGGTGGCTGATTCTATATGGATCGATGTGAATGACAGATGCATGGGAACGGTGAGCCAAACTCCTTGAAATTGTACATCACCATCATAAAGTTTGGGAGAGGGCCTGTCCACGTCCAAGGGCCCCCCATACAGGGGCAGGTGAGTATAAGAGGAAGAGATGTGTCCTTAAAAGCTCAACCTAGGGGCTATAGAAGATGCAAGTAAATGTGTGGAGTTGGGATTGGCCTGGTGACATTCATTCCCTAATGCTCCATCAGAACCATAAGAAACTAAAAGTGGACTTGGGGAAGCCCCTTGGTAATGTATGAGCCCCTTTTTCTGACATCTCTCTTTTTTCACGCTCAGCTGAAAGTTGGCTTAAAGAATAAAGACCTCTTTGATTCTTTGGAGCCCAACAACCAGGTGGAAATACAGGTGACAGGTGATGCAGAGGCCACAGTGGGGCTGGTGGCAGTGGACAAGGCTGTCTATGTCTTGAACAGCAAACACAAGCTCACACAGAAGAAGGTGAGATCATGTGGATTTTGGGTCAAAAAGTTGCCTGAACATTGTAGCTGGAGCTTCACCTTCAGCTGTAAAATGGGCAACATTGATGGTTACAAGGATTCAAGGAGTTAGTGCACAGCAAAGAGATTGTAAGGTGGTAAGGGCTCAATAAATGGGAAATGGTGTGAGAATTATTGATGGTGAGCCAGCAATTACTGTGCACTATTACACCTTCCCTGGAGGGGTCATATAAGCTCCAAATCCAGGTTGACCACCAGGTCTCTTGACCCCCAGATCTGGGATGTGGTGGAGGAGCATGACATTGGCTGCACAGCAGGCAGTGGAAAAGACAGACTTGCTGTGTTCAAGGACGCTGGACTAGACCTGAAAATGAGCACAGGGATGGGCACCCTGGCAAGCTCAGGTACAGAAAGGGGGTGGGAGGTGGGCAGGAGGAAATAAGGGATAAAGGCAATGGTCTAGTGGTTAAGAACATGGGATTTGGCATCAAAAAAAAGAATTAAAATCCAGGACTCTGACACTTACCATGGGCCAGTCACTTTTCCTTTCTGAGTCTCAGTTTCCCTGTCCATAAAATGGGGATAAGAGCACAAGTAACTCACTGTGTGTTGATTAAGATATAGTTTTGTCCATGTGTATCAAAGATACAGATTAACATTAGCTTAAAAAAGAGAGTTTATTTCTCACTCAATACCAGTCCAGAGGTCATTCTGGGACTCAGGATCTTTCTGGCTTATTGTTCTGCCATATTTCAAGATGGCACCTCAAGAGAACCTCAATCCAGGCAGCAGGATGAAAGGAAGGGAGAAGACCCCACCTAGGTGCAAGGGAAGCTGGGAAATGTACTCTTCATTCTGAGTGATACGTAAAGACAGAGATTTAGTTGCCACAAATGTGGGGAGGAGAAAGGATATTAGGGCCAACCAGGAGTGTGTTCTTTCAATGACAAATAGTGATATTAATAACAGTTTCTATTTACTGCAAGCTAGACCCTGTGCTAAGCACTTCTATATACATGATCTCATTGATAGAACTATGACTATACTCACTTTACATAAATGAGGAAAATGACACCCAGAGGTTAAGTGACTCGCTGAAGACCTCATAGCTTTTAAGTGGTGAATTCTGAATATGAGGAGGCCATGGAATTTTTCAGTCTTGTTGAGCATTTTGCTCTTTGAGCAAAAATGATGTGATGTATATAAAGCACTGGGCATACAGTAAGCACCCAATAGATATCATCAAGGATGTTTTCAATGATCTTAACAATTGTCCTCACTGTTCCCTCTGACCCCCAGACTGGCACTGCCCCCAGAGCCCACCTCCCAGCCGCCGCCGCCGCTCCCTAAAGAGACTGGAGACCAAGAGGAACGCAGGTCAGTGTTAAAGCTGGATGTGCCCCTCTCAGCCCTCTAACCTACTGTATTCGTCAGGGCTTAGGACAGAAAACTGAAACCATTAAAGGTACTGCAAGCAGAAAGGGAGGAATTTAATTGTAGGAGTTCGGTGCTTCCAAAATCATTTGACAGGCTACAGGAGTGGAAGGCTACTTGGTGGGACTCAAGATCGCCCCACTGCAGTTCTTGCAATTTGTGAAATCTCAGGAAACACCTCTCATGAGGTTCGTGAGTAGATAGTGGACTGTGGAATTTTTCCCCTTAGAAAAACACACATAGACAGAGGCACACCCACAAGCTACTACTGCTTCAGGGAAAATGGTCTCTGCTTCTCTTCCACCTTTTAAATCTCACTGGCAGAATCTCATTTCATCCAACTCTAGCAGGAAGAGAGTCTGGGAAATGTAGTTTTTAGATGTCAAGCCTCTGTGATATAGGAGAAAACTTAGACAGAAGGAGAAATGGGTGCCAAGTGCCAGTGGATAATAGCTAGCTCTAATCCTGGATCTCAAGGAAGATGGGAATGTGGTGTTGTCAGCATGCATTGTATGAATATCAGATTTTTCAGTCTCTTTGAGCAATGTTAATGACTTGATGGACTCTAAATAAATAAAGGGAAAATAAGTGCAATCTAATACAAATTGAGGTAAAACCCGAACTCTCATTACGGTATCAAAAATCATGTAACACTCTGAGGAACATTTACAATATATACTTATGGTAATGATTAGTTATGTTATTTAACTATGCATATTCTAATTGTGTTATATGGTGGACAATAAGATTTTTAAATTGCTATAATTTTTATTTAAGTACATCCATTCAGTTTGCTAATTTAGAAGCATTCAAGTTGACATCGTGCCTTGAAGCAAGTTCTACATTTTCATTTCTTAAAAATACATAATAAAATTGGGAGTCAAAATGGCATATTTTATAAATAAACGTGGCATTACCAAACTCTACTGAAGAGAAGAAGGAGAGTGAGGAGGAGGCGGGGGAGTGAGGGGAGGGGAACAATAGTAGCACGGATTCTAGTCCCAGCTCTGCCACTTGTGAGCTGTGTGACCCTGGCCAATAAATTGACCTCTCTATTGCTCAGCTTCT
Source organism: Pteropus vampyrus (assembly GCF_000151845.1). Classification (NCBI taxonomy): domain Eukaryota; kingdom Metazoa; phylum Chordata; class Mammalia; order Chiroptera; family Pteropodidae; genus Pteropus; species Pteropus vampyrus. The sequence continues at coordinate 487,171 of NW_011889172.1, forward strand.
TCGTCAGAACTCACCATATGGGTTCAATATGAGGTTTCAGGAGGAAGACACAGGCAAAGTGCTAGGACCAGCATCTGCCAGAGCTATAACTAAATAGGGCCCAAGAATACCTGGCACTGTTGGATGGCGTCCAGCTTCCTCAGGTCCTGCTCAGTCTTTACTTGTCCCTCTAACCTTGGCCCACAGTGAACAAGTTCAAGACAGAGCAGGAGCGAAAGTGCTGTGAGGCTGGGCTCCGGGAGAGCCCAATAGGGCTGTCGTGTGACGAGAGGACCCGGCACGTCCGCCATGGACCAACCTGTGTAGCTGCTTTCCTGAGCTGCTGCCATCTGTCTGAAGCCCTGACTCGGGAGGCCCGGGAGGAGCAGCTGATTCTGGGAACAAGTGAGGGGGCCACAGCAGGAGGCACAGGGTTGGGGGGTTGGGGTGCGAAGGGAGCTATGCGACAGGTCAAGGGATGGTATGGTCCATGGGAAGTGTGGGAGGACCTCTCTGAGGAGTCTGCTGGGCCAGCCAAGGAAGAGATGCGAAGGAGACCCCACGCCACGCCTGCTCTCTGCAGTGGATGAAGACGACGACTTTGAAGACATCTTCCTGGAGGATCTGCCTATCCGGACCTTGTTCCCTGAAAGTTGGCTCTGGAGGAAATTTACTCTCCCAAAAAGTGACTCAGGGTAGGAGCCTCCCCCGCCCCTTTGCCAGCATCTGGTCCCTAACCCTTCCACACATTAGTGGGCGTCCATCATGGCCAAAGCCCCCAGTGGTGACATTGAGCTCTCAGCATAGTCCCATGATAGGAACCTCCCTGGATGGGAATACAGATCCCAGTGGTTCCCCCAAAATAATGACCCTCTAGAGACAATGCCCCTCATAGGATGACCGACTGACCCCTGCATAGTGATCATAACCTCTGGACAGAGGTGACAGAGGCTCTGTCCACACAGCACCAACTCAATGATGCCCCCACCCCCCCCTTGCCACTTCCAGGAGCATCTCCCACTACAACATTCTTGCGAACGTGCCAGATTCCATGACCACGTGGCAGTTTGTGGCTGTCAGCCTCAAGGCTGGACAAGGTGACCCCACAAGCCCAATGCCAAGAGGATGGGAAAACATCTAGCCCCAGGACAGTGGCCCTCTGCTTAACTCCAGCATGATCTCCTGGTTCTAGGTCTCTGCGTCTCGGATCCCTTTGAGCTGGTGGTTAGGAAATTGTTCTTTGTGGATATTAAGCTGCCCTTCTCCGTGCTCAGGAACGAGCAAGTGCAGATCCAAGCCGTGCTGTACAATTTCGGGAACCGCCAGGTCAAGGTGAAGCCTCCAGCCTTCCCCTTCCCAACAAAACATCTATCAGTATGTTTTAGAAAGTGGTTGGAGTGTGACATTATTTGAAAGGGCCAGTAAAGTGCTGACTCTTTTGGAAAAATTCTGAGATGTTTTCTATTTTAAACCTCACAATAACCCCAGCATATGGGTACCATTATTCTTCTTCAGAGATGAGACAGCTGAGGCACAGAGAGGTTAAATGGCTTTCCTGAAATCACACAGCACATAAGTGGAAGACGGGGTTTGAACCCAGGCAAGGTCTTTGCTATCAACCGCTGTGCTGTGCTGTCACCTACTCAGGATTCTCAGGGTGGGGGCAGGAGGGGACTGTGTCTCTAGGGTCCTGGGCCACTCCATCAATCAAGACCCCCCAATTGCCCACCCTACCCCAGGTCCGCGTGGAGTTCCCTCATAAGGATCCGCTGTGCAGCGCATCAAAGCCAGGAGCCCCCTCCCGCCAGACGGTGGTCGTGCCCCCCAACTCCTCCAAGATGGTGCCCTTTGTGCTTCTCCCACTTGAGACAGGCAAAGTGGATGTGGAGGTCAAGGTTGTGGGCTATGGAGTCCAGGATCACGTAAAGAAGACACTCTCAGTCCAGGTAATGGACTCCCCAAGCTTTATGAGTATGGGAGGGCCAGGTGGGCCCAGGATCAACAAACATTCCTCCCAGGTGGGAGTGGGGCGAGAGAATAGAATTGTAAGTTCAGTCACAGAGCTCCCACTTTGCAACTTTGGAGTCAGGCTTGGGTTCAAATCTTGTCTGGGCTGTGTGACCTTGGGGAACGCACTTAACTTCTCCGAGCCTCCATTTCCTCAGTTGCAGACTGGGAATCATCATCATCTCCACAAATAATCAGAGAGCTGTGAAAATTGCACACAACTCATGCATGACCCATCAATAATTCTACATTTTTCTTAACAAACACATGTTTAGCTCTTACAATGCAGCACCTTAAGAATATTAACTCACTGAGCCCTCAGAACAACCTTAGGAGGTAAGATTGTTCTCCCTTTCACAGATGAGAAAACTGAGGCACAGAAAGGTGAAGCAATTTGCCCAAGGTCACACAGCTAGGAAGCAGACAAACTGGTATTTAAACCCACATATTAGGGCTCCAGAGTCTGTGCTCTTACTAGCTAAGCGATGCTCCCTCTTACTGCCATTGTGAGTGTCATTATTATTGTCATTTTGTTTTGTTGTTTTTAACTTGCTTTCTCATTGCATCCCACAGGAAGCGGGGCAGCTAGAACAAATATCCTATAGCATCCTCTTGAACCCCCAAGGTTTGTGGGCTCTGCAGGAGGCATGTGGGATCCTGGGGACATGCCAGGGCAGAGGGAGGGGCTAAAATGAGGGGGTCTGGCCAGGTGGGCGGTCTGAGTTCCTCTTGGGCTCTGTACCCGCTAACTTCCCCAGCCCCTGAACCTGATTGTCACAGAAGGTTGTGCCTGCTCAGGTCAGACCCAGGTGGAGCTGTTGCAAAGATGGGACTTTTTGAACAAGATACCCAATACAGAGGCAGAAGTGTTTGTCAGCGTCCAAGGTGCTTAGGGCACAGCTCGCTCCTGGGGGAATGGGGACGGGGAGAGGAGAGCTAGCTCCTCCAGGGCCTGCCTGGGCACAGAGGCAGGAGGGGCTGGGAGTGCCCATGTGGGGCAATTGGGAGGCCACGGTGGCTTAGGCCATTCCGAAGGTGACCTTGCCCACCTGACAGGTGACATCCTTGGTGAGACAATCCTGGGCAGCCTGACACCCAAAGAAAAGCACGAGCTGCTGAGAATCCCGACTGGCTGCCCCGAGCAGACGCTGAGCAGCCTGACACCCGTGATCATCCTGACCCGCTATTTGGACACCACGGGCCAGTGGGGCAAGGTTGGGGTGGAGCACAGGGACCAGGTGATGAAGAACATTGTCAGCGGTGAGTGTGGGTCCCCTCCTGGGACCTCGATGAGTGTGTCTGGGACTCTCTGGGATGGTGACTGGGGTACTCTCAGGGTTGGGGGAGGTCCCCAGGGACCCTCCCAGACTGTAACACCCAAGCTGATACAAACTCCCCAGATGACCCCTCAACAGTGACCCCAAAGAGTCATCTCAAAGTGATCCCTAGATTACTCCTGAACTCTGACTCCTCTTCCACATGACGACTTGATAGCAGGTTCCCCCAGATGACCCTAACAGTGATCCTCTGGTTACTCCTTCACCCAGACGCCCCAGACGCCCCTCCCAAGCCACAATCTGACAACGGACACCCTGGTTTACTCCAAAGAAGCAACCCCCAGGTTATATTATATTGAGACACTGTCCCAGTTTACACCCAATCACTGCCAAGTCCTGGGTTACCCCCAGGAAAATCCCAGGCAGAAAACTCCAGGTTAATCTCAGCTGATGGCCTCCCTCCCAATTACAGGCTGACACCTCCCCAGGTTACATTCAACCCTCCAGGTAATAACCAGAGATGAAAGCCTCCGGTTACACCCAGACAGAAACCCTCAAGTTAACTTGAACACTGACCCACCTCTTCCCAGTTACTTTCAGATACCAACTCTCCATCCAGGTGCTCTCAACAGACACCCTAGGTGACACCCAGCCACTGTCAGCCCCAATGTTACACCCAAACAATAAACACCCAGACAACCTTCAGATAACACCCAAATAAAATGCTCAGAATATGCCTGAGAGCTGTGCCCCCAGGCCACACCCAGGAGTAACCTCCTCGAGGCTACACAGGAACACTGACACCCCACTTTGCAGCCAAAAAGGTCCCCCAAGAAAATCCCTAGGTAGTGGCCCTTCAACGTTCCCCCTTTCCTGGGTTTCACCTTCCATGAGACCAGATGGGGTGGTTTCCCAGGTTCCTCCTGGATGCAACTGCACACTGGCTCCCACGGTCATGCCTGGCCATGACCTTCATTTACACCTGTGCCCTGCATCTCCCTCTTTGTACACCTGGACACGTCCCCACCTCCAGATTGCTCCTAGATGGCATGCACCCCCAAGTCACACCCGCACCCTGCCCCCCAGATTATGCCTGATAACTGACCCCCCTTCCCAACCACACCCCAATAGCAAGTCTCCCTGCAAGACCTCCTCCCCCTGTCTCCCCAGGATACACCCAGATGCTGACCCACCGGAGCGCAGACGGCACCTACCACGTCCACAAGGGAAACCCCGGAAGCACCTGGTGAGGACAAGGACACTGGCCTGGAGGAAGTTCCAGGGGCCAGCCTGGGGTTTGATGACCCCGGGAGCATCCATGCTGCAGGGCCTTGGGGCTGGCAGCCTGTGGGCCAGTGGCATTCCACAAAAATGAGGGGTCATTCTGGAGCAGTGTGGCCCATGGTGTAGACGTCTGCAGAGTGTAGACACCCCTATCGTAGAACCCTTTTGGCTGCCACTCCCAGTAATCATCCGCCCCGTTGCCCTCCAAACAGGCTTACGAGCTACGTGTTCCGAGTTTTCTCTATGGCCTACCTCACCATGACCATCAGTGTGATCGACCTGTACTCTCTCTGTGCTGTTGCCAAGTGGATCATCACCCAGAGGCAGGCGGAGGACGGGCACTTCTTGGAGGAGGGCCCCGTGATCATGGCGTCAATGCAGGTGCCCATGGCCCCCCTGTTTAGGACATTCAAACAAAAGCCAGGGTTCTGTGCCATGATAGGGGAACGGACTCCTGCCCTGTTCTCAGGTAGAATGAAAAAAAGAAAGAGCTGAAGCCCAGTGCCCAGCATCACCTCCCCCTGCTCTGGACCACCCTACAGTCCATTACAATATGGGAGAAGCGGGGTACATCTGGGACCCCATATCTCCCTCACCCTCACCTCAAGCAGCTGTCCATCCTGGCCTTCCTCCCACTGGGCCTGAGTTCTCCCCACCCCCCAGCCAAAATACCCATTCCTACCCAGTGTTCCTCCACACCAGCCTCTGAAAACAGCTATCCAAAAGCCTGGGCGGTTTCTCCTGCTCAAACACCTTCTGTGGCTCACAGTTATCTACAACAATATCTCTCTACTATATCCCTCTCTTCTGTACCTCCTCCCAAGCCTTAGCCCTCACTACTCTCTGCTCACAGGTTCCTCCAACTCACCTCTATGTCTCTGCTTATGCTGGCCTCTCTGCATGGAGTAACCACACTCCATCCCTTTTATTTTTCTTTACCCACCCAAGTTATCTTTTCTCTTTAGATTTAGCTCGGACACCACTTCCTCTAGGAAGTCTCCCCTGAATACCAGCCCATTGCCTGTTTCCATCATTGCATCTATCACATTATTCATTCATTCATTCATTCATTCAACAATTCATGAAACATTTATTCAACAATCGTTGTGTATCAGGCCTTGTGCTAGGCAGAGGGGAGACACAAGACATTTACAGCCCCTACCTTGTAGAACTCACAAGCTGGGGGGAGAGCAGAAGTTCAACAAATAATTATAGTTAGTGATTTTTAAATCACAATTGGCTGTGTTCCATGAGAGAGAAATACCAGGAAAGATTATTTAATAGGGGTCATGCCTGGACCTGGAGATGTTAGGGGAAGTCTGCAAAAGGAAATGACAATAAAGTAGCAACGTAAAGAAGGAATAGGAGTTTGTGGTGGGAAGAATGGAAAGAAAGCTCCAGGTAAAGTGAACAGCATGTGCAAAGGGCCTGAAGCTCTGGCATGTTTGTGGAGAGAGAAAAGAGACCAGTGTCACCAGAACCCAAAGATGAGGGAGAGAGTGGTCTGTCTTAAGGTGTGAGAGGAAGGAAAGATGTCAGATCCTGAAGACTGCAGGGCCTTGGAGGCCTCAATAGGATCTGAAATTGTCTATTCAGTGTTCACTTTTTCTACACTGCTTCCAGGGAGAGAAGCAGGCCTAGTTCATTGTAGTTGGCAAATGTTTGCTGAATAAAACTCTGGATGAATGAATAAACCCAACAAAGACAGATTGTACCCTCAAAGGAAAGGAAGCTAAAGGATTCAGAAGGATAGTGTGAGCAAGAGTCTGACATGGTACAGGAAGGTCACAAACACAGGCTTCCCGAGCTCAAGCTCACAGATCTGAGTTTTATGCCACCAATAAACATTTAATAGGCACCTACAATGTGCCAGGCACTCCTTTAAGTGCTGGGGACCCGGACTAAGAAAAAGATGAAAATCCTTGTCCTCCTGGGATGGGCATTTTAGTGAGGGGCAGACAAGCAATAAGCATAATGTAGACATAAATGACATGGAGTTTTAGAGGTGACATGGGACAAGGTGTAGGAAAAGAGAAATCAAGGTGATGGGGTTTAATTTTGGAAAGCTTCATGAGGAGATATTTATACAAAAAACTGAGGGGGCGAGGGAGCAAATCATGTGACTAACTAGGGAAATAGTCTTCCAGGCACAGGGAACAGCACGTGCAAAGGCCCTGAGACTGGACTGTGACAGTACATTTGAGGAACAGTAAGGAGGTCAGTGTGGCTGGAACCGAGTGAGCAGGGGGAGGAGGTGAAGACAAGGAGGTGTTGGAAGAGATTGTGCGGGGCCTTGTGGGCTGCAGGAAGAACTTGAGCCTTTCCTCTGAGTGAGGAAAGTTCTGAGCAGAGGAAGGACACGACCTGATTCAAGAGTTCATAGGCTTCATTGGCCACTGCGAGAAAAAGAGACTGTGGAGGGTGCACGAGTTTCCTAGGGCTGCTTCAACGAAGTACCACAAACCAGGTGGCTTAAAACAACAGAAATGTATTTATTCTCTCACAGTTCTGGAGGCTAGAAGTCCAAAATCAAGGTGTCAGCAGAGCCATGCACCTTCTGAAGTCTCTAGGGAAGAACCCTTCCTGGCCTCTTCTAGCTTGGTAGCTCCTGGAAATCCTCAGCATTACTTGGCTTGTAGCTGCATCACTCCAATCTCTGTCTCCATCTTCACATGCCCTTCTTCCTTCTGGGTGTCTGCATGGCCTTCTTACAAGAACACTAGTCTTTAGGGATAGGATCCACCCTAATTCGGTATGACTTCTTCTTAACTAATTATATCTGCAAAGATGCTGTTTCAAAATAAGAGCACATTCTTCTAGAGTTTTGGGTAGACATGAATTTTGGGGGGACACCATTCAACTCACCACAGGGTTTGAGAGCAGAAGCTAGGAATCTAAAGAGGAGTTTGAACCCTAAGTCATTAATTTACTGGCAATGGGGAGACTTCGCCTCTGTGACCCTCAGTTGCCTCAGTTTCCTTAGCTCCAGTAAAATGGAGCTGCAGCAGGAATGCTGAGATAGCCTAGAGATCTCAGCACAGCACCCACCCTCCAGGGCTGTTAGCTCTTGTTAGTAAATCAGACCCCACATCATGAGGCAAATCTCATGATGGTGCCTCCTCTCTCTCTCTCTTCATCTTGCTTCAATGTCATTCAGCTCAGAGCTGAGCACTTGGGAGCTTTTCAAGGTCAGGAAGAAGAGGTTGGGGAAGTTGTCTCCAAAATGTTAAGGAGATCATTGGTCTGGCTCTACATCCACAGGGTGGCTATCAAGGCTCCGAGGCAGATGAATCCCTCACAGCTCTTGTTCTGATCTCTCTGAACGAGGGGAAGGAGTTATGCAGCCAGGAGATACCGGTAAAACCCAAAGAGGAGGGCAGGATCTGCGGGGTGCATTATCCCTGCACCCAGGGATCTCCCCCACCCCTGTGTCCCTCTCAGTGTAGCCCTCTCTTCTAACCCCCAGACCCCTTTGCTCTGATCATTTCCCTCTAACCGCCTCTCTCTGACTCTCCAGAGTTTGATTGACAGCATGGAGAATGCCCGTGGCTTCCTGGAGAGACGCCTCTCTGACATTCAGACAACATTTGCCGTAGCCATAGTCTCCTATGCTCTGGCCCTCACCAAGAGCCCTCGGGCCAATGACCGCCTGGACAGCTTTGCCAGCCACAGTGGGTGTGGGGCCACTACTTAAGCAACTCTGTGTTAACCACAGTCATGGGGGCGAGGGGAGGGAGGTTGCACGATCTCAAATCCAGTAATACATGACTCATCACTCAGCATTTACTGAGCACTTACGGTGTGCCAATCCTGAGCTCAGACCCTGAGAAACCAAGGTGAACAAGACTGATATGGTCCCTGCCCTCAAAGCTTCCACCGTTCCTGGGGGAGGCAGGCAGAAGACAAACAAATCAATAGAGAATTACAAATTGAGATAAGTGCTGAGATGAAACATATAAAGTCAGTGAGAGAGATGACAAGGGGAGAGGAGTATGGATCAAAGGGCCAGGATAGCCTCTGTGAAAAGGGGACCCCTCAGCTGAAATGAAAGATGAGAAGGCCCACCTCTGTGAAAGGCCAAAGACATTCCAAGCCAAGAGAGTGGTGTGTGCAAATGCCTTGAAGTGGGAAAGTGCTCGGTGTGGTCAAGGATGGGAATAAGGTCATTAAACGTGGGTAACTGAGAGGCATCTGCCTCTCATGGCCCACCCTGTCTCATCTCCAAGAGGCCTCATCCCATCCTCTCCATTCCCCAAGTAAAGAGAAGTGGAGTCAGGAGAACTAGCTTTCAGTGAGACTAGAGGGACCTGAAGGAGCTTCTTTGAGACTTAGCTTTCCCATTCGAAATAGTCTGTCTCTTAGAGTGGTTCTGAAAATACAATATCCATCTGCACGCTCAAAGAGTTTCACATAAGTGCTCAATAAAATAGCAGATGAGAACAATTGGGTCAGATGACACAAGGAGAGGGCAGGTTTAGGTCTGAGTGACAAGGTGGGCATGCATCTTCTAGACAAAAACCACTGGCCAGTAAACACCAAAGACAAGCACTCGCTGTACACCATTGAGGCCACGGCCTACGCGCTGATGCAGAAGCTGGAGCTGGGTCGATATAATGAGACACACGCCATCGCCAAGTGGCTACTGCAGAAGCGAGAGCTGGGAGGAGGCTTCAAGTCCACCCAGGTGACCAGGGCCTTGGAAAATGGAGCCTGTTTGCGGGCGCGGGGTGGGGCGGGGGGAGGTGGAGAGGGGAGCTAGCCGAAGTGCTGCTACGGACGGCCCACCGGAAGAATCTGTCCGTGGTGCTGACACACCGCCCCGGTGGGGTCCTGGGGCGCTGTCTGTGGTGCTGATCCGAGGTCCCCATCCCAACACCCAGACCACGGCGGTGGCCATCGAGGCCCTCACCCGCTTCCGCGAAGCTGTCCCCTTAGAGGGTGTCCAGGATCTACACGTCCAGGTCAGCGCCCCGAAGAGAGAGTTGAACGTAGAGTGGCTCATCAATCCGAAAAACGCTTACCATCAGCGGTCAGCAAAGGTAAGGCACTGAGGAGCAGACGGAAAATCTACAAAGAGGTGACATTGGGGATGAGGCCAAGAGTCCTGCTAATCTCCTTCTCCAAGATTATCTCACACTAGTGGCTATACTTTCAATGTATTGATTCATTAGTTTCACAAACATTTCCTGAGCACCTACTGTGTGCCAATCATTCTCCTGGGTATTGGGGACACATTATGAAAGGTCTGTGTCTCCTGCCCTCATGGAGCTTACAATCTAGAAAGAAAGTAAAACAATACATGGGGATGTAAAGTAAAACATAGAAAATCTAGTCAATAACATAATAACTATGTATAGTGCCAGGTGAGTACTAGACTAGTCAGAGGGGTCGTTTTGTAAATTATATAAATGTCTAACAACTCTGCTGTACATGTGAAACTAATATGAAATAATATTGAATGTCAACTGTAATTGAAACTTTTTAAAAGGGGACAACATGAAGGAATATAAGAGGTTCAAATTTTCAGGTATAAAACAAGTCATGGGGATGTAATGTACAGCATAAGGAATATAGTCAATAATGTAGCGATAGCATTGAACGGTGTAAGGTGGTTGCTGGACTTATCATAGTAATCACCTTTTTAGGTATTTAAATGTCGAATAACTATGAGGTACGCCTGAAAATAATGTAATATTGTATGTTAGATTTATTTTAATAAAAATTTTTTAAATTTTTTAAAAGAAAGTAAGACAACAAATACATTCTATATTAGGCTTTCTGAACACGGGGGAAAGAAATAAGTGAATAAAGAGGAAAATAACCTGGGTGTGGAGAGTAAGGTAATCTCCATGACCTTACTCCACAGGGGAGGTAATATTTACCTCCAATCACTCGATGCATCTTTATTGAGCACTTACTGTGTGCCAGGCACTGTCCTAGGTGCTGAGACTATGGCCATGAACAAGAGAGAAAAAAATCCCCTGTCCTTGTAGAATTTTATATTTTGGCGAGAAGACAGACAGTAAAGAGATGTGAATGTGTAGAACATGTAGTGTGTTAAATGGTGGCAGGTGCTATGGAAAAAAAAATTAAGCAGGAAGGAGGGTGGGAACATCAAAGAGTTGCAATTTTAGATAGGATGGACAGGGAAAGTGTCACCAAGAATATGACATTTGAGCAAAGACATTAATGAAAGAAAAGAGCAAGGCTTGTGGGTATCTAGGCAGAGGAAGCAGCAGGTGCAAATGCCCTGAGGCAGGAGTGTTCCAAGTATAGCAATGAGGGTTAAGCAAGGGTGATGTGATTGAATGTGAATTTGTAAAATTTGGCTCTGGCTCATGAAGGAACAATACAAGAGGGGAATGAGGGTAGATATAGAGATGCCCAGGAGAAGGGTCTTGTGGGGGCTCCAAGCACAGGGAACTTTGGAAACACTGCAGAGTGGACAGATTGGAGAGATGTATAGCCTGAGTCAGCAGCTGTAGTTGATTTGTGATAGAGCAGACACTGCACATATTCTATCAAGAAGAAAAAGTAAAACCATATTGCCTCCCCACCCACTTGCACTTGAGCATGTTTTGGTGCTTCCTCCGCCTTCAAATTCTCCTTTCCCTTACCTTTAGTTTTCTGCTCAAGACGACCTAGAGATCAAAGCCAGCGGCAGTGGAAGAGGCACCATCTCGGTAGGTTGGGTGTCTCATCCTTAAGATCCTTAGCTGGAGCCCAGGGTCCCCGTAGAGCCAAGTCTAGACTCCAAGACAAGATTGAAATCAGCAAAACATTTAGTTTCCATTTAGGGCACTACTATATGCTATGAATCAAACTAAAGACACTTTTAAAAAAAAAAAAAACCTGGGAAATTGGTAAAAATATGGACCCCATGCAACAGACGGAAAAATAGAGATGTAGAAAGGTTTTCACTTGATGAGTCAAGAGACAGAAAAGGTAGAAGCCAGAGGTTATTGGATCCTTCTGCCCCTCCCATGCCCAGTCCCTGAAGGGTGTCTCCTTCCTTGTCTCCCCAAAGGAATATTCTCCCTCCAGGGTGCCTTCCAATCCCCAGAGGCTAATTCCAATCTTCCCCCAATATCTGAACCAGCGGCTCCATTACATCTTCCGGCTCCATTACATCTTCCATCCCCATGCCCTGTGGCCCAGGAGAACAGCCCTCTTCTTCACCGAATGTAAAGCATCCTGTTCTCATGGTTTCAGCAATGGAGTCATGGTTGAATTCCCGCCATTGTTTTGTGACCTTGGACATATCACAGTCCTCCCTGAGCCTCGGTTAAATTTAAATTCATTGAAACTAAATAAAATTTAAAATTCAGTTCCTCAGTGGCACTAGCCACATTTCTAATGCTCAATAGCCACATGTGGCTAGTGGCTACTGCATGGTCAGAGCAGATCGAGACCATTGCTATCATTGTAGAAGGTTTATTACATAGAGCTAGTCTAGATTTTATAGGGTTTTCTGGCTACTGCACTCAAGGATTGAGGGGAGCAAACTTTGCTGTGAATTCCCCACAGAGGCAGAAACTTGGACAGGCAAGGACTGGACCAAGGAGTAAAGGGAATGGGTACGGATAGGCTCTGACACCTTCCCTGCCTTGGCAGATCCTGACCATATACCACAGGCCCACAGAGTCCTGGGAGGGCATCTGCAACATGTATCACCTGAATGCTACCCTCCACAGTGCCCCGGAAGGTGAGCTTGAACCCAGAAATGCCCAATCCTTTTTTATTCTTTTGTTTTAGCTATGGTTCAATAAGCACATTTATTGCTTTAGTCAGCCATTCAACAAATATTTATTGAGCATGTACTATGTGTCATGCCCTGTTTCCTGGCCCTGAGAACATAGACATAAACAAGAAAAATATCCCCTCTTCTACTAGAGCTCACATTCTAGTAGAGAGAGACAAGTCATAAGCAATAATACAATAATAATATATTACACTTTACTGTTATTTATTTATTTATAACACAAATGAATCTACATTATAAAAAATAAATATATAGCATAATAGCAGATGATGATAAGTACCATACAAAATAAAGTAGGAAAAAATTAATACAGACTTGGAGGAGTTCTCTGAGGAGGTGGCATTTAGGCTGAAATATGAAAAAAATGAGAAAGTGAGCTATGAAGGATCTGAGGGAAAAGCATTCCAGGCAGGTAGAACAGCAGGTACAAAGGCCCTGAGGCAAGAATGAGCTCACCTGGAACAGCAAGGAGATCAGTTTGGCCACAGAGAAACAAGGGTAGGATAAAGAGTTGAGAGAAGATGGAAGCAGACGGTGCAGCGACTTGAGGGCCATAGTGAGGACTTCAGTTTTGCTCGGAGTGAAACGGGAGCCACAGAGAGTTCTGAGCAAGGGAGGCATGTGACCTAGCACGGGTTCGCACAGGCTTTCTCTGATGGGCGTAAGGGAAACAGACTGTAGAGGGCAAGGGCAGGAGCAGGGAGACCAAGGAGGAGGCAACTGCACTGGTCCAACAGGAGATGATGGGGGCTGGACCAGAATGAAGGCTAGACATGGTGAGAAATAGAATTCTAGAGTTCGCGGTCTGGGAGACCAAGAAGGAGGAGAGAGGATAACGCCATTAGGAGCTCCCTGTGAGGGGAGGGGAAACAAGCCTCACCAGTCCCAGGACCTTTAGGAACTAAAAGTTACCAAGGCTTTGGTTCTGGCCCCATTTCTTAATGTATGATGGTGATGATGATGATGATGATGATGATGATGATGATAGTAACTGACAGGTATAAAGCACTGGTCAGGTGCTATGTTAAGTGCTTACCTTGTATTAACTCACTTAATCATTACAACAACCCTGCTGGGTTGAGAATATTATGATCCCTATTTACATATTAGGCAACCAAAGCACAGAGAGATTAAGCAACTTGCCCAAAGTCACACAGCACAGTCAAGATTTGAACCCAGGAAACTAGCTCCAGAGGCTATATTACCAAGCCTCTGAACTCCTGTCTTCTCTCTGCAGACAATAAAAAGGGGGAAGAGACCTTCCAACTCCGGATGGAAACAAGGTCAGGATACCAGGATTTGGGGCTGGGCAGAAGGAAGGCCTCACTTCCTGATATCTAAACTCCTTAGCAGCTCTGCCTGTGCACTGAGTGAAGGGTCGGAACCAGCTAAGCCTTCCTCTCTATGCCTGGCCCCTCATCCTACCTCCCATTCTACCCTCTCCTGTCTGTCCCCCATTCTGCTGGCTACCCTGCCCTCTCATGCTTATCTACCATTCTGACCCCATCCTGCTATGTCCCATGATGACGGGCCCTACCATGACGAACAGGTACCCAGACTGGCTTCAAGCCCTGTGGCTCTCCCCCATCCTCGTAATCTCCAGACACCGCAGCCCCCAACCCAGTCCTGTTCTGTCTCTCAATGCCATCTCCCAGATTGGCTCCAGATAAAAACATGTATTAAGTGCCTGCTGGGTGTCAGGCTCTGTTCTAGGAGCTGGTGGCACAGCTGTGAGCAAGGCAGCCCCTTCCTACTGATGGAGTTCATAGCTGATCAGGGAAGACAGACAATAACCAAATAATCACCCAGAATCAATGTAAAGTGACAACTGTAATTAAATGTGGCAAGAGAGAGGTCCGTGAGGCTACAGGAGGGCAAATTAGAGAATGACATGGTGTGTGGACCGGAAATGGCTTACCAGAGGGAGTGATGCATCGGCTGAGATTAAAGGATGTTTTGGGGTAAAAAGGGAGGAGTATTCCAGGCTGAGAGAAGAGCATGTGCAAAGGTCCCGTGGCAGGAAAGAGACTGATACTTAAGAGCACTCAAATGGAGGCTGATGTGGGAAGAGGTCAAGTGGAAGGGTGAGAGATAAGGCATTGGGGAAATGCCAGGAGGTGACCTATCAGATTCCTATCTGTTAAAGCTGTATTCTGTTGGGGGCAGAGGAGTGATGGGAGACCCAGGAGGAGGCTACCGCACTCCTCCAGGCAAAAAGTGATTGCAGCGGGAGCGTGGGGGGAGAGGCATGGGAGAGAGACTGGAGCTGTGAGATTCCCAGATTCCAGGGTGACCGAGACGCCACAATGACCATCATGGAGATTTCCCTGCTCACTGGCTTCTACCCTAACCAGGATGACCTCAAACAGGTAAAGTAGGACCCACCTGCCCGCTGCTGAACAAGGTGAGGTGCCCTGGCAACATTCCATACTCCCAGTTCGGGCACAAGCATCTACCCTTTGTCAGTGCCCAATGGTCAGTAGCCATGGTCACTTCTGGTCATCTCCCTGCTGGACCTTAGCCAAATCCTTGCCCTGATTGTGCCTCAGTTTCCCCAACACTGGACAAGGGCTGGGAGTTCTGAGAGTTACTTCACACTGGTTGGATCTCCTAGAGTTGTGGGCCTTGGGGGGGGCGGTCTCTGCTGACCCGCAGCCCTCACCCTGTGCCGCAGCTCACAAGCGAGGTGGAGATGTACGCTTTTCAATACGAGACCAAGACGAGTTCCAGTGACAGCACTGTGGTCCTCTACCTGGAGAAGGTCAGGAAGGCCGAGTGTCCACTAGAAGCCTGTGAGTTGCCCAGTGGGCAGAGAACCCAGTGGCCCTGATCAACTCAGACAGGACTCTCTCTCTCTCAGCTCTCCCACAAGGAAGACACGGTGCTGGGCTTCCGGGTCCACAAGATGCTGCAGGCGGAGTTCCTGCAGGCCGCCCAGGTCACGATATATGACTACTATGAGCCTTGTGAGCAGGGGCCCTTGAGGGTGGAAGGGTATCACGCGAGGGGAAGAGACCTGCCAAGGACAGGGCCAGGAGGGCGAGGCAGGGAAGGAGAAATAGGGCGTGGCTGAGAGGGGGCTGGGAGTGGGGGAGCAAGAGGGTGCTGGAAAAAACCTAAAGGGGTGTGGTAACAGGAGGCGTGGACCTCCTGGGTAGGCAAAGTGGTGGGGATGGGCCTGGAAAAGGTTGGGCGGAGCTGAGAAAGGGTGTGGGCAAGAAGGGGCGTGGTCTTCGAAGGGGAGGGGCCTATTAAGGGTGGCTGGGCAGGGCCAGGTGGGCAAGACCTGTGGGGCGTGGCCTGTGGGGGCCTAAAGTGCTGAGGACCGAGCCTGGGGGCACCCGGCCCCCAAGAACGCTGTCCCAAGCCAAATCCAGGCACACGCCTCCTCTCGCAGCCCGGAGGTGCAGCTCCTTCTACAACCTGCCCGCAGAGCGATCTGACCTGCGGAAGATCTGCCACAAAGACGTCTGCAGATGTGCGGAGGGTGAGGTCACCGGCACACGAGGGCTGGGGCTGCCAGGCTGGAGGTCCAGGAGCCATATGAGCCCTCCTGAGTGCCGTCTGGGCTGCGTGTAGGCAGAAAGAGAAACAGCGAGATAGGAGGATAGAGACAAAAAGAAACAGGAAAGGAGACCCAGAGACAGGGACTGACACACATACATCAGGCGCTGCCAAAAACCGCTTCTCCCAAGTTCATGCTGGCTTCCCTCTCTAGAGAGGGACTCCAGCCCCAGGGATCTGGGGCTGGGTGGGGGTCCGACAGGAGGAAGCCCCCTCCCCCAGTGCAGCCAGAGCAGCTGCCGCCCTCACCCTCCAGAATTGTGCCCCACCCCGAAGAAGGGCAGCAACCAGCTGAAGCAGGAGGAGCTCCAGGCCGTAGCCTGCGAGTCGGGCATGGACTTCGGTGAGTGTCGGTGTGGCGGGAGGCAGGAGGGAGGCTGCCGGCAGGCCAGGCGCCAATGGAGTGCCCTCTGGCCTCCCCTTTCCCAGTGTACAAGGCCAGGCTGGAGACCGTGGAAGCCTCTGCCTCCAGCCCCTACATCTACTACCACATGCAGCTCCAAGTCGTCATCAAGAGTGGTATGTCCCAGGTGGCAGAGGAGGCGCTGGGGGCCCTGCGCTGGGGGGCCCAACGTGGGAGAAGACCAGGCCTGTGTATGCTCATACTCTGGGCCTCCTCTCCTCCAGGCACCGACTCTGTCACGCCGCTCACCATGAAGAAATTCATCTCTCACGCCACCTGCCATAACTCCCTGGACCTGCAAGAGCAGGAGATGTACCTCATCATGGGCCAGATATCGGACCTGTGGAAAGTCAAATCTGAGTGCGTGGGAGCCTCCTGCTGTCCCTGGGGACTTGGGCCTGGGCCCCCTTCTCTACCCCAGCCCAGTCCTTAGTGTCAAAATCTCTACTGCATCTGTCAGCGAGATTCTTGGGTTTCAAGGCTGCTCTGTATGGAGATGCAGGCTACGGCTCTGCGCAACTTCAGGGATCATATTCACGTGGACATTGTAGATGTAGATCTGGTTCTCCAACATAGGGCAGTACAGAGTCCGAGGAAGGGGAGCCTTTTATAGTTCCCAGATGAATGGGACCCAAAATGGCTCTCTGGAGTGGACACTATAGGCTGAGGCTCTGTACAGGCTGCCAAGCAGGACAGAGGGCCAGGGCGGGGGGTCCCCAGGCCTCTGGGGAGCAGGCTCTCCTCACCTTCCTCGCCATCTTTTCCCCCACAGTTACACCTATGTCTTGGGCAAGGAGACGTTCCTCATGCATTGGCCGGCGGATGGGGACATGGGAAAGAAGGAATTGCGAGGCCAGCTGGAGGGATTTTCAGAATACCTGAGCACCCATGGCTGCAAGTCCTGAGACCCTGAGACCTCTGTCACTCTTGGGGTTATTTCCAAGCAGTCCCCGGCCACTGGGCTTAACCCCAAACGAAGAGCATGGAACGTCAGAGCCGGGCTGTGGATGTTTGTTCCTGGTCCAGCGTTCACCGGGCTCTGCTCAGCCTGCCCCCGCATTGCCTGCACTTGCCGCCTCCCTCTCTTCCTCCTCCATTCCAGTCACACTGGCCTCCTTTGTGTCCTTTTGACACCCAGGTTGACTCCCTCCTCAGGGCCTTTTCCCTCACTGTGCCCTCTACCAGGTATGCCCTTCCTCCAGGCATCGGCATGGCTTGAACCCTCTCCTTATTCGGAGGAGGTGTTTAAATGTCACCTCCTCTAAAATACTTGCTTTAATAACATACCTAAAATAGGCCCTCTCCTGTCAGTCTCTCTCCCTTTACTCTGCTTTATTCCTTCAATAACACTTACACATATATTGCATACGCTATCTATTGGTTTGATTGGTTAATCAAACATTTTCCCTGCCCCATGATGTCAGCTCCTTAAGACCAATGCCATGTCTGTCTTGCTCACTGCGGTATTCCCAGTTCCTACAGCAGGGACTAGTATACAGTAGGTGCTCAAAAAATAATTGTGAATAAATAAATTGATGAATGAATTTGGTACCCATCCTGCACCTGGCCCTGATGGAAGCTTTGACAGGGAAGGCAAGACAAAGGGCAGGGGAGAATGAATGAGTTTTATCAACGTGGGCTGGGGTAGGTGTGGGGGACCTGCCGAGCCAAGGCAGCAGCCCGTGTGGGTCCAGGGACACCCCCTCCCAGGAACACCAGAGGGACTGCAAGGCATCCAGATGGCTTGAAATTGAGGTGTGAAGAAGGGACTGGAGGTGAGAGGGAGGAAGGAAAAGATGGAGCTGGGAAGGCTGCCAGGTGGACTGACTTCATAAAGGTGGGCTCTGAATACCAGGCTTGTTCATTATCAAAGGCAATGGGAAGCCATGGAAGGTGTTTGAGCAGGAGAGGAACTGACCAGCCCTGAGGTGGAAGGCCTGGCTGGGTGATGAGCAGAAGCTGGGTTGATGCAGGAGACCAGAGGAGAAGGCTGGATACTCTGCGGGGCCACAGGATAGCATGGCAGAAGTTGCCTGAGTTCAAATTCTGCCTCCACCTCTTCCTGGCTGTATGACTTTAGCCTGGCTACTCACCTCTCTGTACTTTGGTTTCCTCATCTCTAACACAACTTCCCTCAGAGAGTTGTGAGTGACCAGCACATAGTAAGTGTTCAATAAATATTCACTAGCCTTAGTAGTAATGAGCCAGACAAAAGGCCATGGGGAAGGAGTGGAATTGCTAGAATGCATACAACAGTCTGAGAAGAAAATCAGGTCACAGCAGCCCCTGCTCAAAACCCTCCCAGGCTCCCATTGCTCTGACTACAGCACTCAAAGCCCTGCACTGTGGCCCCATCACCTCCCTGGCCCCATGTCCCCTCACTCTCCACTCCAGCCACAACGGCCTCCTCCACGGTCCCCAGAAACTCCAAGCTCTTCCTTGCCTCTGGTCCTTTGCACACCTATTCTTTCTGCCCGGAACACTTTCCCCATGACTGCTTTCTCCTCGTCCTTCAAATCTCTGCTCAGAAAGGCCTCCTTCAGCCATCCTGGCTAGATGAACTTGGACCCTTCCTCAGAAGTTATTTCTCCCTGCAACCTGCTTGTTTCCTTCAGAGTAAATGCCACAGTGCATACTGATATGCTAGATCCTTGACATACACCTTTGCTGTCGGTCTGGACCGGGAGCCCCGGGAGAGGAAGGAGGCTGTCTGCCTTTTCTATAACATGCTCTTTAGTCACAGACATAATCGCAGCAGCTCACTCAGGGCCTGGCACATAGTAAGTGCTCCTTTTGCTGAATGAATGACTCGATAAATAAAAGAATGACAGAGAGAGAAGGAAGGGAGACGGGATTTGAAAAAGGAGAGGTAAATAAAAGGAAAGAGAAGGATAGAGGGAAGAAGGAAGGAAGGAAGAAAAGAGGGAGGAAGGGAGCAAGGGAGGGAGCAGGGGAGGGAGGGAGACTCATAACCTGTTTTCGTACAGCCCTCAAGCTAAGAATGTTTAAAGATTTAAAAAAAAAAAAGAAAGTGCAGCAAAGACTGTATGTGACCTGAAAAGCCTAAAATATTTATTATCTGGCCCTTTAGGGATAAAATGTGCCTATCTCTTAGTTAATGCATTAGTTTATATTGCTATAAAACAAATTACCCTAAAACTTAGAGGCTTAAAGTAATAAATATTTATTATCGTTCACAGTTTCTGTGGGTTGGGAATCCACAGGGAGCAGCTTTGCTGCACAGTTTGGGCTCAGGGGACTTTCATAAGGTGACAATCAAGACGTCTGCTGGAACTGCTGTCATCTGAAGACTTGACTAGGGCTGAAGGAAGAACCACTTCCGAGGTGGCTCACTCACGTGGCTGGCAAGTTGGTGGTGGTTGTCAGGGGGAGGACTCAGTTCCTGTCCATGCAAATCTCTGCACAGTGCCACTTGAATGTCCTTGTAATATGGCAGCTGGCTTTTCCCAGAGCAAGTGATCCAAGAGAACGAGCAAGAAGGAAGCCAAAGTGTCTTTGACAACCTAGCATCAGAAATCACCCGCCATTTCCACAACACTCTGTTGGTCACGCAAGCCAGCACTGTCCACTGTGGGCAAAGACTTCACGGGCATGACTATCAGGAAGCTATCTTGGAGGCTGCCAATCACGGATAGTAAGTGACAGCTTGGATTTGAACCCAAGCAATCTGGCTCCAGAGTCCATGCACTCACCACCCTATACAGATGTCCCTCAATGGTAAAGGGTTGGTACACTTTTTAAATACTTCATTTTCATATAAGTTTTAGATTTACAGAAAAAATTGAGATGATAGTATAGAGTTCTCATATACCCCTGCAAATTTTCCCTATTGTTAACATCTTACATTAGTATAATACATTTGTTATAATTAGTAAGCCAATATTGATACATTATTATTACCTGAAGTCCACAGTTTTGATTTCTTTAGTTTTCACCTAATGTCCTTTTCCCAAGATTTCATCCAGAATACCATATTACATTTAGTTGTCCTGTCTCCTTAGGTTCCTCTTGGCTGTGACAATTTCTCAGACTTCTCTTTGTTTTTGATGTCCTTGACAGTTTTGAGAAACGCTGTTCAGGAATATTGTAGGATGACCCTTTACTGGGATTTATCTGACCTTTTTTCATGATTAGACTTACAAGGTTATGAGTTTGGGGGAGGAATATCACAGAAGTAAAGTGCCATTTTCATCATATCATACCCAGGTTGTATACGATCAACATGATTTATGACAACCGATGTTGACCTTGGTCAGCCGACTGAAGTAGTGTTTGTCGGGTTTCTCTGCTGAGAAGTTACTAGTCCTGCTCCCTTTTCTATAACGTGCTCTTTAGAAAAGAGTTTCTCAGTGCAGTCCATTTTAAGGGGTGGGGAGCTATGTTCCTCTTCCTTCAGGGTGGACTATCAATTATTTAAAATTCTCCTGCATGAGAGATTAGTCTCTTCTCCCCTGTTTATTAATTAATTTAATTCTTTATTTATATCAGTAAGGATGCATGGACACTTACTTAGTACTTTGGGTTATAACACAATAATTTTTGTTGCTGACATCATTCTAATTTGGGCACTGAGAACTCTTTCAGCTGGCTCTTAGTGAGTAAGTTTAAACTTTCACATATATTCCTAAATTAGATTCTAATACTTTTGGCAGTTCATATTTCTATCCACCATAGATTGAAGTTTTTGTTTTTAATAACGTGAAATTCACATAAAACAATTAACCATTTTAAAGGGTACAATTCAGTGGCACTTAGTATATTTACAATATTGTGCAATTACCACCTCTCTCTGGTTTAAAAACCTTTTTATCACCCCAGAAAAACACACTGTACCTATTAAGTAATCACTCCCCACTTATCCCTACCTCTCATCTCCTTGTGACCACTAATCTGCTTCCTGTCTCTATAGATTTGCCTATTCTAGATATATCATATAAAAGGAATGATGTACTATGTGACCTTTTATGTCTGGCTTCTTCCACTTTGTATAATATATTTAAGATTTATCAAAGTTATAGCTTGTGTCAGTTCCTTATTCCTTTAAATGGCTGAATATTATTCCATTGTATTTATATACCACATTTTGTTTATCCCTTCATCTGTCGATAGACATGTGAGTCTTCCACATTTTGGCTATTGTAAATAATGCTGCTGTGAAAAGTGGTGTACGCAGGATGGGCTAAATAATAGAATGGAGGTAGTAGAGGAAAGAGTCAATGAACTTGAAGATAGAGCAATAGAAATTACCCAATCTCAACAACAGAGCTGTGGGACTAAAAGGTCCAATATTCTTATCATCAGAGAGTCTCAGAAAGACAGGAGAAAAAGATGTAATGCAGAAAAAAATTTTTGAAGAAATAATGGCTGAAAACTCCCCCAAATGGCAAAAGACACAAGCCTACAGATTCCAGAAGCTCAGCAAACCCCAAGCAGAATAAACTTAAAGAAATCCATGCCCAGACACATCGTAATCAAACTGCTGAAAACTAAAGACAGAAAAACTCCAGAAAGCAGCCAGAGAGGGTAACCCATTGTGTACAGAGAAACAACTGTTTCGATGACTGCAGATTTCTCATCAGAAAACATGAGGATGGAGGCAGTGGAACAATATTTTTCCAGTGCTTAAAGAAAAGAACTGTCAACCTGAAATTCTATATGCCGTGAAAATGTCCTTCAGGAATGAAGGTGAAAGAAGGACATTCTCAAACAAAGAATAACTAAGACAACTGGTTGCCAGCAAACCCGATCTAAAAAATGGTTAAAGGAAGTTCTTCGAACAGAAAGAAAAGAATACCTCCGCTCCCCGCAAAAAAGGTTAAAACTTTAGGAACAAAGACCTACAGAAATGGTCAATCTCCAGGTAAATGTAATAGACTATTTCTCTCCTCTTAAGTTCTTTAAAATAAATTTTTTAATGCCTACAGCACCTGGTCTTCCTAGGTGGTCTCCCATCCGAGTACTAACCAGGCCTGACCCTGCTTAGCTTCTGAGATCAGACGGGATCGGGCACGTTCAGGGCAGCATGGCCATAGACTTCTTTGAAATATTTGATGGCTGAAAGCAAAAAGTAAAACAATGACTGATGAGACATTATAGTTATAATACACGTGACAACCCCCACATAAAGAGGGGAGGAGAGAGGGGACTAAACAAAGTTCTAAATTTCACTTGAAAGAGAAGAATAAAAAGCAAAGGAGATGAGCAGAAAATAAATAATAAAATGGTAGACCTAAATTCCACCATATCTGTCAAGGCTTGAGACGATGGCAGTCCCAGCTGACACCGTGATTGCCACCTCATGAGAAATGCAGAGGCACTTAGCTAAACTGTACGCGGATTCCTGGTCCACGCGAACCAAGAGGAAACAAAGGTTTGCTGTTTTTGGCCATTAAATTTTGGGATAACTTGTTACAGAGCAGTGGATAACTAATATAGTGGCCATCAGAGTCTGCCGCCACCTGGGTCCTGTCCAGCATCTCTGTGTTGTTAGAGATCTCTCAGTGAAACTGTCTTAGTCTCCACTCTCACAGGAGACCCAGTTTCTCTGCCCTACTCAAGCATGGCAAAGTTACACCGGTCACAGAATAGTGAGTTGTTGGAAGAGGGAGGATTTGAACCCAGGACTGTCTCACCCCAGATCTTGACTGTTCGATCATATCGGCAGCCACTATCAATAAATCTTCCCATTACTCTCTCCTCCAATAGATTGTCAGCTCTTTGAGGGAAGGGATTTCTGTCTGTTTTCCTCACTCCCAGAGTGATTGTGGAGGAGACACTGTTCCATGACCTGACCGCTGCCAAACCTTCCTTGCTAGATCCAGTTAGATCTGGGCCAGAACAGAGATCACTTCCTGTAAATTCTCTCAGAGACTGTCTGACATGCTGGTTCCTGGAACAGGCCCTAGCCCTGCCTGGGCAAGTATGTAAGGCATTTTCCTCTTGTGTTTCCCCTTATCTGGGGCGGATCACGTCCCAGCAGCCCCCATCCACCCTGCCCTGTCCTATATAACCCGTTAGCATCTGCTGCATGGGGCGGAGGATTTCCATGTCATCTTACCGCCAGCCAAGATGCTCCTCGTATGTAAGTTTCCTTAATAAACACTCGATGTAATGATGGAATCATTAGCCTCTTTCTTTGGTTTCTTGGCCTCGAGAAATTTTGCGTAACATCAATGCCTGGCACTTATTGAATAGATAAGACCCCATGTCATGTGGGAGCAAGCGGCTTCTCACTGCCTCAGCATCTGCAATAGGTCTGGGGCGGGCACTGGAAAGTTGTCTTTTAACAAGCCCCCAGTGAGGGCCTGATGCTCTGGAAAGTTTGAGAACTCTTGGTTCAGCTCTTCCTCCTTCTCCCACTCCAACTGCATACCTATAGATTACCGCATCTCACATGCCACCTCCTTCTAGAGTACTGCCCAGATACTCCCTCCTCCCCCAACCAGGACATCCATACGGAGCATCGTGATTCTTATTGATGCCCCTGGGACCCCTTTAAGGCAGAGTGGGTATCTCTTGTGTGTCTCCTTCTCTCATGTAATCCTACAGTAGGTACAAGTACTATGACCCCGTTTTATGGATGAGCAAACAAAGTGCTTCAGTAGGTTCAGTCATGGGCTCAGGGTTGTAAATGGCAGAGAGGCATCCTGGATTCTCGTCTGAACCCAAGTCTTATAACGAGAGTCAAAACAAACATTTTTTGAGCACCTATTACGTGCAGGCTCCAGTCTAAGCACTTCACACACGTTAATGTCTTTTCTCCTCCCAGCAACTCCGTCAGATGGCAGCTGGTATCTTTCTGCTTTATAAATGAGAAGACAGAGGCACTTAAAGGGTGTGTATCTCCCTGACACACTGGAGTGCCCAGTAACTGAGTTCCTCTTTTGATTCCAGATTTGTTTGTTTGGAAATCTGGACATACTTTAAAGCTATTGTTTTTCTTTGAACATATTGTCAGATAGAAAAGCAAGTAGTTCAAAGGAAAATGCATCAGATTGGAAGAATATGCATCAGATTGAATTGGGCTTATCTCAGGGGCAAGGACAATGAGGAGTTATGCCCCTTCTATTATTTTATTATTATTTATTTATTTATTTATTTATTTATTTATTTATTTATTTGTTATTTAAGGATACATAAAGACATTCTAGCAAAAGAATTTCCCAAAAGGCAGACAGATAGGTAAGAAAATGTGGTGCTCTTCCCCCGAGGACTCCGCCCTCCACCCCACCTCAGTGACTAGAGCTGTCCACCACTTGCTTGCATGTCCCTTTTCCTCCACATTTATGGCCACCCCAATGGCCCCAGGCAAAACTACAACATAAGGTTTTCCTTTCCTGGTACACAGACTTCCTCTTTCTAAATCAAACATTTCTTAATGCTGAACTTTCTTTTTTTCTTTTTTTCAGAATAAGCATGATTTACTTTTACAATCGGAAAAGAAAAAGAGAAGAGGGTCCTGGTTTAGGATGAGGAGTTAGCCACAAATTCGAATTTTCAAAATTAAAATATAAAGAGATGAAATCACCTGGCCATCCCAGCTCCCAGAGCTAAGGGTCTGGTGTGGGCACCTCAGGCACTTTTCCAATACTTTCTCAGAGAGCTTTCTGGAATGTAGGGTCAATGATTAACTATGGATGTTTCTGCTGCCAGGAGCTGAGACAGCAGACATTTACGGAGCCCCCAGGCCCAGGGCTTGAGCAGAGGACTGTTTCCCACAGGCCACGCCTGAGCGAAAGCAATGTAAACCACGGTGGTGTGGTAATAAAAACAGCCACGTGCTTTTTGGAGGGTCGCTCTTTCCTTGGTATCCTCTAATTCAGCAAGTTCCCCTAAAAATATAAAGCAAACCACTTATGTAATATTAAATCTTCTAGTAGTCATGTTAAAATGTAAAAAGGAACCAGTGAAATTAATTATAGAATTTTATTTAGCCCAATATATTTAAAATATTATCACTTCGACATGTAACCAGTATAAAAAGTCACAGATGCGTTATCTTACTTAAGTCTCCCAAATCAAGCATGACACTGGCAGCACATCTGAATTATGACCTGCTTCATTTCAAGGGCTCAAATGCCAGTGGTTACCTTGTCAGACAGTGCAGGTCTGAATGGTTCATCAATATCAACTCATGGAACCCTCACAACAACTCTACTCCCATTTCAGAGATGGCGAAACTGAGACCCAGAAAGATTAAGAAATTGTCAAAGAGCTAGCAATTGACTCAAACCCAGACTGTCTCGTTCCAAAGTGCACCCCTTGACCTCTATACTTCTTGTCTTCAATTACGGCTTAAAGGAGCGTTGAGGTCAGCTGGCCTGTGTTCAAGTTCAGGCTACATCACTTATAAGCCGGGTGTCCTGCATGATTTGCTTAATCACTCTGAAACTCAGAGTCTGCATCTGAAAAAGGGACAGTGACACCTAAGACAGAAGGCTAAGGGGTGACTTGATAGCCCTGAACCCAGAGATCATGGTGCCCAGCGAGCCTTGGATATACACTCAGTGTATTCAAAGCCACTGAGATTTCCCCCCTCATCGACTTCATCTGAGCAGAGCCTCAGACAAGTTATTTAACTTCTTCACATATGCATTCCTGGAAATGCGTTTGAAGCTGATTTCGCAAAACTCAAACAACAGATTATTGTGTTGTAAAGGACATTCTATTCACTGAAGATTACGCAAATTATGAAATCCCAGATTACTTCTCACCAGTTAGGTGCCGTTGTCAAAGATATATTTCCAGGATTTCATGCACATTAATTGAAAAAATAATTGGATTTATCTTACTATATATATTTTGGTTCTGATTATGAAAGCGATGCCAATTTTTTTTTCCCAATTGTTAGAGAAATACTAATGTGGAAAGTACAGGTGGGGAAGGGATCCACATGCACAAATGCCCACAAAGTGTTTGTGTATGCCCAGGGAGGGGCAGTGCCCCCAAGGTCGGCAAGGCCCTACATGTCAAAGCATCAGAATACAGAAAATGAAAGAAATGGTTAATTCAGCATGGTTAGTACTTTACTTTTGCCAAGTTGCCCTCTCCGAAGGTTCTACCAAGAGACGCCCTCTCCAACAGTTTAAAGATTTCCCATTTCCCCAAACCTCCAACTCTGGGAATTCTCGAAGTTCTTCATTTGGTTAAACTGAGAGGGAAATTGACTGGATGGTGAAAAGCACACACATGCTCCAGTCGTATCCAATTCCTCCAAAGTTAAACATACGATCACTAGCTTAAGCCTCAAAGAGTCCAGCTAAAGGTCAAGATTTGCTGCTTTGGGCATGAGCTTCACCTCCCGCCACTCCCCCACCCTTCTCACTAAGCTCCAGCCACACTGACCTTCAGCTTCCTTCAATAGACCAAGCCCCTTTCCACCTCAGGGCCTTTGCACATGACACTCCCTCTGCCCTGCACTTCCTTACTTAAGTAACTCCTATTCGCCCCTTGAGCAGATTCATGAAATCAGAAGAAAAAAAAAAAAGAAATGAACCTGCTTCATAGAGTTGCTATAAGGATCAAATGAGATACATAGTTTAAAACACTTGGCACAATTTTTAGAAAGTGTTAGGATTCAGCTCAAGAGGCACCTCCTCCATGAAGCCCTCCCTGACCACCCTACCCAGGTCAGGTTCCCTTTGTAATCCTTTCTCGTGGACTTCTCCATTTCTTTTTTGGTATATACCATAAATATAATTACTTGCAATATCATCTGCTTCGTGTTTCTCTTTCCCATTAAGACCATGACTCCAGAAGGGTAAAATGCCTGCCCCACAGGAGGCACCTGACACATGTCTGTCAAATTAATGAATAGATGAATCAAATGGACTCATCTTTGACTCAATTATACTAAAGTGTCAGAGACTACACATCTTATCACTGTTATCAGCATGTCCATTTTCTCCTTTTCCACACCATTTGATAAAGACAAAGGATGCAGTAATGCTCACACCACTGCATAAACAAGCCACATCTGTCCAGGCCCAGATGGCCGCAAATGTTGGTGGGTAGCCAGCACCCCCATGTGATTGCTGGGAATGTTCGTTTTTCTGTTCATGTACAATGATAACATTCAATAATACTTCAGTGAGATGTTCCATTTGTCCTTCCCAATGGACTCTCGCCCTTCTCCCCCAGCTCTGTGTCCCAAGAGGCTGACAGTATGACTGGCTCCCTTGCCCTCCTTGCCTTCCGGTGCAGCCAGTGAGAGGCTCTAGTAGGTGATGGGAGGGTAGAAGGAGAGAAGAGGGCAGGGTCTTTATTCTCCTGTTGCTGATCATAGGCTGCATCTAGTGACTCCATTGCAAAGTACAGAAGGTGGCAGCAGGAGTGATGCAATGTGACTTCCAAGGCTAAGTCATAAAAAGATACAACTTCCACATGACTTTCCTTTTCTTGGCTCACTCTAGAGAGAACAGCTGCCACGTTGGGAGTATACTCAAGCATCTCAAGTAGGGAGGATTGAGGAATTCCACCAACAACCAGCATCCACCTGCCAGCCATGTGAGTGAGCCACCCTGGAGGCAGATCCTCCAGCCCATCAGACCTTCAGATGACTACAGCCAGAGACCCCGACCAGAAAAGCCCAGTGAAGCTTCTCCTGGATTCCTGACCCACAGAAAGTATATGAAATAATAAGTCTAGGGATGATTTGTTACGCAGCAATAGAGAAATATTACAGCTGCTAATAACAGTCCTTTGCTCCCACCTCAGGACCTTTGCACTTGCTGTTCATTCTGCCTGGAACTCTCTTCCTCCACCTCCTTCAGGTCTCCCCTGAGATGTTACTTCCCGCTGCCTTCCCTGATTCCTCGTCCCCCGTCCCCCCACCTCAGTTCACGTTTCGCCCTAGTGCTTATTTCCTGTCCAATTATATGTTTGTTTCTTGTCTATCTCCTCCACTAGAATGACACCTTATGAGGACAGGGTCTTTGCTTTGTTCGATGCTCCATCCGCACTGTCTGGCACAGTGCTTGGCACAGAGTAAGTACTCAATATGGTGTCATGAGAATCTAACAGTCTTGATTTTTGTCATAACTGGATTGGTCTCCCACATGTTTTCTGCCCACTTGGTGCCCACCCTGGCCAGGGGAGGACATAGCTGTGACCTCCCCCTCCATTGGGTAAGTAGTAATTGGCAATTATAATGGGAAAGACCCTCCCTTCCTCTCCACTTCCCTCAGGATAAAATCCTAGGTCCTCTGTGCAGCCTACAGACCCCATGCCTGCCTGAAATTCCACCATTCAGCCACAAAGACCATGAACTGTTTACATTTGCTAATAGTCTCCAGACCTACAAACAAAGCTTTAGGATTCAAGCAGAAAACATTAGAACACATTTTTTTATCTCCAGTTTTTTGTTTGCTAAAGAATATCTTTATGTAATAAACGCATTATAAAATAATCTACAGAATCTATTTGGTATAACTACATTTGTGTATCATTTATAAATAAATATCCATCCAGGTGTGGAGCTGCAACATTTTTACTGATAGGGGTACACAGTTGGAAAAAAAATTTTAGAGTCACTTATCTTAATGCAATAATGCAATTCTTCCCCCCAGAGGACATCTTGCAATGTCTGGAGACATCTTCAGTTGTCAGGACTGGAGGAGGGGGTGCCACTGGCATCTAGTGGGTGGAGGCCAGGGATGCTGCTAAACATTCTACAACGCACAGAACAAGCCTCACGGCAAAAAAACTCTCCAGCCCAAAAGGTCAGCAATAAGGAGTCTGAGAAGCCCTGACCTAAAGCGCCAGGGCCTTTCCTGATTCTGGGGTCTTTACACAAGCCGCTTCTTTTCCCCACTCTATTCTTCACCTAGCTAAAACCTCAAACTTCAAGGACTCTATACGAGCCATCCCCTCCTCCAAGAAGCCATCCCTGAAGCCTCCAAACTGGGCCAGAGCCCCTCCTAAGGGCTCCTCCAGACCCCTGTGCTAGGGAGGTTGGAATCGTCCTGGACCACGGGGTTCTCAGTCTTTGGATTTACAATGCAGATTCACCGGAACCGCGGACATTCAGATTCTGCTGGACTGCTGGGACCAGGAACCTGTTTTTTTAACAAGCACCTCCCCCATCTCCCCACTGCCTGTCCCTTTGGACCTGCACAGAGTAGCTGGCCCAGTGACTAGTTTGCCTACTAGTTTGCATGCCAAGTGCTACTAAGCGTTCTACCCAGGGTCTAGAATCCTGGCGTGCGCGGCGGGCACGCACACACACAGAGATTCAGGATGTAGTCACTATTATCATCCCCATTTTACAGAGGGGTAAACTGAGGTTCAGAGAGGGGACCTGGCTGGGAAAGAGATTCAGAGAGAGAAAGGGGTCCAGGTCCCCCATTAACGCCTGATCCCCGGGTGAGGGGAGAGGGCGAGGAACTGGGGGAGCGCGAGCTGTGGGTCGAGGCCCGCACGAGTGGGTGGGAGATTCGCTGCGGCCTTCCGATGCGCCCCACCCCCACGAGAGACGTGAAGACGCGGACCCCGCGCAGCGTGGGGACATGTGACCGACTGCAGAGGCCGCGCCGCCTCCCCTGCCCGAGGTCTGCGCGTTCAGCCGCAGGGTGCAGACCCCGGGCGCCCTCCTGGGTTGGAGGCGCAAGAGCAGAGGCGGAGCCAGGGCGGAGCCAGCGCGCCCCCCCAACACCGAAAGCGAAAGAGAAGGCCAGGAAGGAAGGGCGGAGCCTGCCCGGAGCCCCGCCCCCTGCCCTGCGCGCTGCTGGACCTCGTGGCGCGCCCAGGTAGGGGGGCGCCGAGCGCGCAGTGCGGACCCTCGCGGGGAACTGCGTGGTCGTCACCATGTCGCAGGAAGGTGTGGAGGTAGGAGATGGCTGCAGCAGGGCTGGGGGCCAGCAAGAGATGCCAGGGAGGGGCCAGGGCCGCGGAGAGGGTTTCGCAGTTTCTGGGTACTCCATCCGAAGCCCACACCTTCCCCCAGGCTGGCTCTCGTCCCCACCTCAGAAAGGAGAGTGACCGCCATCTCCCCCAAGACGAGATGCGGCCTCCTCGACGAAAAGCGGGGGCGGCAGGGTCAAGGGTCAGAGGCCAGGGGTTACCTGGCCGACCTCCTCCCAAGCCTGGAACGCTTTCCCCAGTCCGCACCCTCCCCCAGTAACCGTGGGGACTTTGGCTTTTTCCGGGAAATGCCCTGGAGGGATGGGGTGGGGGTGCGAAGGCCAAAACCAAGGGTCAAGTTCAGGCCAGGAGAAGGATGCCTAGAAATGGGGGAGGGACAATTGTTCTTCCCCCATCGGAGTCCCCCTGTCCCCACCTCAGCTGGAGAAGAGCGTCAGGCGCCTCCGGGAGAAGTTTCATGGGAAGGTCTCCTCCAGGAAGGCGGGGACTCTGATGAGGAAATTCGGCAGCGACCACACCGGAGTGGGCCGCTCCATCGTGTACGGTGAGCGGCGAGGGATCCCCGGCCTGGTGGGGGTTCCGCGCATGGAAGTGCGATCTGTGCAGAGGGTAGGAAGAGGCGTTGAGATCATCTCTTGGGGAGGGTCTGTATTGGGGCTCCGGAGACCTTGAAACTCCCACAAGATCAAGGGCCTTCACTTACACTTAACTCTCCTGACCAGGGGTAAAGCAGAGAGATGGACAGGAACTGAGTAATGACCTGGATGCCCAGGTAAACTGCCCTCCTCCCCTCAAAGGGCGGGGTAACTGGGGAGGGGGATTAGAGGGAACCCAGCCCATCCATGGTGAGCCTCCTCAGGACACTGCCAGTCCACAGCTCATGGTCCACTCACATTTACTTAATCACTTCTTGGTCGTGTATCCTGCCAGGGAGCCTGCAAACAGTAGGTGCTTATTACATGTTGATGGTATTAAATGGGAGAGAGAGACACGAAACGAGGCAGTGACATGAGCCAAGATTAATGTCATCATAGAGGAGCCCTAGAGGTCAGGGAACCTTCCTGGAGGATGTGGTGCCAACTCTTCAAGGCTGGAAAAGAGCAATCCCTGGGAATGGAGGAGTCGGAAAAAGTCTTCCTGGAAGAGAGAATGGCATGAGCAAAGGAACCAACAGACAGGCTAGGATGAGCAGGAGATGAGGGAGAAGAGAGAGGCAGGAGAGTTCATGAATTGAACATATGAATAAATGAATGAAAGAAAGGCTTTGAGGCACAGACACGTCATGGCTCTTTTGCCCTACAGATGGCTTTGGTGACTGATGAAATGTGGATTTAGCCTGCCCGAAGGCTTGGCATAGAGTTGTTAAAGAGTGTAATAAACTTATACCTATAGAGAGTATGATAAAATAATAGCGAAGAGTAGCATTGATTGAGCACTTCGCTTGCAGCAGGACTCCAAGAATTTTACTTGTTGACTCTTTTCATTGCCACAGCGACCCTGTGAGACAGGTCCTATTATTTATCACCCCGTTTTACGGATGAGGAAACTGAGACAGAGTGATGAAGTCACTGGCCAGGATTATGCAATAGGAAGGTGGCAACTGAGATATGAACCCCAGCCACCCAGAGTCAGAGCCTGGGCCCTGAGATAGGACCCAGGGGGAGCGGCTTAGCCATGCTCCCACAGCTGGAAGTAATGGAAGGGGAGTGGGGTGGGACCTGCATCTATCGGAACCCAGAGCCATAACACTTAGCTTAAAGCAGCAAGGCCTCGAAGAGGCAACCCGTCCCAATGCCAACAAATGTGTGGCGTTTTCCGGCAGAAAGGGAGCATGGGGTCCAGGCCTGCTCCACCGCACTCAGTCAAGGTGATCTCGGACAAGCCCTTTGCTGGCTCTGGACCTCAGTTTACCCATCTGAACAATCGGGATAACAGGTGTGCCCACCTCTCAGGACAGCTATAAAGATAACTGAGGTCACACACCTGGCTTTCAGTAAGGGCATTGCTCACTCAGCTCCTTGTTAGTTAGGGACACCCTACTCTTATTCTTATGTGGATTGGAGAGGATCCCATCCAGGAGTCCCACCCCCAACAAATAAGGTAAAAAGAGGCCTGAGCTGAATCTCCAGCCTCTGCCCCTGGTGTCTCCATGCAGGACCCACCAGAGGACATGAAGCAGGACCGGGACATCCAGGTGAGTCCAGGGTGTGGGAATGGGGACAGTGGAGCAGGGCGAACACCCATGGGAGAGTGAGGTATGTCCTAGGGGCAGAAGGGAGATGCATCTATTGAGACAAGAGGGCTGATGTTGATGTTCGTGGAGGAGGAGTGACCATCCTCTAGTGCCCACACCCTGCCCATCCCATAGGCAGTGGCGACCTCCCTCCTGCCGCTGACGGAAGCCAACCTACGCATGTTCCAACGCGCCCAGGAAGACCTCATCCCTGCCGTGGACCGGCAGTTTGCCTGCTCCTCCTGTGACCATGTCTGGTGGCGCCGTGTGCCCCAGCGGAAGGAGGTGATAACCCAACCCCTGACCTTGACTCTCCTTGACTGTCTTGAACTCCACTCCCAGCCCCCATCCTCAGTGTCTGAACCTCTGCCCTAAGAACATCAAAGAGCTCATCCTTGATCTCAGCCCAGACCCCAACCCTGAGCTGGACTTCAGACCTTCAACTTGAGGAGCTCAATCCTTAACCCAGAGCCTGACCTCTGACTCCAGTTTGACCACTACCACAGAAATCATATCTGACCCCGAAACCACAACCCCAAATCTGGCTTCTGAACCCTCCAATGTTGTGCTTCTGGTAAATGCTTAACAACCAGCTCTTGCGAACAAGTGGCGGGAGACCCCAGATTTGTACTGTTTGCCAATTTCTGTGGTGTAAATATTCCCACTGTGGCCAATATCAAGCTGCCAGAGTTCCCTCTGACAGCGAGGCTGCTCCCCACTCCGCACCTGCAGGTGTCCCGGTGCAGGAAATGTAGGAAGCGGTATGACCCGGTGCCCTGTGACAAGATGTGGGGTGTGGCTGAGTTCCACTGCCCGAAGTGCCGACACAACTTCCGGTGAGGACACTGATCCCCTGACCCTCGGCCCTGCCCCACCCCAGCCCTGCCCTCCCTGCCCTGGCCCCACCCTGGCCCAGTCTCACCCTCCAACCCTTATGGCCCTGCCCACCCCCAGGGGCTGGGCACAGATGGGGTCCCAGTCCCCTTGCTACGGGTGCGGCTTTCCCGTGTATCCCACACGGATCCTCCCTCCGCGCTGGGACCGGGACATGGATCACCGCAGCACCCACACCCACTCCTGCTCAGCTGCCGACTGCTACAACCGGCGAGGTGAGGCCCTGGGTCGTCCTTGGTGGCATTCCTCCACTCCGGGCAGTCTACTTAGCCTTAACTCCTGGGACGTCCACCTCTGGGGCCTTGTACAATGGTCTTCCACTTCTTCCACATGCCTCTCAAGGCCTCAGTCACTTCCCGTGACATCAGCCCCTCCTTCCACATCTTCCATGGCTCCCCAGGCTCCATGGCGTCCAACACTAGGTCACCCAGGACCCCTGGCCCTCCTAATACCCACCTCCCATGGCATCAGCCACTTTGCGCAGTCTTGCCGATGAGGGCCTGTAATTTCCCCCAGTGGCCCACACCTCAGTGGCCCATGATCTTATCTCCTGTTTTGTCTGCTGGACTCACAGGTGATGCCCATGTCCCTGGGTCTCCTGTGGCTGATACCTGTGACTTTCACTTCTGAACTTCCTATAGCTCTGAGCCTGTGACCTAAGCCCTTCCCCTCCCCAGGGCCTCCATGGCCTCAGCCCCCTTGTCCCCAGAGTCTCATGTGACCTCATGCCCCTGGACCTTAGAACCCTTCCCTCCTCAGAGCCCCACGTTCCTGGGACGTCCTGCGCACACCCCAAGAGCCGGAAGCAGAACCACCTGCCCAAAGTTATACACCCCAGCAACCCCCACATCAGCAGTGGCTCCACTGTGGCCACCTGCCTGAGCCAGGGGGGCCTCCTAGAAGACCTGGACAACCTCATCCTAGAGGACCTGAAGGAGGAGGAGGAGGAGGAGGAGGAAGAGGAGGGAGGGCACGGGGAGTGACCCCTGCCAGGTGCAGATGAAAACCAGACACGGTCTGTGGTTATTTTGTGTTGTTATAAAATATGAGGTCTAACCAAGATCTAAGTGCCCTTGGAGAGCCGCCTGGGTCGGAGATGTTGGCAGGGGGTTTCCTGAGTCCTGTTTGCAGGGCCCTGGGGAACAGATATACAATGGGAAGGTCTGTGGGACATGGCCTGCACGAAACCATGAAGGAGGTATGGCCAGGACAACTTGGGCTCCTGCTGACATCCTCTGGGACCTGGGGGACAGACGACGACTGGTCACAGCCTCAGGGGCCGGATCAGCATGGCAGCCTTCTTGAGAGAGTAAGCCCCGCCACGAAACTCGGCCCAGTAGACACCGTCCTGGTAGCGGCTGCGGTAGTGGCCACCATGGTGCCACACACCATTGAGGTTGGAGTGGGCACAGGCATGATACCACCAGCCTCCCCGCTGGTACAGGGCACAGTTACCTGTGGAGAGAGAGTCCATGTTCTCTTAACCAGAATAAAAGCCTCTACCAGTACCTTACTAGTGCCAGGCTTTTGCCAGACATCCCCTGGACCCCTACTTTCTTCTTCAGAGTAATGGCCTTAATTCCTTCCCTATCCTCTTACCAAAGCACAAGTCACACTTCCCCCACCCTTTCTGCGAACTAAGAGCTCTACCCTCATTCCTTTACCAGGGAGGAAAAAAAAAAAAACCTCTACTTCCTTTCTAGAATAAGTCCTAGCTCACACGCAAACATACCCTACCATATTCCCCACATGCGCACCCTGCCTTTTACCAGAACTGCACTCCTAACTTTTTTTTATTGTCTCATCAGAAAGGGAATCTGATTTCCCCATCCCCTCACCAGAACAAAAGTCCTGTCCTCTGTTCTCTTACATACCCTGATCCTTACCAGAGGGAAATCTTACCCCACCCACTTCATTCCCTCACTAGGAGTCCCACTTCCCTCACCTCCCACCACAACCAGAATAACAGCTCCCTACCAGAATAAGAGTCTCGATCCCTATCCACAGTGCTGAAAGGCTTGTCATTGTGCCAGGAAAGAGAGTCTCCAGCATTTCCATGGTACTGGCCAAGTCGTAGGCGGTAGTGGTCACTCTCAGGCTCCAGGGAGAAACCATCATAGTGGGCACGTGCACCACGGCCCCCCCAGTCCTCCAGGAGCACCAGCAGCTCATAGTCCCCACGGCTGGTCAGTTGATGTACAGTTTCAAGGCCCAGCCAGTATTCTCCATCAGGCTCTCCGAAGCCCACCTGGCAAGGCAGGAAAGTCAGGAAGTTAGGAGCAGGTCACCTGCCCGGCCCAGCCCTGACCCTGCCTACCTGCGCTCACCTTGTAGTGCTGCCAGGTAGTGAAGAAGTTGACAGAGCCATCTTGCCGCCTCTGGATCACAGTCCAGCCTCCACCTTCCAGCTGTTGCTCACACCAGG
Organism: Pteropus vampyrus; assembly: GCF_000151845.1. NCBI lineage: Eukaryota > Metazoa > Chordata > Mammalia > Chiroptera > Pteropodidae > Pteropus > Pteropus vampyrus. The sequence goes on from NW_011889172.1 coordinate 522,880, forward strand.
CCAACACCACATGCCGGCCTGGTCGCAGCTCATACACTCCACTCCGCCTATGGCCTGCTGAGTGGGCCTCCGCACAATCCCGCCACGGGCCTGTGGGCACAGAGGTGTGGGGGAGGCACGTCCTGGATTTACTGAAGAGTCTTAATTCTCACTGGTTCCCTCACCAGAATAGCAGTCCTGCTGCTCCTATTCCTTCACAAGAATAAGAGCCCCAATACTCATTTTCTTTACCTGAATGACTCTTAAGTCACTCTTGGCTCACTATAGCACATGTGGAGCCTGGGGTTCTTAAATCTTGGTTCTATGATCTCACCAGAATAGAAGTCCCAAAAATGGCACTCTGAACCTGCTCAAATTCTCACCTAAGAAGCAGTCTTAAATTTTCTGTACTCGTCAAAGTAAGAGTACCTCCTGTCCTATTTTCACACCATAGTAAGAATTTTGGTCTTTCATCAGAGTAAGAGCCATACCTCCTTGTCCCATCACCAGATTAAAAGTATTATTTCTTCCAGTCCTCTCACCATGAGAGGAATCTGCCATTAAAATCCTGACTCATTTCCTATTCATACTGCACTGGACACCCTCAACAGCTCTGCCCTCATCTTACCTGCCGGCTTGGTGGGGACAGCAGGGTGCCCTGCAGGCATGGGAGAAGCCATGAGCCCCTGCTGTCTCAAGGTTTGGTCTCCCTGGGGCTCTGGGGCTGGATCTAGCCTCCTGCTGGTGACATTGGTGCCACTCACCAGACTGACTGGAACCACAGGCACCAAGGGTGGTGGAAGGACCTGGAATGACCAAGAGAGTCAAATATGATTGCACTAACCCTCTACCCAGGCCACTCTCAGCTCCCAAATCTCCCAGCACCCAGAAAGGTGCAAGATCAGGCAGGGGTGTGGATTGATCTCCAAAAGTCTAACTCTGGCTGTCAAGAGCAGAGTTGAGTTTAAATTTCCACTCTGGTGTGTACAGTTTAACCAATCTGTTTCCAACTCCTTTTCTATAAAGTAGAGATAATGACCACCTCCAACAATGAGTATTACTGAATGCTCCCAACAACGCTGTAAAAGGTAGGGACTGTCACAGAGCAATAATCTCTTCAAAACCCAGGGCCAGACATGTTCCAGAATTCAGAATAATATGGCAGGAATTAGAAATGATAATACGGAATCTCTATTGTCCATTACATAACATCTCCATAACATGAGTCTTTGGTCTTTATCCACATATGTTTGATTATAGGACCCTAAGAATATTTATATGAAGTGGATATGATAGATAAGTAGCCACCAGTTGCGTTTTGACCCAAATGAGTTATGGGAGGAGAGGCAGGAATCCGGTTTTTGGAACTTCGGATTTTGGAAATGCGTATAAGAGATCGTGGGGTTGCAGGAGGCCCATCTTTCAACGATGCACACAGGAAGTGGCTGCGATTCTGGGGCGGGGGCGCGGCGCGGGGTTACCTGCTGCTGCCCATCTGCGCCCCCTGGACAAAGGCGCTCCAGGCGGGCGATAAGGCTACTTTGTTGGCTGACCAGCTGCGCCAGCTCGCGGAACTTGACGTCCAGCTGGTAGAAGCGGGCAGCTGCGCGCTGCGCCTCGGCAGACGCGTTGAGCACGCGTTCGCCAAGTAACGCCAGCGCGGCGGCGGGCTCCGCTCCAGGGCCCGGGCCCGCCTCGTGCTGTAGCTGCGCGCGCAGCTGGCCCAGGCGCGCGCTCAGGCCGCGGCTCTCCTTGCGCAGCGCGCGCACATCGCCGGCCACAGCGCTGTCAGCCGCCGCCAGCAGCTGGAGCTCGCGCAGCAGCTCCTCGTGGCGGCTCACGCGCACGCGCAACGCCGCCACCTCGCTGGCGTTCACCGCCTCTCGCGCCCGGCCGGCGGCCGCCTGCCCACTCCAGCACACAGCGCCAGTGAACTTCTGCTGGGGTAGCACGAAGGTGTAGGCACAGCGCGGAGCACCGGCCCGCGCACACGACGCGCCCAGCAGGAGCAGTAGCTGCAACGTACGCTGCCCAGGCGCCCACATGGCGGACCTGCAGGCAGAAGATGAACAGGAAGAAGGGAGGGACCCAGGAACCCAGACCCGACACCCAAATCTCAGCCTGAGCCAAACCCAGCTGCTCCCACGTAGGAATGCACGTGCCTACACCTCCGTGGCTCTGAGTCCACACACTCCCGCCTCCATTTCCCACCCACCCACCCAAAGCTGTAAACGATCCAATGGGATCCCGCCCTGGCCTCTCCACTGAGTGCTAGACGCCTCAGATGCAGTGCTGGACATCATGCCTCTTGCATTCATTCGGCAAGCATACACTGAGTGCTTACTGTGTGCCGGCCTCAGTTCTGGGAGCTGGGAATACAGACGGGAACAAAAAAAAAACAAAATCCTTGCTCACCAGGAAGAAAATAAAGTATAAGATTAATAAAGTATTAGACAGCACTAAGTACTAAAAATAGTTAAAGAGTGGAAAGACATGGGTATCTGTGCGGGGGTAATTTGAGAGGAGGGAAGACCTCCTGGAGGAGGTGACATTTGAAGAAAGACCTGAAGGAGGTGAGGAAGGAAGCCATGGTGATGTCTAGGGAAGAAGAGCAGCCCTGGCAGGGGGAACAGCAAGTGCAAAGGCCTTGAGGTTGGACCATACTTGATGTATTAAAGCAACCCAGGAGGCGGGGGTTGGGGGGGCGGGGCAAGTCTCACTAACTCAGTCTAGTAGTGGACACCCCATCTCCCACCCCTCAGATCAAAACTCTGGAGTCATGCATGTCTTCTCTTTCTTCACAGCAGATCCAACCCGTCAGGCAAGCCTGCCAGCTCTTCTGTTTAGACCCTGAATTCCTCCACATGCCCCCATCCTCACCCCCACATTATCCCAGCTCAAGACAACAGCTGGATTTCCTTACAGCAGCTGCATCCTAGGTCTCCAGTCTTATGTCCTCAGCTTCTGGTCTGTTTCTCCCCCAGTGGCCAAAAGATGCCTGTGAACACCCAAGTCAGGTTACGTCCCACCTCTGCTCAGGACCTCCATGGCTCCCACCTCCCTCTGGGTAAAAGCCCAAGTCCTCCCCGAAGGCCTCAAGGCCTCGCATGCTGTGCTGTCCCCTCTCTGCCCTCACTTCCTCCCACTTGTCCCTTGCTCTCTCTGCTCCAGGACCTCCATGGCTCCCACCTCCCTCTGGGTAAAAGCCCAAGTCCTCCCCGAAGGCCTCAAGGCCTCGCATGCTGTGCTGTCCCCTCTCTGCCCTCACTTCCTCCCACTTGTCCCTTGCTCTCTCTGCTCCAGGCACCCTGGCCTCAAGGCACCTTGCTGTTTCTCAAACATACCTGGCATCCTCCTGCCTCAGAGTCTTTGCATGTGCTCTTTTCTCAACCTGGAACATCCTTCCCCGAATTTTAACATGGCTCCCCTGCTCTCTTTACTCAGGTCTCGGCTCAGCTGTCCCCTCCTCAGAAGCCCTCCCTGTCTACCCCATTTAGAGTTTCCCCTGCTGGGCACTCCCTATACAGTCCATCTTTTTCATTTTGGCATTATCACTCTCTGAAATTGCCTCGTTTACTTGCCATTGCTTATTATCTGAACTCCTTTACCGAAATATCAACCCGGAGGCTGAGTCTGGGTTGCGTTCAGTGCCTGGTGCCACAGACCCCCAACGCCCACATGCCCCAGGTCTGCTGTGCCCCCCAGGTGTTCCCTAACTCACACAGATGACTTCCTACAAGTGTCCTCGCTCGAAAGTGTGTAGTTATAGCCACCTACCCCTGACCCTGTAGGGTCCATATATGGGCCCCCATTGCCTTCATTCTTGGGGTTCACAGCCTCTCACTTGGGGACACATATGCCTCCCACATATACTTGCTGGCACGCAGAACGCATCTCACATGTCCCCACATCACCCCATCTGTACCAAGTTTCACTATGTCCTAACCTACACATCCTGGTGGCCACACAGGCACATGTCCTGTGGTCTTCATCATCACACACATTCCCTCATTCACATATTCAACAAACAATCCTTGAGCACCTATTGTATGCCAAGAGCTATTCCAGGTGATGGGGACACAGCCATGACCAACACAGACAAAATCTCTGCCCCTGCAGAGCTGACATCCTGGTTGGGAAAATGGACAGTGGATAGGTCAGGGCAACAAGTGCTTAAGAGAAAACTCAAGCAGGGAAGAGGGTGGGAGTCCTTGGCTGGGGGAACATTTTAAATAGAGGGGCTGGGCCTCTATTTAAAGAGAAGACCTGAAGGAAGAGAGAGGCAGCAGGAACAGCAAGTGCAAAGGCCCTGAGGTAGGACCTTGCTTAATGTACCCAAGGAATAGCAAAGAGACCTTTGAGGCTGGAACAGAGTGAGTGAGGAGGAAAGTGGGAGGAGGTGAGGGCAGGAAGGTGAGGGGATGAAGTGTGCAGGCTCTGAGGGCCTCAAGGAGGACTTGGGCTTTTCATCTGAGTCATGTGGGAAGTAAGGAGTGGATTATGAGCTGGAAAAAAGGACATACACAACTGAACCCACACATCAAGCAGGAGCTCCTAAGGGCAGAGTGGGGTCCTCTCCTTGACCCCCAAAGACACCAGGACCCCCACAATAGAAATGGACCACGTCCGCTGGAGGTAGAGTGTGTAACACCTCAAGATCTCAGCCTGGGATGAAGAGGAGGCCTGAGAAGCCTCCCAGACAAGCAGATGCCCAGGTCTCCAAACTGACAGAATCAGCCTTCGCCTGCCCTCCCACCCTCCTGCCCTCTCACCTCTCACGACTAAGACTCTGAATCCAGCCGGGCTCGCAGCAGGCACACAAGTCCAAGGAGGAGCCGAGGGTCCAGCAGGGGCCGCTGAACTGGAGAAAGGGAGGGGCCAGTGGGAGAGCAGGAGGAAGGAGGCTTGGTAACCAGCCCCTGCCCGGCCCTCCAGAGCCTGGGACTGGAGCCGGGATGCTGAGCCCAGGAGCCCCAACTGTAAATATTTAGGATTTCCCACATGAGAACTGATGCTGAATTGCCAGAACCCCCTGACCAGGCCACTAGAGCCAGATAACACAGGTCAGTGCCCTGGACATTACCCCCACAACAGAGCACAGAGCATGGGAGGCTGCAGGCCCTGGGGGGTGGGGGTGGGGGTATCGGAGCCCTAGACACAGACACACCCACACACCACAGAGGACAATGGCCAAAATCAGCAGCACCTATTGTGTGTCAAGCATGATTTTAAACTCTTTAAACCTTGTATTTCATTTAATCCTTGCAATCTGATCTGGCTTCTGTGTGTAGCCTCATTTTAGAGCAGGGAAAACAGCCTCAGAGAGGGTGAGAGACTTGCCCACAGTCACACAGCCCGAAAGGGTTGACAATAGTATTTCACCCAGGTAGCCTGGCTCCAGAACTCACACACATATACCGTGACACCCGTGTGCACATAACAGTGCAGCACAAAGACACAGAGACACCCAACAAGACATACGAACAGCTGCACAAAGCAGCAAAGATAGATGAAATCTGTGTATGTGTGTGTGTGTCCACGGATTTGCCTGGCAGACACCTACATAGATCCATTTGCCAAAGACAACTGGAAACACAACAGATTCAGGAAGCAGTTGTGTGTTCAAAATATGGTCACACGCACACATCGCAACTTAAACATCCTGTGGGCTGAGTTTGTCTGTGCCTGTGTGTCAGACACACACGCACACTAGCAGGCACAGAGATGCAGACCAGGTACACAGTGAGCCCCTGACACCCGCTCGCCCCTACTCCCAGCACACTTTCCATTTGCCTCCCACACACACTGTCACATCTTCACACAAGTCAAGTCATGCAGTGACAGAAACAGGCGGAAGTAGCCATACAGCCAGTTCTCAGGGGGTACAAAGAAACTCACACAGAACCCCCAAGGGCACAGGCCTGGGGTCTCCAACCTGTGCGAAGGCTTTGCTGACCAGCAGTCTCCTTCCCCAGTTCCGACTGTTCTGAACTGGTAACCCGAGTGGACTCCCGGGCTGAGAGAGGAAATGGTCGTCCCAGATCTGAGAGAGGCTGCCAGGCTGGGCTCCAGGCCTGGATTGAGCCCCCCACACTGGGCCCCTCGGCCCCCCACCCAGAGCCCCCTCCAGCTTCTCCCATTGGCAGCGGAGAGAGAAAAAAGCTCCTCAGTCACAGAGAAGGGCTGATAGAAGGGAGAGAGTCCGAGAGACAGAAGAAGGGGGAGAGACATGGGGAGTCTGGAGAGAGAGGATAAGAAAAATGGGGATAGGGTTGGAGAGAGAGAAGAAAGATGGAAACAGGGAAAAAAAAACCAGACAACTGATGGAAGAAACAAAGTTGAAGAAGAAGGAGACAGACATAGGGAGAAGACAGAGATAGGGAGGGGGAGACAGATGGAGAAGGGAGGCAGACAGAGGAAGGGAAGCAAATGGGACAGGGAGAGAGGTGTTAGGGGCGTTCATCCCCCCACCCCCAAGGTTCTGGGGAAGAAGCCGGAGGCCTGAGGCCAAGATTGGGGCTTTGAGCTGAAACCGGGAGAGGATGAATTTGTCATCAAGAGCCCATATTGCCCTAAGTTTCCAGAAGGTGATGTGGAGTTTCCATCCTCAGCCCGGCCGCAGACGGCGCCCCCAGGGAGGACATTTGGCCTTTAGAAGCTGGGGGCCCGAATGACTAAAGGCCTCCCAGCTCTACTCCCTTCTCTGGTTGCTCCCCAAGTGCCTGATGCCATTGTGCCAAACATTGTATGTACATTCTCTCTCTTAAGTAGCGGGTTAGAAGGTAAATGTTTATCATGCTCACTTTAGGATCCTTTAAGAGCCTCGGGGTGGGGAAAGTGGCTCTCAAAAATTACACCCCTGGCGGAAGTGGCCGAGGCGGGATTCGAACCCTCAATTCATTTCTTCGCGCCTCGCGGGCTCCTTGAGCCGCGCGGCTCCGCCCCGGTTCCCGTAGAAACAGGCGCTGGGTGTCTCCACAGCAATACCTCCAATAATTCCCCCCGCCCCCGCCGCAATCTGGTGCATAAACCCGCCTGGTGACGTCACCGCGCAGTGGCGCCTCACGTGATCACGTCACCGGTGCCGGAAGTGAGCGGCACGGCGCCGGAAGCGGTCGGCAGAAGGTCCCTCGTGGAAGAGCGGCGGCATGCGTCCGTCGGGGCGGGTGAGATACGGCGGCTGGGGAGGCGGGCGGGGTCCCCGCGGAAGCCGCAGCGCTCACCGCTCGCCTGTCGCCCCCGCAGTCCCGGCACCAGAAGCGCGCGCGCGCCCAGGCGCAGCTCCGCAACCTCGAAGTCTATGCTGCGCAGCCGCACTCGTTCGTGTTCGCTCGGGGCCGCGCGGGTCGCAGCGTCCGGCAGCTCAGCCTGGACCTTCGGCGGGTCATGGAGCCGCTCACCGCCACCCGTCTGCAGGTCTGCACCCCGCAGCCCGTCTCCATCTGCCCTGGCTCCAGCCCCGCTGCGTTTCAGTCTCTTCGGCTGGATAAAGACCCTTATGGGTACCATCGTCCATGCCTCTCAGGGCTTTGCGGGGCAGCAGCGGTGGCACGTAGATGAACGCACTCAGCTTGGGGTTTGGCAGGATGTCTGAGATTGGTGGTTAAGAGGGAACTCTGGAATCAGCAGAACTGGATTGGAAACTTTGAAAGTCCTGGAACAAATTAATTAATCTCGCCGTACTTTAGTTAGCTCATTTGCAGAATGGGGCGATGCATAGTAAGCGAAGGACAGAAGAGGTACTCGAATTTAAGTCTGATTGGCTCTAGAGGCCAAGAGCATTCCACTCCTCCCACCCCACACACATTTCTGGGAAGGGTTAGATGCAAGAAAGGGCATAACAATTTAAGCTTATAGTCTGCTCGGAAAGGGGATGTCTGTGATCGTCCTTTTTTCTAATTTTTAGGTACGAAAGAAAAATTCTCTCAAGGATTGCGTGGCAGTGGCCGGGCCCCTTGGAGTCACACATTTCCTGATCTTGAGCAAAACGGAGACCAATATCTACTTTGTGAGTGGACACCCACATTCCTCATTTCCCCCACACCCTTATTCACCCCAACTCTCATGATGAACCCATGTGCCTCTGAGCTGCCATGATTTTGGCTTCAAAGTAAACGCTCTGAAGAGATGGGGCAGAAGTTCTCACTCCCCTGGTCCCTAGCTAGACACCTCAATCTCATCAATATTTTTCTCTGTAGAAGCTGATGCGCCTCCCAGGAGGCCCCACCTTAACCTTCCGGATCAACAAGGTAAAGATTGGAGTTGGTATGTGGGCCATATAGGGTAGGAGCTGGGTTTGGGGTTGGCACAAGCCACATGTGATATAGATGATCACCCACCCTCACCCCCTGCCCTGCAGTACACATTGGTGCGTGACGTGGTCTCCTCACTGCGCCGGCACCGCATGCACGAGCAGCAGTTCACCCACCCACCCCTCCTGGTGCTCAACAGCTTTGGCCCCCACGGCATGCACGTGAAGCTCATGGCCACTATGTTCCAGAACCTGTTCCCCTCCATCAACGTGCACAAGGTAGGCTGGATCTGACGTAGCAAATATGGGCGGGCGAGGCAAGTAGCAGGTACCACACAGGCCCTGGGGTTGAGAGCTCAGGCTCCCGAGGTCAAATTTCACTTAGATTTCTTGATCCTGGGCAAGAGGCTCCTTGTGAGCTGCCTTCTATTCTAGCAGGTGAAAAACACAGATAGTGCTTTATCAAGTACTGGTTTAAGCAGTGTAGTGTATGTTGTCCTGGCCTCATCTTACAGGGAAACTGAGGCTGACAGGTAGAGTTACTAATCTGAGGTTAGGTATGAGGCAGTAGGGGGAGAACTGGATTGTTAAATCTGGCTCCAGAGTCTCAGCTCCTAATCCCTGGCACCAGTGAGTGGGTCTCAGATTTCGCTCGTTAGATGTGATCATCAGGGAGTCTGGTGCAAGTGGCCTCGATGGGCTCTGAAACCAAGATTTCTAGCCAGCAGTCCATTGATACCAGTTGCAGCCCCCACAGGGCCTAGCGGGGGCTCCAGCATGCAATGAGTCATGAGAGCAGCTGACATGGTGCCATGCCCTCCTTTCCCTTCCAGGTGAACCTAAACACCATCAAGCGCTGCCTTCTCATCAACTACAACCCCGACTCCCAGGAGCTGGATTTCCGCCACTAGTAAGTACGGGGGTCACGAGGGCTGCTCTGCATGCAGCTGATTGCTCAGTCTCAGGAAATGCCCTGACACACCATGGAAAAGGGAGGGGTTCGGGCTGGTCTCCGACTCTGTGAGCCCTAACCCCTGTCCTCACTCACTCCTGCCTCTATAGTAGCATCAAAGTTGTTCCTGTGGGTGCAAGTCGAGGGATGAAGAAGCTTCTCCAGGAGAAGTTCCCCAACATGAGCCGCCTGCAGGATATCAGCGAGCTGCTGGCCACGTGAGGAGGGGCTAGGGTAGGAGGCTGCCACAGTCCAAGGGATCCCAGAGCTGTCCCAGGAGCCTGAGATCCCCTGGTGAGCCGTGTGTCCCTCACATAGGGGTGCAGGGCTGTCAGAGAGTGAGGCAGAGCCCGATGGTGAGCACAATATTACGGAGCTGCCCCAGGCCATCGCGGGGCGTGGCAACATGCGGGCCCAGCAGAGCGCTATTCGGCTTACTGAGGTAAGGCCCAGTGGCAGAGGTGGTTTTCTCTGGCACCCCCCAAGGGAGGAATGACTCTTCCCTTTTGTTTCTCCAGATTGGGCCTCGGATGACACTGCAGCTTATCAAGATCCAGGAAGGTGTTGGGGAGGGAAACATGCTGTTCCACAGTTTTGGTGAGGACAGGGCTGGCAAGGATACGGCCTAG
>NW_011889172.1:533825-595673 GCF_000151845.1 Pteropus vampyrus
GGGGCAGAAGGGAGGCTGGTGCCTGAGCTGTTCCACTCAGCCCACTAAAGGTGGAGCTGCTGGGGAGGGAGGGGCTAGTGTGCTGCTCGTTACTGGGGGAGGAAAAGAGACACAGCATGAGCAACAGACTCGGAGGCAAGACGCAGGCCATGGCTGTGATCAGCTCAGGTGAGGAGGGAGCACATTGAGGGCCCTGGTCCCTACAGCCCAGGACCGGGGATTGGAGGGGGGCAGGGGTTTGGTGTAAGAATCATATCTGGACACTGGTTTCTTCCCCAAGTTCTGAAACCAAGAACCAGGATGGGAAGACAGAGTGTGCATCTCACATGGTGGCCAGCCTGCTGGACCCACCTGGAACAGGCTATTTCTCAGAGAGCAGACTGAGGAGTGCGTGAGAGGGAGTCAACTTTACAGCTCTACTACCCTCACGCTGCAGTGTCCCAGGTGCTGGAGAGCCAGAAGCCAGCCCTCCTGCCTTCGTCAGGAGAGACACTCTTGGGAATTTTCTTTACAGTGATTGGATGGAGATACAGGCCATAGAGAAAAAAATAAGGGAAGCCCAGGGTTGCAGTGGCAATGTTAGAGGGGTCAAAATGTGCCGCTGAGGACCAAAGACCAGAGGTGAGGGAGATGGCCTTAAGGATGTCTGTTGCCTGTGACTCCGGGAAAGAACAGCTAGTGCAAAGGCCCAGGAGCAGGATGTGCCTAAGAGCAGCCAGGAAGCCAGCGTAGGAAGGACTGTAGGAGTCACGTGGAGCAAAAGACAAGCAAGTGGGTGGGGAGCGAGAGCTCGTGCAGGGCCTTAGGTGAGACGAGCACTGGCTCTTCCTCCCAAGAGGAAGGAAGCTCTGGGTGACTGAACAGAGCCCTGATTGATGGGTGCTCGGAGGTGACCTCTGGAGGCTGTGGGGAGAACACGGTGAGGACGGGAGCTGGGAGACCAGGGCCTAGGCAACTGTTTGTCCAGATGGAAGACGACAGGACCTGGACTCCCATGGCCTTAAAGGGGTGACAGATTCTGAAGTTGGGACTTGGTGAGTGATTGGACTTCGGGGATTGCAGTGCGGCCTGCAATCCCGGTCGTCACTGCCAGGTCCTGTGCATCCTGAGGGCAGCAGTCCCCTGGTTCTTGCCCCAGCTGATTCTTGAGGGTGCGGGATCCGGAGGTCCTAGTCAGCAAAATGACAAGAGTCTGGGCTTCTGGCTTTCTGGGCCTAATTCCCTCCATAAAAAGGCGCTGAGGCTGCACCCCTCCTGTGGGTGGACAGGACTCAGCGAGTCTACACAGAGGGGTCATGCAGGCCTGGTGCACAGCAGGTAGAGCTTGTGGAAACCGCATCAGGCACAGGGCTCATTTGTAACACTGTCTACCCACAGGAGCCCCGCCCTGCCCAGCCAACATCTCTGTGGCTGCCGACCACATCCTCAATAGGTTCCAGGAAGTCTTCCTGTGGCCCATACTGGTGGCTGAGTTTCTGGTGGCTGTGGCAGCCAACAGCCTGGCCCTCTACCGCTTCACCACACAGGAGCAGCGCCCATGGAACCCAGCCGTGGTCTTCTCTGCCCAGTTGGCTGTCAGTGACCTACTCTATGCCCTGACGCTGCCCCCGCTGGCTGCCTACTTGTACCCACCCAAACACTGGCGCTATGGGGAAGCCATGTGCCGCCTGGAGCACTTCCTCTTTGTCTGCAACATGCTGGGCAGTGTCATCTTTATCACCTGCATCAGCCTCAACCGTTACCTGGGTGTTGTCCACCCCTTCTTCACCCGCAGCTACCTGCAGCCCAAGCATGCCTGGGCCATCAGTGCTGCTGGCTGGGCGCTGGCAGGCCTGATGGCTGCACCCACACTCAGCTTCTCCCGCCTGACGACACCACATCAGGAAGGCAACTGTACTAAGGCCAGAACTGAGGCGTGCATCAAATGCCTGGGGACAGCAGGTGACAACCAACTCGAGGCCTACAGAACCTACAGCTTAGCACAGGCAGTACTGGGTTGTGGCCTGCCACTGCTGCTCACCCTGGTGGCCTACGGTGCCCTTGGGCGGGCTCTGCTGCGCAGCCATGGCATGACACTGGCCGAGAAAATGAACGTAGCAGTGCTAGTGGCCAGTGGTGTAGCCCTTTATGTTGGCTCCTATGTGCCCTACTATGTCACACAAATGCTCAACTTGTCCGCCCGGCAGCGCTGGAGAGCCCGCTGCCCAGCATTTGTGGACGTGGCTCAGGCTATGGAAGCCCTGGACCTGAGGTCCTATGTGGGCCACCAGGTGATGCGGGGCCTCATGCCCCTAGCCATGTGCATCCACCCTCTGCTCTACATGGCTGTAACACCCAGCCTAGGCTGCTGCCACCAACACTGCCTTGGCTGCAGGGAGGGCCAGACTCTAGAGAACACTGAGAGCTCTGGCCCAGCTCTGCCCCTCAACATCACAGCCACCAGAACCTCGAGGCCCTGGTCCCCTAAGCTGAGCCCATGACCTGCCTGCCCTATCTTGAGCCTCTTCCCTGCCAAAAGGCAATTATACCCAGCAGCAGAACAGGGGTGAGAGAACAACAGGCCCCAAACTGCCATTTCCTCCCCGAAGAAAGGCCTGTGGGGGGAGGAGTGAGAACTCAAGCCAGAGAGGCAAAAATTTCTGCCCACAGTGCTGACCCTAGGCAGGGCCTGGGAGCAAACCCACTCTGGGGGGATGGTCACCCCATCTGCCACAGGTGGATGACATCCATATATAAACAGGACACACATAGAGGGACTGGAGCCTTTTTATTGCCCTTGGAGCCCCCTGCTCTCGGAGGCCACCTTCTGTTGCCACAGGGTCCTGGACCAGGGGCCGGGCAGCAGCGGCGACAGCTGGCTTAGTTGGTAGATGGCCTAGAGAGGGAGACAGGAGTGATGAGGGCAAGTGTGGGGGCTTCAGACCCTGAAGGGAATCCCAAGACCCACCCCTCCTCCACACACAACTGGGGTAGTGGGGATGGGGCTCAGGACAGGGCACTTGGAGCCAGAGTGGTGGTAACCAGCATGGCCCGGCTGTGGAGGGCAGCAGCTCCTCCTCGAGATAAAAGGACAATAAATGACTTGTATCTCAGAAAAGGTTTGATGACTGTTCAACTGGTGTGGGGCTGCAGTCAGCCCAAGTGTCAGCTACGACACGATGATGGGGCAGGGGAGGGGTCTTACTTGGCCCACTCGACGTTAAGGATGAGGTGGTCATAGCCGAAGCCGGACACCCCAGCAATGGCACGTGCAGCGTCCTCGCGGCGGTGGAAGCTGATGAAGGCAAAGCCCTGGGGAGGGGAGAAAGGTGTTCAGGGCACAGCTAGACAGATAATGCCCCCGCCATGACCACCAACCCACCTTGGACTGGCCAGTGGTCTTGTCCTTCGCCAGGTAGATGCGAGAGATGGAGCCGAAGGGCCGGAAGAGTTCTTGCAGGTCGGTCTCGCGTGTGTCCTCTGACAGGTTGGTGACGCGGATGGTGGCGTTGTCATCGGCTGGGCAGGCAAAGAGAGGCAGCTGTGAGGAGCCGGCCCACCTGGGTCCCATCCTGGGATCACTGGGTGCTGGGAAATGCTTTCTCATCTACCAGCTAGGTGCCCTCACTGCCTCACCTCTGCGGTTGGGCTGCATGGATTCCCCGCGGCGGCTGGCCCCGTCCCGCAGACTTGGTGGCACGTACTTCCCTGTCTTGTTCTGGGTGGCCTGCACAGGCTCCAGCTCTGGAGACCAAAAGCACAGTCGAGTCAGGCCTCACTCTCGCAGAGCAGAGGGACAGAACCACCCACATTCTGGCCCAGACACCATCTTTCAAAGCCACAGGCATCTAATTGGTCCTGAAGAGGCCTGGTGGCCCCAATAACATAAAGGTCACAGCCTGCACCACAGGCAGAGTAAGAAGCCACAGGGGTTGATTCGGTCTGAGGTGCCCACAAGGCTAAGAGCTAGAACACTCAGCCTAGCCTTCCAACACAGAGTAACAAAGGCACACAGGGCAGAAACAGTCCCCAGGTCCCACACACACAGTCAGATGTAGAGCTGTCCAGACACAAACTCACCATCAGCTAATCATGCTGAAGGACAAGGACTGTGGGCAGTCACATGTGTGTCTACTCATAGGTTTGCATGCACAGAAACACACACACAGGACAGCAGCCACGTCCATGGCAGACAAACACAGCACACTCAAGTCAGGACCATTGCAAAGTCAGTCAGAATCACAGCTGGCAAGTTTCACATACAGGGGTCAACTGTCTCCCAATCACTTGTATAGTTAAACATGCAGGCATGCACACAAGCAATTCTGACAGCCCCCGACAAGGAGAAACAGGTGACATCACGAGCAGTCACAGCACCCACCCAGCTGGTCTCACACACACCAACACAGACTACGACCATAGCCTTTGCAGTGTTGACGCTGTGGTGTGGGAGATAACTGCAATGGGGACAGCCTATTCACAGACAGCAGGTGACAATCCAGGACTCTCCAGAGGTGCACAAGATACCCCCATTCCCCAAGGCCTGTCAGCTGCACCCCTAGACCCCAGCACCTCCAGGCAGCTTCTCCTTCTCGCCAGTGGACAGGCCCAGCTGCTCGGCCAGCTCCTTCTGCATGGGCCCCAGCGTGTCCTTGTAGGGGCAGCGAGTGGTCCAGTGGTCACCCTTGCAGATGCGACAGGACACGATCTTCTGGCCTTTGAGCTTGTTCATCGGGTCCTCCTCCTCCTGGCAGTTCAGATCCTGGCAGGGCAGATGAGGGCAGCTCAGAGGGAGTCTGCTGCACCCTGGCCACCACCGCCCTAGCCACCACCTCCCACCCTCATGCCTCACTTACCTCTTTGCTGGTGATGAAAGTCATTGACACATCATCACTGACTGTGGTGGTGGCCACATTGGGCCCTGGTGGGTCAAACTCTGAGTTCCCAAACTTCTTCCAGTTCTGGGCTCAAGGCAGGATTGGGGACAGGTCAGGGCAAGGGCAAGTAGGAGCCCCTGACACCCCAAACCTTCAACACAGCCCCCTTTGAGGTGTCTGGCCTTAAACCCCATTCTCCACCCTCTCCAAATGCCCCCCATAGCAGTGATAATGACAGTTCCAGTTTCCTAAGTGCCTGCCAAGCTTCATGCCAGCTTCAGGAGGCAGAGTTAGCTTCTGCCTCTACCATGTTCCAGACAGAACAGAGGCTTAGGGTCAAATAGCTGCAGAGCATACAATTCCTAGGGGGTACAAGTGGTGGACCAGCTTCCACCAGGGTGCATCGCTCAGGGATGTGCAGGGCTCACCAGACTTCGAGGGACCTTGGGCTAAGCAACCTGAGCCTCAGCTTCCCCCTATAAAATGGGGACCACAAATACTCCCCACCTCCCTGGGTTGCTATAAGGATCAAAATGAGAAAACACTTCCTACAAAGCATTTGGCACAGGATGTGGCACAAGGTGAACAGATAACTGTGCCAAATGTATTTAATGCTACCTCTTCCTCTGCTACGACTTCCTCAGGGGAGTGACTGGTTCTGTTCCTCCTGGTAGACAAGCCAAAAGGAGTAGGAATCAACCCCACCCCATCTTGCACTTGGAATTCTGGAGGTCCCAACAGAGTGCAAACACCCTTAACCTCAGTTTTCCTCCCACAAAATAAGTAAAACTGTCAAACCCCACTTCTAAGATAAAAGTACTGGGAAAAAGAAGTCTTAATTCTTCTAAGTCAGCCTGGGGTAGCCCCCAAGGCAAGAGGAGCAGGGTCTCACCTTCCTCCTTGCAACAGCCTTTGAGGCCTTCCGGGTCTCAATTCTGAAGGTGCGGACAATCTGTGCATGGGAGAGAAGTTTGGGTTTCCTGTGCCTCAAGGTTCCTGGGCCCAGGGGATCCTCCTCACCAACCAACACAACACACACCATCCCCCTCCTAGTCCAAGTACCCCTACCTCCTCCCCTAGCCTCACCTTGAACTTTTTGCCATCCTCATCCATCTTGTACTCCGTCACTGTCTTGATGTTTCCATTGATGACCTCCTTAGGAGGCGGAAGTGGAGCTGGTAGTGGGGAAAAGGTGAGAGGAACTGAGCCATGTACCTGGTAATGGGGACCAGGTGGGAATGAAGCTAGGGAAAAACGCAGCCCAGGGATAGAATGGAAGTCATCACTCACCTCCTGGCACTAGCTCAGGCTCTGGGCTGGTGTCACCTGTGGCCAGAGGGATCCCCTTGAGGAGCTCGCTGGTGACACATTTGTCTGTAAGAGAGTGTTGGGAGGTGAGGTGGAGGGGCGGGAGCTCCCAAGCTGAAATGAAGGGACCTTTGGGATGATGCCCACACTAGGAGCTGAGGAAGGAAGGACCAAGAGCAGAAGACTGACCAGGAAGTACCCTGGGACAGCCATGCGAGGACATGGAGCTGGCTGAGAAACCTCTAGCAAAGGCAAGGATAGGGAACCCCTGGTATGAAGGCAGGAGCGGGCCATCAAAACATTCCGGCGCTGGTACAAAGACAAAAAGCAGGTCGTTACAACTTCCGCCCTGAAGGATAGCAGCTGTGAGGACTTGGGCGGTGGCATGGGAGAGAGTGGGACTAGCCAGTGAACATCTAGAATTGGCGACAGGCTGGCCCTGATGAGGATGGCGTGGGGCAGAGGCTGGCCGAGACGGGAGATGTGGGATCGGCCGGCGGTGCTGAGGTGGGGGCTTGGGGGCTGGCCGCGGTGACCCAGGGCGACCAGGCGTACTCACCATCCTCTCCCTCCTCCTCCACCTGGTCCGCCCAGCTGGGCTTCGAACTGCGAGGACAAGTTTGTGGGAGGAAAGGGTTGTCAGTGAGGCGAGGCTCCCACGGCCTCGGCGCACTCAGGTCCCATAATACCCCGTATGACCCACAAGCCGCCTCCCAGGCCCCACTCTGCGACCCAGGACTCACTCAAAGTCTCCCGTAGGCATCGTAAAACCTCCACGCAGCCCTAGCCTGGGCCAGAGACAGGAAGTGACGGGAGAACGAGACTTCCGGTGTCGTGTCCTACATCAGCTTGGCTGCGGCGCCCACAGCGCCCCCTGCGGACGGAGGTTGACTGGCCGGTTGCGTTAAGCGGCTGCGCGCTGGTACCCAAGTAGGTAAGAACAGATGCCCATCTCAGGGCCTTAAAAAAAGGCCTATCCTATTTACCTTAAAAAAAACTTTTTTAGATTGTCAATTATATATCAATAAAAAATGGTAAAATAAAAAAATAATAATAACAATAAAGCTCACTCATTAAGCGCTTCCTGTATGCCACGCGCTGTGAGGAGAAAATTATTTCCATTTTGCAACAAGAAACCAAGGCCAGCTGGTCTTCCTTGTCTGGAAAGAGCTTTTCTGATTCAGATGATTAAGATGTCAAGTGACGCCCTTAACCACTCTCCCTTCTTTCCTTTCCTTCTGATATAATCTTTTCAATTTACTTGTTTATTGCCCAGCTCTCCCTTTAAAGCACGAATTCTCAAAGAGCATGGCTCCCAAGGGGACCAAAACTAATTCTTCGGAGGGAAAAACCTTAAACATTACAATGGCTTGTGGCCTCTCAGACAAAATCTTATTACTATTTAATTTCTACCATTAGGAAGAATGTAATGAGATTGAAATTGATTGATTTAAATTAAACTTAAAGATAATTCTTTTTCCTCTAGAGGGGTGATAATGGTAAGAAGTTTGAGAAACACTATTGTAGAATGTCAGCTGCAGAAGGCTGATGTTTGCCTGCTTTGTTCACCTTTGGGTCCCCAGGACCCACAGGGTTACCTGCATGTAGTAAGTGCCAATTAATGAGCATTTGGGGCAAGGTGGGGACCAGATCATAAAGGACTTTTTAAACCAAACTAAAGAGCATAGGCTCTTTATCTTGTAGGCTGTGGGTGTGAATGAGGTCACTGATGTATTTTGAGTGGTGACCATGTAACCAGATTTTCTTATGAGAAAGATTATTCTGGAAGCCGGTAGAGGGTAGAGTGGAAAGGAATAAATTAGCAGGAGACCAGGAAAGAGGCTGGGAAAGTAAGTGAAAGAAAGAGGGTGGTCTGGAAATAAGAATGAAAAATATAGTTTGTACAGATGGCCAATAAACATTTGTGCACTTATGCAAATATGCTTGAAGAAATGTAAAATCCAAACAATGTAGCAGATGGGCAAAACTTTAAAAATGTGATATTAACTAATACTAGCAATGATGTAAAGAAACAGATGCTCATACACGTTGTTAGTACATGAAATTACACAAACTTTTTGGATAAAAATTTGACATCTACTAAAACGTAAAATACACAGATGTATTTTCCTTTGAGCCAGCTAATAATTCAACCTGTGAGAAAAACTGGTAAATGTTTGCAAAGATATGGGGATAAGATATCCATGCCGAATTGTTCATGATAGCAAAAACCAGAAACGCCTGTCAGTTTGTAGGGGCTGGTTGACTAGATTAAGATATATTCTGCCATAATCTACAAAATGCTATGCAGTCTTTAAGAAAGTAGATCCATTTGTGCTCATGTTAAAAAAACAATCTCCAAGATAAGAGTCAGCAGCAAGATGTAAAATGGCATGTTATAGGAACTAATGTGTATAAATCTTTAATAGCACATGGGTATGTAAATACATGCTAACTATTTGCAGAAAAGAAATATCAAACTGTCCCTGAGGGATACTTTGAGAAGAAAGGATCAAGGAAGAAAAGCTTGGACCTTTCTGCAATATTAAATTTTTTTTTTACCATATGTGTCTATTATTTTGATTGAAAAATAAATATACACATAAATATAAAAATCACTTTATATACTAACATATAGTATGTATTTATGTAATATACAAATGTGTCATATAAATGTACTTTACTATGTTTTGTATATCCACTAACTTGTGTTCTCTCTCCCCATCCAAGTGCATTAAGTTGTTAGTATCCAGCACAGTGTGGCTTAAAGGACGGGAAAATTGAAAACTGCAATCATCATAAACAAGGAAATGTTGCCTCATCTGTACAAATACCACCCTGAGAAGAACTGCACTACCCAGTAAACATTAGCCACTAAACACGGATGCTTCTGGGGGCGTTGATTTGGCCTCCTTTTTGGTATTTTTCTGTGTAGAATACTTTATTTAAAAACATCAAGCATGTATCATTTTTATAAAAAGTCAGGTATTTCCCAAGGAAAAGTAAAAAGTAAAAAGTACAGGGCAGTAAGGAGAAACCTGAATCCAAGGCTGGATGGGAAAAAGTCCCCGAGCTCCTCAGGTTCTTGTCGGTGATGCCAATGTGCTTCCCACATTCAGCATCTCCACACGACAGTAGCCAGGATGAGAGTAAAACCAGCCCTGCAATGCGCGCAGGGAGGGGAGCTGGGATGTGCACAGTACCATCCTCTGGATATTTTGCAGCAGCGTCAGGCAGACTCACTATAAGTCACAACATGGATTCCACGACTCAATATTCTCTAAGAAATGGAAACACATGTCCACAAAAAGCCATGTGTTAGAATACGTACATAAATGTTCATAGCGGCTTTTGTAAGGGCCAAAACTCAGTGATAACCTGAATTAGTTTGCTAGGGCTGCCATAACAAAGTATGACAGACTGAGTGGCTTAAACAACAGAAACTTATTTTCTCACAGTTCTGGAGGCTGGAAGTTCAAGAACAAGGTGTCAGCAGGGCTGGTTCCTTCTAAGGCTTCTTTCTTTGGCTTGTCGATGGCCATCTTCTCCCCGTGTCCTCACATGGTCCTTATAAGGACACCAGTCATATTGGATTAATGATCTCATTTTAACTCTATCACTTCTTTAAAGACCCTTTCTCCAAATACAATCACATTCTGAGGTTTTGGGGGTTAGGGCTTCAACATATGAATTTGGGGGGGACATAGTCATCCCATAACACAACTAAAAAATCCATCAACAGATGAATGAACAAACAAAAATAAACTGTGGTCCATCTCCATGATGGAGTACTATACAGCACTAAAAAGGTACAAATGACTAATATCACTTGATGACATGGATGCATGTCACAGGCACAAAAGGCTAGATACTGTATGATTCCATTTGTGTGAGATCCTCAAACAAACGAAACTAATCTATAGTAACAGAAATCAGAACTATGATGATCTCCTAGTGGGGAGGACCCCAGTTCGGGCCAGGGAGGACATCAGGCATCCTTCCAGGGTGAAGGGAATTTGCTACATCTTGATCTGGGCGGTTGGTGGCACCAGCAAATATGAGTGTAAAAATGAATCCGATTGCATATCCAAGATCTGTGCATTTTAACCATAAAAGCTGGAGGGGAACAAAGCAAGGTTCGGAGTCACCCCACCCCGATTCTGTTTTATTTATAGCATTCCTCACTCTTTAAAATCATCTCATTTATTGTGAGGTTTGCCTGCCTGCCTTCTTCTGGAGGCAGGGTAGGAGGTATTGGTTTGTCTTATTGCTACGTGCCCAGTCCCTGTGCTGGATCAGTGGCTGACGCTGTTAGTCATCGCAAAGTGTAGACAAAGCCCACAGGCAGCTTACATGTGCATGATAATGGTCACAGTGGTGATGGCAGGCTGTTCTAACAGGCTTCCTTATGACAGAAAGGCGAAACAAGTGCTGACCATTCGTTTTGGTTGTTGTGAAATTTGTTGTACTTTTTCTAAAGCTGGCCTTTCTCTAAACATTCCAAACAGGCTTGAGGGAGAAAAGCAGGTTGGAGATAGATATGTGCAATAGAATAGCATTTATCTAATATTTTTAAAGACAGAGTATCCTAAGTTTATGGACATGCAGATGTGGTAATTGCAGAAAACGATGGACAGGAAGGAGGCAGCCAAGCTCTCACAGTGACCGAGAAGCAGCGGGAAGGGCTCTGGGGAGGCATGCGAAGGGGATGCCTTGAAAGTTATTTCATTAAAAACTATCTATTGCTATGGAAAACAGTACGACAGTTCCTCAAAAAATTAAACACAGAAATTCCATATGATCCAGCAATCTCGCTTCTGAGTCTATACCCAAGGAATTGAAAGCAGGGACATAAACAGGTAATTGTACCCACATTTGTAGCAGCAGGATTCACAGTAGCCAAAAGGTGAAGCAACCCGTGTTTATTGATGTATGTGTGGATAAACGAAATGTGGTCCATCTATATAATGGATTTTTCCAGCAGTCCCCAACCCTTTTTGCTCCAGGGGCTGGTGCTCCTATGAGAATCTAATGCCTGATGATCTGAGGTGGAGCCGAGCGAGGCGGTGATGCTAGTGCTGGGGAGCGGCTGCAATTATAGATGAAGCTTTACTAGCTCGCCCACCGCTCACCTAATGCTGTGCGGCCCGGTTCCTAACAGGCTACAGATTGGTACCAATCCATGGCCTGGGAGTTAGGGACCCTTGGATTATTCAGTCGTAAAAAGGGAGGAAATTCTGCCACATGCTACAGCATGCCTGAACCTTGAGGACATTATGCTCATGAAATAAGCCAGTCACAAAAGTATAAATATTGTATGACTCCAATTATATGAGGTCCCTAGAGGAGTCAGATTCATAAAGACAGAAAGTAGATGGTGGGGGCCCAAAGTGAGCAAAAGGGAATGGGGAGTTAGTGTTTAATGGGGACAGGGTGTCAGTTTTGCAAAATGGAAAGACTTCTGGAGATGGATGGTGGAGATAGTTGAGAAACAATGTGAACATACTTTATGCCACTGAAACGTATACTTACAAATGGTTAAAATGGTACATTTTATGTTATATGTATTTTACTATGATTTTCATATTTTACAATTGTCAAAAATAAAAAAATTAAGAACACATAAACATACATCAAAATCACAATGATACTAATTCACATCCATTTGGATGGTTATTATTTAAAAAAAAACACACATGTTGATGAATATGTGGAGAAATTGGAACCCTCATACACTGCTGGTACGAATGTAAAATGGTGCAGCCATTGTGGAAAACAGTTTGGCAGTTCTTCAAAAAGTTAAATATAGAATTACCATATGATCCAGGCATATCCGCTCCTAAGTATATACTCGAGATAATTGGAATAGAGTTTACCAGGGCTGTGGGGCAGGGAGAATGAGGAGTTATTGTTTAATGGCTAGAGTTTCTGTTTGGGAAGATAAAAATGTTCTGGAAATACTAGTAATGGTTGTACAATAACATGAACACACTGAATGCCACTTAAATGTACATTTAAAAATGGTTTATATGGTTAAAAAAAAAATCCCAGCCATGATTCTTGACTGAATAAAATTAGGGGTTGCAGAATGAGTATCTAAATCTATTCTTTTGCCTACATTTACGAACTGCCATTCTATTGCAGATAGATTGTTCTCATCAGCAGGTACCATCTGGTTATTAAATACAGTTCCTGCTGGAAAGAGAATAAAGTCTTGCTTCTCCCCGCCCAATGATATCAAAGTGTGGCATTTAATAGTCACCTCCAGTCTTCAGCATCAGTGGATTTCGTTAATTAAATGTATGTCAATCTACTATAATCACTATTCTTGTCAAATACTCCAGTTCCACCAGGTTTTTCTTCTCAGCAAAAGGCTGAACTTGAACCCCGATGGAAGGAAGAACTTTCCTGCCAGCCAGCCAGGGAGCAGAAGCTGTGTCCTCTCTCTTTGCGCCACCTCAGCACAGCAGCGGCCCCCGTCTGTCCACAAGCCTGGTCCAGGCCAGTGCTCTCGGGGCACATAGAGGCAGTGTACCTCATAGGCAGTCAGTCATTTGGGCCACCCCTGGAACTTCACCCTGAGGGAGAGCCCACGGCCCAACTGAGACCCAACAGCTGAGCCACAGTAGGAAACAGACACGGTTTCTACCCCTTACACTAAACTGAATCCTCGAATTGCTGTTGGTAGCGTATTATGTCTGAAATGAAGACCTCAACTATGAAAGTCCCACAAAAATAAGGGAATTCAGTAAGTTGGCAAGGTTAAAAAAAAACATAATTAACATACAAAGTCAATAATCCATACAAGTCAATAATCTTTCTGTGGGTAAAGGACCACTGTTTGGAAAATAACAGGCCATTTATATTTATAATGAAAGGATTAAATACCTGTGAATCGAGTTAAGAAATTTACAGTGTCTATAGAAAAACTTGACAATGCTTTGAGGGACGTAAATGAACAGAAGGAACAGCCCTGCTCTTAGAAAGGAAAGCTGCTCATAAAGATGTCAGTTCTCCCCTGAAGCCTAGAAAGTGAATGCAATCCCTATAAAAATACCTACTAGATTTTTAGAGGATGTACCAATTCCAATGTTTCAACCCGGCCATTCAACTACTACAAGTGTCTCGGAGATGTGGATTCACACGCGTGTACAAACGTGTGCACAATTTGACCAGCTGCCCATTGACAGTAGCTGTTTCCAAACAGAATGATAAACGGTTTAAAACAAAGGCATTCCTTCTACTTAATAAAAAAGGACAGACTACTAATACACATCGGCCATGTGGATGAATCTCAAAAACATGCTGAGAGAAAGGAGCCAGACACAAGAGCCCATAAGAAACCCAACGGGCTGCCTGCAGCTGGCGAAAGCGGGTGACTGGCTGGGGCGAAGAAAATATTCTATGGCTTGATAAGGATCTGGGTTATGGAGTTGGATTCATTGATCAAAATTCAAGCTGTACATTCAGGACTTGTGCATTTTAGATTAGAGCTCAATAAAAAAAAAAAAAAATAGGGGAACCAGTGAGGCAGTCCAACCTTCAAGGTGCAAAGCAGTTTTAATCAATGCCACCATTTGTAGCAGAGAAGAGACACATGCGTTTGTACCCAGGCAAAGAATGACTTTGGAAGATGAGGATTCAAGGTGGAAAAAACAGCATACTCTTCACTATACTTTTAATGAGGTTTTAGCTTTAAAAAGAGCAGAGGGTATAGCTAAAAAGTAAAATCTCTGATGGGAGAACTTTACCAGATACCATTTCGAGGTATTGTGTTTATCATGTGCATTTGTTACCGGTTCAAAAACTAAGCCGAGATATCGGTTTTCGTCCTTACAAAAGTGATTCACATGTTAAAATGAGATGTCATAGAAATATAAAAGAGAACACAAGCTTATGATCTGGGAGCAGGGAAAGCCTTTCTAAACAGGCTCTGAAAAAAAAAGGGATAAATATAAATCTAACCCCTAAAATGTCAATATGGCAAAGATACAATGACTCAAGATGAAAGCAACACAGCAGAGGTAAAAATCTAATAACTGAACAGCTCCCAGCAAGGACTGTCATGTGTCACCTCAAAGAGAAGGAATGAATTCTACTGGCTACCAGACACATGAAAGTACTGAATTGTTCCTAAAAAATGCTCGCAAGACTTTCACTATTCCATTGACAAGGACTAAAGAGGCAAAAAGCCAAGGCAAGCTAAAAAAGTCCACATGTTAGAGGGGGCAGCGCTAAAGCCTCTCCAGGGAGGTGGGCCAGCCACATGTTCTGGAATGGAAATAGGAAAACTTTTATACCCAATGATCCCAGAACCTCTCGATATTTCCCTAAAGGAGATAGAACATATAGGACAGGATGTTCAGTGCAGAGCTGCTTATAACAGCAAGAAGAGGCAAACACCTGACTACTTATGAAAAAACTTAAATTTTGCATTTGAATTATATTTAGTCCTTTAGTCTTATGACTAAAACATCTGGGACTCATTGAATAGAAAGTTACAGGTGAAGTGCCACTGAGTGCACTTTTTGTGAAAGTAAGGATACAGGTGGTGGAGCAGGTGTTACTTAACATCCTAATAGTGGCCCGCTGGGTTGTGGGTGCTGGTGACTGACACTTCTTTGCTTCTGCTTTGTTGGCATTTTACAGCAAGTCCTTTCCCAAAAATAAACCAAACAAAAGTTTTGTTCATCTTAGAATCCAGTAGGATTGAATTAGACTTAAGATGCAGAAAGCCCACCTAACATTCTTAAGCAAGTAAGGGGTGTGTCTGGGGTGCAGGACCAAGTCCTCTCTCCTTGCTCTGCTATCCACTGTAAGGGGCTTCTGTCCTCGGTCACAAGATGGCTGCTGTACCACCAGGCATCACAGAACACTCCAAAGAAGGGGTATGAGACCATGGGGAAGGCCAACTAAGACTACTTCTTTAGAAAACTTTCCTGGAAGCCACACTAGCAAGTTCTACTTGTATCTCATTGGCCAGAGCTGTGTCACACAGTTTAATCCTCACCCCGAAACATGCACGGGACACATGGAATGATCTAACTCCAGACAAATGCCCCTGTGGGGTCCCCTTTAGCACTGAGGAGCCCATTCTCATCCAGCCTCACCCAGAAGCCCCTTTTCAGTCATGAGTCACCACCCAAGGTGATTTATAGGAGAGATTTATTTGAAGAAATATTACAACATATAAAAACTACATAAAGTCTTAATTTCCACTCATACAGTGGTAGATTTGATATAATGCATAATAAAAAACTTTTAAAATCCAGAATGCACAAAGTACTGCACAATTTGATCACTAAGTCATTAGTTGATAAGCAAACCTCACAAAACAGCTTCATGTCAGCCAAGGCCACAAACACCGTGTACAACACATCTGAACTGACAGATTTTGACATGTTAAAAATACAACATCAGTGCACGTTGGGGATCCCTGGTGCCAGAAACAAGGGCGACGAGAGGGCGAAACTAGTCCTTGGTAGCTTTATCCTCCTTGATTTTAACTGAAGAGAAAGAAAAGGGAAAGTCATTGCAGGACACATACACAGCATCACACAGCAGGCAGCAAAACAAACATGCCAAGTCCAGAACTAACTACCTTAACGCCCCCACGTCGGTGTTAATGGCCGACCGTAAGAGAACCTGTGGCAGCTCTGAATGGACACTCGGGGAACAGGAGTGCTGCCCAAAGGTGGCCCCTAGAAGTTTCCAGACTGCCTGGATTAGAGGCTGAGCAAGCCCAGCTGAGCCAGGCTCAGCCGGCAGGACAGAGAAGTGAGTGCTGGGTGCCCATTCTAAGCACTTGACGTGCAACGCCTCTCATGGCAGCCCACAGAGAAGTGAAGCCAGTAGCTGTTTCCAAACAGAATGATAAACGGTTTAAAACAAAGGCATTCCTTCTACTTAATAAAAAAGGACAGACTACTAATACACATCGGCCATGTGGATGAATCTCAAAAACATGCTGAGAGAAAGGAGCCAGACACAAGAGCCCATAAGAAACCCAACGGGCTGCCTGCAGCTGGCGAAAGCGGGTGACTGGCTGGGGCGAAGAAAATATTCTATGGCTTGATAAGGATCTGGGTTATAGAGTTGGATTCATTGATCAAAATTCAAGCTGTACATTCAGGACTTGTGCATTTTAGATTAGAGCTCAATAAAAAAAAAAAAAAATAGGGGAACCAGTGAGGCAGTCCAACCTTCAAGGTGCAAAGCAGTTTTAATCAATGCCACCATTTGTAGCAGAGAAGAGACACATGCGTTTGTACCCAGGCAAAGAATGACTTTGGAAGATGAGGATTCAAGGTGGAAAAAACAGCATACTCTTCACTATACTTTTAATGAGGTTTTAGCTTTAAAAAGAGCAGAGGGTATAGCTAAAAAGTAAAATCTCTGATGGGAGAACTTTACCAGATACCATTTCGAGGTATTGTGTTTATCAAGTGCATTTGTTACCGGTTCAAAAACTAAGCCGAGATATCGGTTTTCGTCCTTACAAAAGTGATTCACATGTTAAAATGAGATGTCATAGAAATATAAAAGAGAACACAAGCTTATGATCTGGGAGCAGGGAAAGCCTTTCTAAACAGGCTCTGAAAAAAAAAGGGATAAATATAAATCTAACCCCTAAAATGTCAATATGGCAAAGATACAATGACTCAAGATGAAAGCAACACAGCAGAGGTAAAAATCTAATAACTGAACAGCTCCCAGCAAGGACTGTCATGTGTCACCTCAAAGAGAAAGAATGAATTCTACTGGCTACCAGACACATGAAAGTACTGAATTGTTCCTAAAAAATGCTCGCAAGACTTTCACTATTCCATTGACAAGGACTAAAGAGGCAAAAAGCCAAGGCAAGCTAAAAAAGTCCACATGTTAGAGGGGGCAGCGCTAAAGCCTCTCCAGGGAGGTGGGCCAGCCACATGTTCTGGAATGGAAATAGGAAAACTTTTATACCCAATGATCCCAGAACCTCTCGATATTTCCCTAAAGGAGATAGAACATATAGGACAGGATGTTCAGTGCAGAGCTGCTTATAACAGCAAGAAGAGGCAAACACCTGACTACTTATGAAAAAACTTAAATTTTGCATTTGAATTATATTTAGTCCTTTAGTCTTATGACTAAAACATCTGGGACTCATTGAATAGAAAGTTACAGGTGAAGTGCCACTGAGTGCACTTTTTGTGAAAGTAAGGATACAGGTGGTGGAGCAGGTGTTACTTAACATCCTAATAGTGGCCCGCTGGGTTGTGGGTGCTGGTGACTGACACTTCTTTGCTTCTGCTTTGTTGGCATTTTACAGCAAGTCCTTTCCCAAAAATAAACCAAACAAAAGTTTTGTTCATCTTAGAATCCAGTAGGATTGAATTAGACTTAAGATGCAGAAAGCCCACCTAACATTCTTAAGCAAGTAAGGGGTGTGTCTGGGGTGCAGGACCAAGTCCTCTCTCCTTGCTCTGCTATCCACTGTAAGGGGCTTCTGTCCTCGGTCACAAGATGGCTGCTGTACCACCAGGCATCACAGAACACTCCAAAGAAGGGGTATGAGACCATGGGGAAGGCCAACTAAGACTACTTCTTTAGAAAACTTTCCTGGAAGCCACACTAGCAAGTTCTACTTGTATCTCATTGGCCAGAGCTGTGTCACACAGTTTAATCCTCACCCCGAAACATGCACGGGACACATGGAATGATCTAACTCCAGACAAATGCCCCTGTGGGGTCCCCTTTAGCACTGAGGAGCCCATTCTCATCCAGCCTCACCCAGAAGCCCCTTTTCAGTCATGAGTCACCACCCAAGGTGATTTATAGGAGAGATTTATTTGAAGAAATATTACAACATATAAAAACTACATAAAGTCTTAATTTCCACTCATACAGTGGTAGATTTGATATAATGCATAATAAAAAACTTTTAAAATCCAGAATGCACAAAGTACTGCACAATTTGATCACTAAGTCATTAGTTGATAAGCAAACCTCACAAAACAGCTTCATGTCAGCCAAGGCCACAAACACCGTGTACAACACATCTGAACTGACAGATTTTGACATGTTAAAAATACAACATCAGTGCACGTTGGGGATCCCTGGTGCCAGAAACAAGGGCGACGAGAGGGCGAAACTAGTCCTTGGTAGCTTTATCCTCCTTGATTTTAACTGAAGAGAAAGAAAAGGGAAAGTCATTGCAGGGCACATACACAGCATCACACAGCAGGCAGCAAAACAAACATGCCAAGTCCAGAACTAACTACCTTAACGCCCCCACGTCGGTGTTAATGGCCGACCGTAAGAGAACCTGTGGCAGCTCTGAATGGACACTCGGGGAACAGGAGTGCTGCCCAAAGGTGGCCCCTAGAAGTTTCCAGACTGCCTGGATTAGAGGCTGAGCAAGCCCAGCTGAGCCAGGCTCAGCCGGCAGGACAGAGAAGTGAGTGCTGGGTGCCCATTCTAAGCACTTGACGTGCAACGCCTCCCATGGCAGCCCACAGAGAAGTGAAGCCACCCGGGAGCGTGTGTGGCCCCCGAGCCCCCAGCCCGGCCACCTCCGCCATACCTGAGGCACTCTCTCGGGCTTTGGCCAGCATACAGCGCTTGATCTCCAAGCCAATGGCTTTGGCCAGTGGGGGTGGCACAGCATTGCCCACCTGCAGAAGGGGAGGAGGGGAAAGCCTGGTTTGGCACGGCTAGGGTTAGCACCGGCCTCCACTCAGCACAACGATCAGGACACTGGGCCCCTGGTCTCATGCTCACACGGGTCCCTGAAGCCCCTCCATCAGGATAGCCCTCAGACCTGCCAATCAGCCCATCGTCCGATCCACTTGTGGAGAACCACCCACAGAGAAGGGGGCCTTTAAAGGTTTTTGAAAAAGTCTAATATCCAGATACGGAAGACACCATGCTTCACTTCCAGCTAGTGGCTGCTTCCAGAGAACAGGGCCAGAGGCGAGGGGTAAAACGAAGTTTCTGCTATGACCCCCAGGCACTGGTGGCTTTTTAAGCCATATGCATGCATTACTTAGATGAAATAATCATTTAAGAAGCTAATCTGAAATGAGTTAAACAAAGAAAGACAAACACCATATGATTTCACTTATATGTGGAATCTATAAAGAACAAATGAACAAAATGAAAACGGACTCAGAGAGAACAAACTAGTGGTTGATAGATGGGAGGGGGTTTGGGGGGCTGGGTGAAAAAGGTGAAGGGATTAACTACAATTTGGTAGTTACAAAATAGTCACAGCGATGTGAGATCCAGCACAGGGAATATAGTCCATGATACTGTAAATAACTATGTACAGCACTAGGTGGGTGCTAATCGAAGGGATCTCTCTGTGAGTTATATGAATGTCTAAGCACTATGCTGTACACTGGAAACTAACAAAACTCTGAACGTCAACTCTAACTTTAAAAAAAGTACACTAACAGAAAAAGAGCCACTCCAATACCCCGAGAAGTAGTGAGGAATGCTGGCTCACTTCACCTCTACTACCGCATTTAGTCTGCTCCCTCCCTGAAGTTCTGTGCTAGAAGTTTCCTTTGGGAGAAATATGCCTCACAGCTGAAATTGGCAACCAACGTGCTTAGTGATGGGCTGACTCGTGAGTACTCTAGGCCCAGGGACAGAGACCCCCGTCCTGGCCATCCCTCTGATGGGAGAGCTGAAGCCAGTCAGACACCCTTAGAAGTGACCGTGGGAGCCACGCTCGCCGTTGAACTCTCTGCCCTAGCCAGGCACAGGGGGGCCTCCCTCCAGTCGGCCCCAGCTCAAGGCCAGAGAAGTGGTTGGCTCCATTCCACCGACCTGCCGGTGCTTGTCCAGGATGTTGCCGAATAGCCTGTAGGTGTCTGGGAAGCCCTGGGAGCGGGCGCACTCACGAACGCTCACGACGCGGTGCTGCTCGGGGTGGAGCACGCGACCCTGGGGGCGAGAGGCATGGTGGGGCTGGGACGGACTCGCCACCCGAGGGAAACCGCAAGGAGCTCAGCCTCAGGCCTCAGCGAGGGAGCCCGTCTCTGCCAGCCTGAGACCAGAGGTGAGGGGAGCAGCTTCTGACGCACTAGCCGCAGCCTACGAAGTCCGCGCCTTTGTCCTCTCCCAGGCCTGATCCTGGTCCCCTGACCTACCTGCTTGCCCATGGGCTCAGGGTTGGTGACAGTCGTGCTGAAGAAGCCGTCCCACTCGAGTCGCCCGTAGAGGCCAGCCCAATGGTTGTGCCTGTTCCCCGTGTGGGGCAAGCACCAGGGGATGAGGGTGTTGAACTGCCTGGCCGTGGAATCACAGGCTTTACTTGCTGGAAGAGAGGGTGAGGCTGTGGTTACAGAACAGGAGGGCGGCCGGGAGGGAACCCAGAGCGTGCGGAGCCATCCAGGGACAGAGCGGATGACAGCCAGTCCCCTTTCCCCGGGCACGGCATGTGTGCCCTGCCCAGGGCCTCTGGGTGAGTGGCAGCAGCCAGTATGTCCCGGTGGGAAGCCCCAGCAAATAGTGCTCCTTCCCCACTGGACTGCTGTGGGTAATCGAAGCCTGTTGGGGCTGGGCTTCCCGATGACCAGGGAAGCCGTGCCAAGGGCACAAACAGGGGCCCTACCTTCCACACAGGAGCAGACCCCACGGAGGGCCCCTGTGCTACTGCAGCCGTTCTTCTTGTCGTGGTAGGTGTACCGCAGCTTCCGGGCCATGGTGCCATCGGAGAGTCGCACCTCGATGTTGGGCAGGTCACGCCAGTCTGAGCCCGGTGCCAGGGGGATGTGTCGCATGCGGGCGGCCACCAGCGCGCTCATGTCCTAGAAGAGTGCAACAAGGCCAGCTGTCACCCAGCTCAGAGCACCTGAGCAACCGCAGTGGGCTGGGCAACACCGTTCTAGGCACTAGGAACACCACGGTGACCAGGAACTCCCAAGAGGCTTATATCATTGGGACAGTTACCCAAATGGACAACTTGGGGTCATACAAGTGCAATGAAGACACATCAGGGACGTGGAATAATGTGGAGGGAACAGGTGAAGGGATGGCTTAGGGCAAGCATGCAGTATGAAAAGGAGCTGGGGCTGGGGGCACCAAGAGCCAAGTTTGGCATACTAAGGACAACACAGAAAGCAGGAGTGGTGACAGAGGTCAGTCAGAAACAGGCAGTGACCAGACACACCATTCCAGGCCTATTCCAGGCCTATTCCAGGAGGAGCAAAAGGTCTGACTGATGCGTTCTGTGACTGTGTCCTACTGTGGGGGGCACAGGCGGTGGGGGCAAGAACAGAAGCGGGAGGTAGTGAGGAGGCGAGGCTGGGAGCCAGTCAGATGACGATGGTTTGGGTTAGGCGCCCAGAGCAGAGCAAAGGCTGGATGGGGGCCGTTGTTCTCATGAAGTAGCTGGAAAAGAGGTCCCTCTGTCAGGCGATGTTACCTTACAGATGTGGTCCCTGAGGATGGGCTGGTACTGCGAGCCCCGGAGCTGCCTCTGGAACCAGGACTGAGGCTCCCCGTTGTACGAGATCTCCAGCGCCGAAGCCCCGTTCCGGATCTCAGGGAGGTCAGACATCGTGTCACGCACAGTGATGGTTCGGAATGGACCTGAGCTCAGCCTGTAACAGAGCATGGAGACAGTTGACATCTCTGAGGATGCACACTGTTGCTGTCCCTCGTGTCACAGTGCCATCCCGACTGCTGGCACTCTTATCCAGAGAGGACAACCCAACTGAGCGGTCAAAGGTCCACCTGAGTCACATGGGCCTCATTCTTCTTAGACTCCCTCCAGGAAGGAGACAGGCTACGGTGTGAGCTTTGCTCATGACAGCAGCCAGGCGCCTGGCCACTGCTCTGTATGCAGTGCTTACTCAGGGGTCAGGACTCAAGACCGGAGGTGGCAGAATGCCAGTGCCAAACCTCCCAGGATAACGCTCACAGGTGCTGACACAGCAAGTCATACTGGGGGTCCTACCTGGTTATGTTGCTGACAAACTTCTTGTCATCCACCACGACGCTCAACTGGCAGGCCCGGGGCGCGAACACGTGCAGTGGCTCTGGGAACAGAGGGAGCTTCTCCCCAGGGGCTGCGGCCAGGATGATGGCCCGCCTCCGTGTCTGGGCCACACCGTACTGACCAGCCTGTGCATGAGACAGCCACATACATAAGGTAAACGGGTACCTCCAACTGCTAGACTAAGGTTCAGGGTCAGGGTGCCCCCTTCATTGAGAGGCTGGCTGGTGCAGAGCTCACCTGGGAACCCCTAATCAACCCAGGTTTCCTCCCAACACGACAAAGTGGAATCAGATACCAAAGGCTGAACTGGGGGGCCATGCCACCCCGGCACTCGCTT
Organism: Pteropus vampyrus; assembly: GCF_000151845.1. Taxonomy (NCBI): domain Eukaryota; kingdom Metazoa; phylum Chordata; class Mammalia; order Chiroptera; family Pteropodidae; genus Pteropus; species Pteropus vampyrus. The sequence goes on from NW_011889172.1 coordinate 556,318, forward strand.
ACCCGCACAGACTCAGCTTTGCAGCCAACCTTCCCTCCCGCTTTAACAGTTATTTCAGTGTAGTTACACCAACAATTACTGGGTGGTTATATAGAGTGGCTATTTCCAGATAAGGCCTACTCTCTCTGGGTCACTCCGAATCGCTGTCACTGCAGAAAGAGCCTCTGGTAGCCACTACCTAGAATGCAACCCTCTGCACTCTCTAGGTATTCGCGTGCACGAGCATTCACCCCGAGGAAACACCTGTTTCACTGCTCTGTAACGGTTTGGTCTGAGTCGTTCTGCCAACCTGGCCTCACCTGCCCCTCTGTGGAGATCTAGATACTGCTTAGAGCGCGGTACTCGGCCACCACCATTATCCATTGAGGGAAGTGAGCTGGAAACACGGTCAAGAACCCCCTTGCACGCAGCCTTTCCTCAGGCACCCGAGAGGATGCAGCTCGAGAAGACCCTGAGAGGTGGACTTGCTGGAAAGTGGCTCTGAGCTTTCGGATCTAAACGCTATGAGCTTCACAGCTGTGAGTGCGGGCTCCGGGGGCCACTGCTTCACCCTGGCCAGCATCGCAAGTTACCACGCTAAGGCCTGTCCCCTTGAAGCTTACTTTTGGTTGGAGACAAGTTTGCTACAGTCCAGGGTCCGCTGCCCCCTCCCATCCATAGCCATCTGCCCACTTTGGCCCGTTCTCTGGGAGCCCCACCTGCAACACGCCAAAGGTGCACTGATAGCCCATGCGGACCAGGCAGCGGAGAGTGAGCTTCAGGACCATGGAGCGCTTGAAGGAGACAAAGTTCCTGACATTCTCCAGGAGGAAGTACCGCGGCCGGTAGTAGTCACAGTAACTGTGGAGGCGGGAGAGACAAGAGTCGTTGCTTGAACCCAGGGAAGAGATCTGCTCCCAGAAGCCATTCCCAAAGGCTTGACACTGGGCTGTTGAGAATTTGCACCTCCCAACTTTTGACGCCTGTCCTCAGAGGAGAGTGAGCTGTGAATTTCCTGAAGGCAAAGGCTGGGTGTCTCACCTAGACACATGGCCTTCAGCAGCTGTGAAAGCTAGAGCAGTTACTGCTCACCCTGGCACAGCCAGTGTCGCAGCCCTATGGGCTGTCCAGTCACCCAAAGGCAGCACTGAACACAGGAGGGCCTCTGCTCTGCTTACCTGAGGAAGGAGACCACCAAAGAGTTCTTGAACTTGGAGTAGGTACGCGAATTGAAGCGGTTCATGCCGCTGAAACCTTGGCAGGGCGGCCCGCCGCACAGCATCTCCACATCTCCCTTCTGGGGCAGCTTCTGGCCACGGGAGTTGGTCACCTCCCCGGCCATGACCAGCTTCAGCAGGATGTTGCAGTCCTCCGTGAACACCGTGGAGCCAGGGTTGTTCAGCCGGAAGGCCTGCGCTGCAGGGTCCCACATCTCGATGGCCCACAGCGTTTCTGAGATGCCTGGCAGACACGAGGACAAAGATAGGCTTTGAACTCCCTGGAATGACTCTTGGGTCAGAAGAGTGACCAGAGCCAGAAAGCTCTTCCCAGGTGGGATGTGCCCAGTCCAGTTTTACTGGCTGTGCAGACAAAACCTGCTGGCTTTTACCTGCTTGGTGGAATCCTTCTGACAATCCCCCACAGCCAGAAAACACATCCAGGGTCCGCAGTTTTGGCAGCTGAATTTCTGTCTCAGGTTCGCTTGGCTCACATGTCTGAGACTTTGCCTTGCCTTTCCCTGGAAGAGACAGGCCACAAATTAAATCAGGGCTGTGACTTACTCTCTTCAGATATCTTATTGATTCAGGGATAGCCTCGTTATAAGTTGTTAACACACAAAATGCGGTAACACCAGAGGCTGTTCTTTTACACTGATCATATGTATCCTGAGTTATAGAAGATGGACTTGAAAAGAACCCTATGGAATAACATACCTTTTCCCTTCCCTTTCCCTTTATTTCCAGGGCTACGAGCATGGTTAGGAGGATCTTCAAAGCTTTTGCTCTTGGCATTATAGGCCTGAGAAGGGAAGAACCACAATAGTCTGGCAGAGAAATGCACTGGTTCCCTAACAAGTTAATTTGATAAAGATCCACTTAATTTCTCCTTGAATATGGCCATAAGCAATTAGCCACCAAGAAGAGTACTTTAATTTTACTATACCAGAAATAAAAAAATTATATTAGTACAAATACTTTATGTGGCTGACATTGAGATTCTAGCTATTATAAGTGCCTGGACTACTCATTCCTAAAAATAGGCCAAAGCGTTATACCAAGAGACTGCTGTCTGATGAAGCTGCCCGCTCCGGCACCTGGGGAAACGCGGGCACGTGCCCTTATAAGATGAACCAATACGGAAAGCCCACGCTCAACTTAAAAGTGATTAGCTTAGTCAACAGACTCCTAGATCTTTTCTCGATAACCAGGGCCAGCTGCATGGTATGTGTGACCCCGGCCTGGATACTGATGCCTGGCTGAAGGTACTGAGGAAGGGCCCCTGGGGAAGGGGCCCCTCTCCCTAACTTACCCTAAGGTACTGGGCAGGCTAGCAGGGGCCACCCAACAGTCTTTAAGTAAATTTTAGTTACATTAGGACACTCAAATATACTTATTGTACTTTTTAAAAAGCCAAAAATATAAAGTTACAGACTTGAACCTTGCAGATTTGCACTCTGGGTAACTAAACTGCTTTCTCGGGGGGCCATGAGTGTGGCATGAAGTCCCTCCCTCCAGTAAGCCCAGAGTGCCACCTCAAGGAAGTAGAAGCGGTCTGGGCCCCCAGCGGAGAAATCCTGCAGGCACTCGGGCAGGTCCTCCCCGTACTCCACGGTGCAGCGGCCCTGCACAGCCTTGAAATCCACCACGGCCTCCTCGTCACTCCAGTAAAGCAGGTTGATGTCTGCGTGGTAACTCGCCGGGGTGGACTTATGCGTGTTCTCTGGCCTGTGAGCGCAAGGGTCTTTGTCAGCAATTCTTTTGCTGTGAACTGACGATGAATTAAATGGCACCGCATTCTTGGGGGTGCTCTGAGAATTTATGAGTAAAGACCGCAAGCCCCGCAATCAGGTCAGCTTGATTACTATCTTCCTTACTTGGCACTAAACACTAAAAACCGAGTAGATTCTTTGTAACAAATGCTCCTTTCATGGGCCTTTCATGGGACTGGACAGCTTGATGCCGCAAAGAAGCAACCGTTATGCATAACTGAACATTAAACCTAAAAGTAGTTCAGTTTGTTAAATGGTCTGCTTGCTCTTCATGCCCTCAACTGCAGCCCAAACAGACCAGCCCTGTGTCAGGACAGCGGCTGCCTGTCTCCCGCTAAGAAGCACGTCTACAGCTTCTTTCTCTCACCTATACCAGCCAAACTTCCCCTTCCTTTCTCACTTTTAAGACTGATTATTACAAAGACTTCAAGAAAGTCTTTGATATACGTTGGCCAAGAGGTGAAGCAACGTTATAATTATCTATATGGCTTAGTTTCAGGTCGGCTCCTAACAATTACCAGTTACTAGGATCCCAGAAAAGACTAGGTGCAGCCAAGACCTTGGGAAAAGTACAGAGAGAGAAACCCCTAAAACAGGAAGAAAGGCCTAGAAAGAAAACAGGAAGAGGAGCGCAGGGAGGGACAAAGGGAGCGGTCAAACAGTCATAAATAGGACTGGAGGTTCTCTGCGGGTGCCTCAGGCAGAACCCAGGACATTCCACACCTGCCTTTGTCACACCCTGGACTTTAGCTTAAGGATTTCTTTTGGAGCAAACTCAGCAGCTTTAAAACAAACATCTAAAAGCAAGTCTATGAAATATAATTCAAGTCACTGTCAGCACCCACCAGGTCATCCAAAACATTTTGAAAAACAGCTACCTCTACTAACTCTTAAAACACTGCTGTGTATATTATGTTACAACTCCGTTTCAGGCAGAGCCTTCTGGAAGCGCAGAGGCCGTCACTGACCTGTAGAACTTGTTCAGTCTGATCTTGACATCTGTCTCATTAGGCTTTCCGTTGCTCTTCTTGACACAGAAGATCTCTTTGATGCGGCCAATTCGGTATGGCTCAGGGGCGTCCAGGTTGCTGCCTTTGATGTAGTCAGAGTACTTCCTGTAGTGTTCCGGATACAGGTCTTCATCCACGGGCTCCTTCCGTGGGCGTTTCACAGGACTGGACAGTTTGATGCTGCAGAGAAGCAAATGTTATGTGTAGACATTAAACCTTAAAAAGTAGGTAATTCAGCGTGACTGACCAGTGACAATAGCCACTGAAATTCAAGCACCTTATAAACTAGTGCAGCTAAGTGCTCTTAGAAAAGATTTAGAGAAAGACTAAATTTCATCCACTGTTCAAAATAAGCATCTTCCATCTGTTGGCCATGGCACTCGCCAACGCTGTTAGAATATTCTCAGCTCTCCGCGCTACATGGTAGGACTGCAATTCTTGCTATGTGACTTGTTCTCCTGAACAAGTATGGGCAGGAGTGACACACAAGCACTTCTAGGGGAGAGCATGTAACCTCCAGAAGAGCCTCCAGTGTGCCTTCCCTGGCCTCTGAGATTGGCAGCTTTTGAGAAGGCAGAAACTCTGGCAGCTCAGGTCCCTGAGTGACACAACAAGCCCAGAGCCCTACTGAACCATGACAGACACACAATGCAGGCAAGAAGTAAACCGCAGTTTGGGGTTATTACCATGGCATAACCCACACGCTCCAGACTGAGGTGCTGACCTAGGGTGATGCTGGAGAAGGCATGGGGAAGAGACTGGCAGTCTGAGCAAGCCGACTTTGGCACAACTACTGTGGTAAAACCAATCATCTGATATGGCTGCCAGGATGGCCGGGCTGTGCTCTCTCAAGACTGCCATTTGGGAAGGCGGCAGCCACAGTTCTTATCCACCAGGCCCCCTTAAGAGTCTAACAGGCTCAAAAGGCTACTATGCACACCTGTGTTGATGCTTCTGCTGCACCAGGAAAAGCTGATAAACAGCACTGCCCCTCCCCCTCACGTCAAGGACAACCTGTGCTGGAGCGGGTGACGCACAGACTCCTGGGCTAGAAGGGCCCTGCCCTCCCTGTTTTGTAATTCACAGTAACTGAACTGAGGCTAAGGAATGAGGTCCAACTGGAACTCCGGGAAAATGGAATTGCAAGCCGGGAAACTGAACTACATTGGGAGATGTTGGTTGTAAACCCAACCACGTACTAGTTCTTACAACGAACAAAGAATGGATCAAGTGTGGAAAATATGGATCAAGTGTGGAAAATATCTGTGGCTTTGATCTTTCCCGGAAGAGCCTCAGCCCTCTGATATGCAAAGTAGTCTTTGATGCATTTCTCATTTACCAAGAGGTAAGTCATATTCATTCAGTCTTCACCCTAAGCCAGGCACTGTGCTAAGCACGTCTCTTTAACTCACTTAATCCTTATAGGCCCGGCAGGCAAGATACTCCTCTCCCCATCTAACAGAGGGGGACTAAGAAGAGGAGGTCTCTGGCCCAGCGCCTCACAAGCTGGTCAGAGGCAGAGCTGGGCAGGGCTCACCACTGACGCTGGAGCTGTCTCTGAGCCAGCAGAGTTCTTTCACAGACTCACAGCTTCACTCTGCCACAGAATCGTAGTCACTGTGCACTGGACTGCTGGACACTGTCTGATCGCCACAGATGCCAATGTGATGGCTCGGGCAGAAGCTGGTACTAGGGGTGCAGAGTCAGGGGACATTCCAAAGCCAACCCTCTACTGGCCCAGAGATCTTGGCCCTGACCTGGGCAAAGGGGGCGCTCACTTGAATGTGAAGGCCTCCGGGAGGAGGTACACGCCGTCTCCCACTCGATACTGGACACCATCCTTGGTGGCTGAGCTGTAGAGAACCCGGCCATCCAAGTCCTCCAGCTGCTCCATGACCCTGGGAAATTCCTTCTGCCTCACTTCAGCCAGACGGGCACAACTTACGCAGAACCTGAAGGAGTGAAGGACAGAAACCAAAAGGCCCTGAGGCAGCAGGTAGTGACCGCAGTATCAGCTGCTGGCTCAACGCAGAGACCCTAGCGACCAAGAGAAAACACCTGCAAATGTTTGAAGGAAGTGGCTTTTCTGTACTTTATGTTCACACTCTGAAAACAGTTATTTGGGACCACAGCCCAAAGATATATACAACGCAAGAAAATGCCAAGCCAATCCCACTTTTGAGTATTTACTATAAAAACCCTAAGACATCAACGAACAATGTAGAATATGGTGAGGAATACGCCAGAAGCAAGAATACAAAGAGTGATTCAGTTAGGAACTCAAAAAATCAGGAGGCTCATACTAAAATCTCTATAAAGGCAGAAGAGGTATTTGGAAGAGTTTAACACTATTCCTTAAAGGAGAGTTGGAGACAGCCTTAAATATGGAGATCAAGTCAAAAGGCAACACCAGGCCAACTGATAAAGCATAGAAGCATTTAAGTTAGCCCTTCCAGACTTCACCCCCTCAGCCTCACTGCTGCTCTGGAGACACTGGCACCACTTCCGGTCAAAACAAATGAAGTACAGCGGTTAAAGAAAAAGTCATGGGGCACTAAACATTAAAACAGAACAAAGCAAAACCAAGACTCCCTAAGAGCAGTCACCCACCAGTTGGCATAAAATGTAATCAAAGATCTCACGTATGAGAAGATACCTAAGAAACTAAAGAAAACACGTGAAATCTGTGGGACAGATGCTGAGGAACATGCAAAAAGGCTGAAAATGGAATAAATCCTGCTCCTGGACACGGGAGCTTCTCATAAAGGGAACTCCAAGCCCAGGCTGTCCACACATTTACAGCCACTGCAACGAATCCAGGCTGGCCTTCAGTTAGCAAAGAGAACAATCAGATGGTGTCAGGGAAACAAATCCAGCAGATGGAAACATGTGAAAAGCTAGTGATTCAGAGAGAAGTACGAGGTCCTCCCCGAGAAAGGGACAGCACCAGGGCCCAGACCAGGAACTCACTTGTACTTGTTGTCCTCCGTTGGCTGAGTGTTAGGAGGGGACTCAAATCGTGCATAGTCTTGATCGTACCACAGCTGGTAGAAATAGGTCTTCCCATCGTCCTCTGCCATCAGGGCCTCAGGATCCATGCCCCCCTTTGGGGACAAGAATGCTGTGTCAGGCGTGACCCCACATAGTGAGAGAGGGGCACGTGACAGGTGCTGGGCAACAGGCACTCACCTCCAAGGCCCAGTTTTCCGATGGAGCTTTATAGACGACTGTCACCTTGCTATGAATGTATGACAGCTGCATGTCCTCACACTCATCTACCAGGAACAGCTCCAGGGGGTCCGACGTGGCCCCAAGGACCGTGTCTGTGCCAGCACAGAACCAGTGGGCATGAAACATCTGCCCTTGGATGCTGTCCTCCCACAATGCGGTGACCCTGGAGTCAGATGAGCAGGAAGGAAGAAAGTTCTAATGATCAGCAGATCTGCTCTAAGTCTACTTAGGGGAATTTGTGTTTTGTGTTTGTTTCAGTCTAGGGCACAGAGCTGCTGCTGCTATATTCTTGCAAAACAGGCATCTCCTACCTGTGCAAGAGGAAGTGTGTGCTGAAGTCGAGCACAGGGAAAGATACAAACCTTGCTAAGTACAGTGGTTTTGACGAGTCATCTGGGATAACAGAGACACAATCCCCCACTTCCAGCGTTTCCGAGTCAATGCACACCTTCTTATAGTAACTCTTCTTGCCATCGGTCTGAAAACGAAGAGCTTATTTCAGATGGGGATGGGTTTGAAGGTCCATACTAGGTTTGACCTGCGTGCTGGTGTTACTTTACATAAAGGTGTAACCTATAATGATTTCATTAAGAAGTCACCAGCTCTACCGGCCTACAGGAAATCCACCTCCCTAGGCGGGAAGCCTGTGGCAGAGGGCACTCATGACCCTCTGTCAGCAGCAAATCAGATCCAGAACCCTATGTTAACAGCCCAGTCCCCACTCCTCGCCGTGGTCCTGCAGCTGCGTCCCACCCGACTCCTCCCTCAGCCACAGGCCTCTTTCCTTTCCTCCCACAAGGAAAGCTGGTTCCCCACTCAGGGCCTCCACCCCCATCCTTCCCTAGATCTTCGTGGGGCGGTTCCTCTCCCACTTCTGGGTCTCAGCCCAGATGTCACCTCCTCTAGAAAGGCTTCGCAGCTCGAGCCTCCCACCCCCTCCAGCTCTCCACCTGCCCAGACGTGCATGTCCGTCCCTTGCCTCAGTGTCACCGCCACAGGGCAAGGCTAAGCCCCGTCCCGGCCTGGGGCAGCCAACGGCAGGGCAAGGCCTCACGCTTGCTGAGGACACTCACTCTCCAGCTTTGGTACAGGAAATGAGCCTTAGATGGGGAGGTGGCCACAGAACAACCGGGAGGCGATCTGCTAGTGCCCTGAAGACCCATTCCCAGGCCAGAGGGGGTGTTGACAACTCTCTTCGAAACAAGCTCTGAAGTGGAAGGACCCTGACACCCTTAGAACTGTGTCAAATTCCTAGCTGGGAACCCTAAGAAAACCGAGTCTTTGAGCACCCAAGTAAAAGCACGTTTCTGGTGCATGGCCATGGGCCTCAGTCTCGCGGCCAGCCCTGCTCGTCTCCCAAGGCAAACAAGCAGGACCCAGGCTGCTTAAGAGGCCTGGTGGTGAGACATCAAGAGGCAACTCGCTCCTCACAAGGGTGGCAGTAGGGAGACTGACAGTAAGGTGATCCAGGATTACCTTAACGGCCTCTCCAATCCAAGAGATCCGGTTCTTGTTCTGTTTCTTTTTCTTGCCCTGATGCATTTTTTTGGGTGACGGCACCTCTGGGATATTGTCATCTACTTCTTCATCATCATCTGCCTCCTTCATGGCCATATTGGGACACCTACAAAGTCACTTGTATAAGAAAGCCTCCTTTTATAAGTAAAACCAAATGGGGCTGTTTTAGATAACAGGGACAGGCCTGTTGACAATACTGGATAAAGCAATCCAGCCTGCTCTGAACATCTCCACCCAGCTGTCCCATACAAAGCATACCAGCCATCGGCTGGCATTGTCCTCTGCTACGAAAACAAGTGTCAGCCAAGCCTACCTCCTCTCTTGGCAAGCCTGTTTGCTCCGTCCGCTGCCACCAAATTTAACCATATCCTTACAGGCTTTACACTTTCCACACTCGGGCTGCTGACAAACCTGAAAGGTATTTAAAAAGTAAATTAAATGGCCACCAGTAACAGTTGGTAAGTGGTTTTTTGGCAAATTACCCTCTAGAAATTGTATATTTAGCCTCGTTAGAAGTACAGGAAATGAGGGTCAGGAACAAGATACCATTCACATCCTCCAGAATGGCAAAGGTTAAAAAGCCATACAGGTGGTATTGGGACAGGTGTGGGGAAACACACTGCTCAAAGGGTTTACGTCAGTAACACTGCTTTGGAGAGGAGTTTTCTAGATTAAAGTTAGGCATCTAACCCACACCCCAGCTATTCTACTTCTAGGTAGAAGCAGCCCCAGAAGCCCCGGTGTATAAGAGCAACAAGTTGCCCACCATCGAGGGCTAATGAAGTATGAGCGGTCAAAATGAATTAACTAGATCTACCTATTTCAACACATAATGATTACAAAAGATACCAGTTATGTATATTTTAAAAAGTTATTTTTTAAAGCTTGGATACAGACATGCTAGATAAAACAAGTAAAACCAAAACAAGAATGGTGAGGACATACAAATCCCTGCAGAGGGCTACCACTAAAGACAAAAGGAAACACTAGTGGACAGAGTGAACACAGGGTGCTTCTGAAAGCAAAAACTTGGTTTTTGCATCCAAGTTTTATTCCAAAATAAATCAAATAGATAAAAAAATATATCTGATCTCTGGGTCATAGCATTAGAGAAATCAATTCCTCCAGAGTGAAGTAAAAATGCATTAAAAATTCACAGAAGAGGTCTTTTAAGGCCTCCAATCTAAGTTGGACAGAGTCCCTGTTTTCCCGGGAAAGTTATAGCATCAGACGAAGCGGGCTCCTGGAGGATGTCCTCCCCTTGGAGGAAGCAGCTGCTGTGGGGTGGTCACTGCCTCCATCCGCACTCCAGGGCCTTCAGACACATGAGGTGCAGGCAGAGCAAATGCTACCCAAGAGGCCAGACTCTTTAATAAGACAGAGGCATTCACAGTAAAGTGTCCAAGCACACCTTTTTCAACAGCTGTCTTATCAATCTGTCCCGTGAGGCATGCAGGTACCCCCAGATCACCAAGTTTATCCAAGCTTGTTTTACGGGTCACATCCGAGCAGTGAGCATCTCAAACGAGATGAGAAAGAACTGAATTGCTCAGACTGTGAGGGGAGCCTGGCCCAGGTGAGGTTACCTCGCAGACACCACACCGCCGGCGTTTGAAGGCATTCTCCTTGTCTTCTCTGTCATCCTTCTCGATTTGCTCTGCGAAGAAAGTGTCGAAGATCTGGTAGACCAGCTTGGTGGTGGTGGCTTTCGTGGGACCTTTGTCCTTCTCCTTGGCGGAATGGCTGATTGTCTGACGTCTTTCAGCTCGCCTGGGAGAGAGAGTCCCACTCTGAGCAGCTGGGAAAGAGGGCACGGGACACTGCCTTCTCTGCTCTCAGGTCTTCAGTTTATTCCTGCCGTGTCCTTACCTTTTTCCCAGGGTGACCCCCGCCAACTTGATCAGGTCTCTCATGCAGGGGGTCAGGAAGATGGGCTGCTCATCACTGTCCCCAGCCTCATCATAACTCTCTACTTGTTCCACCACGAACTGAGCATGCCGCAGGAGAGAATCCTCAGTGAATCGATTCAGGTTGAGCACCGAAGGAGGAACAGTGGTCTTTAAGAAAAAAAAATAGAAATTCCTTAGGCGTAAGCAAAAACTGTTCTAATAAAAGTGAAGAACAGGTTATGCTGATTCTCGATATGAGTTTTCCAGCAATATCTATACTGCATGTAAATAGGTGTGAATCTCAGATTACGAAGAACCTAAACCTTGTACCTCGATCTTATTGATCAGGTCTTCGTAGGTCGAGTCGGGGTTGCTCTGCAGGAACTCGACAACTATCTTACTGATGTAGATCTTCTCCTGCATCACGCTGAACATTGGTGCGTACTCTGGGTTGGGATCCATCAGGATGTATTCAGCAAAGGCTGGAGTAAATGAGATATTTTTAAAAAGCAGTTGGAACCTGATGGCAGCTAACAGGCAGAGATGAGTCTATAAAGCTTATGGGGAGTCTAAAAGTCATTCCATACCCAAATGTCAAAAACTTAAAGTACAGTCAGAGCCAGCTCATTCAGAAGTGGCCTCTCGGAGCCAACTAGAGAATGGAGACCGGCTGAGGGTCTTACATTGAGCTCATCTAGGTTTTTGAAATTCTGAGTTTGAGTTGCAAAAATATGAGCTACTCGTATAACTGGAAGGCCAGTTCCAAGGCCAGTTGTAACTATATGAGAGTCCATCCCAGTCTGACCGTACATGTTCCCACACGGGCAGCGGTGTTCATGTGAGCCCACTGAGACTCCCAGAGCCCAACCGAGCCCCTGGGAGGATGGGAGCAAAGGTTCTTCTCAGATCCCAGGAGAGTCCACAGATGGCCACATTACTTACAGGTGCTGAAGCCAATGAGAGCCTTTTCCCCTCCATCAAAACCAGTGATCCACCATTCATTTATGGGGCCAAGATTTTTGCCATTAACACCACCTAAGAGAGAGAAAAGAAAAAGTTTCTTGAAAGGAAATGGGATTCAGAACTATGACTCACATCAAAAACCCAGCAGGGCCCGTGGCACTAAAGTGCCCACCTGAGCTGACATCTCTTATCAGCCAAGCCAGCCAGTCCTCATCAGAGCCATCAGAGTGTGTTAGCTCATAGCTGTTCACAGCACGAAGTCTCAAGCCCTAACTCTGAGGCGATAGTTCTGAATATTGCTCTGTAGGCAAGCTATTTGTTTTTAAAATATCTGTCCCAAATATAACCTGGAATGTTCTACTTACCTTCAAGAGATGGATCATCATCATATATTGGTTTTGCTGAACCAGAGAAGAAGAGTTCAACATTCTTCTCAATGAGGCCAGTGTCGATCGGGCACAAGTGACCACGTTTACAGTACACACTAGACGGGCAACAAAGAGTATGTTAACCAGTTGCAGTATGGAGCCAAGTTCAGACACAAGGTGACGAGATGATGTGCAAGTCCTAGACTGTTCTTTCTGGTCGCCAGAACACCAGCTCAGTAGTGTTTTCTCACCCAAACAGCTTCTACCTGATCCTCCTGCCCATATATCTAGAGTACAAGTATCTGCGAGATCGGTGAGACTGACAGTGGGATGATGGGAAATCTAACAAGAGAACAACTCGCTACATCCTCCCTCGGTACATTGCTAACGGAGAAATACCGGCTCTTAAACACATTCTACTCACAGCTGAGCAACCACAGCCTCTATCTAGCTTCAAAACATCTCCATCACTCCAAATAAAACCTCATACCCATTAAGCACTCACTCCCTATTCCCTCCCCATCCCTGGCAACCACGGATCTGCTTTGTTTCTTTGGACTTACCTCTTCATAATTCTTATATGGTTAGTTTTGTGTCGAGTTTAACCTCAATTAAAATTTTAATACAACAAAATACTGTATAATAGCATAAAAAGTGAGGTCCATCAGGGACACGGGAAAGATGGACCTCTGCTTCCCTCTGGCAGAGCCCAGGTTTAAGAACATCCACGGTCCCCCTGCCCAGACACACTCCCCGATATCCGCTAGGCTGTTCCTCATTAAGTAGGATGCCACTAAACTTAACAGCATGAATTAGAGGTCCTGCTTATGGACCTGCTTGTGCTGGCCTCGAGGACTACACCGCTGCACTGGATGCCACGCCACGCCTCAGTCCCCAGGTAGGCCACGCAGGATCTGTGCAGGTCTCCCAACAGCACCTCCCACCACACTCCCATGGCCTGGGGCCTTGGGAGCCAGAAATCCTCATCCTGGAATCTTGAGAAACTTTTTAAAAAATGAAAACACTTTGAGTTGAGCTCCTCTACTACGTGCCAGGCATGGTAGACAACTGGGTCACAGACCTGCCTCAGGACTTGAAGTCCAATGAGAAAGGTGGGCCCATACCAAGGGAGGGGAGGACAGTGCAAACCCACAGAAGATGAGGATCCAGGGTCAAGCTACTGAGCTGTCTCTCGGCTCTCAGTAGAGGTGACATCAAGAAGTTCTAAGTCCCAGGCAGGGGGCAGGACCCACTGCTTTGCAGGATGGACCGCTCCTGAGACTTGCTTCCAGCCTCCACATGCAGCCCATGTATTAGAGGTGAGCAGAGTCCCTAAGCAACCCAGGCGGTCTTGCTTCAATGGCCTGATGCTAAAAGGCACATTATTCCCGGGAAGTGTGTCCTTGCTGCTACCTTCCCACCCTATAGGAGTGAGTCTACAACAGACTCCATCCCTGGGGGGAAGCCGAGAGATTCCAACTCCAACATTCTGGCTACAGTAGCCCAGGCTCCAGCTCCTGGCTCTCTTCCAAGCCTCTGTCCCAAGGAATGCCACAGGGAGGCACAAGGGTGTGAAAGCCAGTGACCCCAACACAACATGTTTTGCTTATGTCATCGGGAAGAGGTTTGGGTCAGGCTCCAGGGATCATTGGTAGATGAAGAGCATCCCAATATGGATCAGAATCCTGATCGTGTTGGACAGGAGGCTACAACCAACCCAACCACAAGGAGTGTGAAGAATGCTGCAGAGGAAACACACTGGGGTCTTAGCCCAGGAAATAAGAACCCCCCCAACCTGCTATGGGGCCCAGGTATGCAAAGCTGCTCAAAAGTGCAGTCTACCTGAGGCTTACAACGGGTGTTCCTGAGGTTATCCACCTGCCCCCACAACGTTCTTCTCCAGGGAGAACTGCATGTGTGGAGGCCTGAGAGAGGACATGGGCTGCTGCCCCTAGAGCCAAGCTGTTTCCCCAAGGAAACAAATTGAAGCCTCAGAGTAACTGCATCCCCAGTGTAAGGGAGTGGACTACACAGTGGAGGCCGAAGAGCATGGGGACTCTGCTCACTCAAGGGTCTGTTTGAGCCTTGCTGAAGGTATAGTCCGCACATCACGGACTTTCGACCAGAGAAAATTCTAGAGTCATTGCCACAGCATACAAAGCCTTGCAGGATCTGGCCGCCTCCCCGGCCCCTGCTCCCTGACTATATCTACTACCACTTGTCCCCCCTGGTCCCTCTACTCCGGCCCAGCAGCCTCAACCCCAAGTCTTCCACAGCCAACAAGGGTCCACCGCTGAGCCTCTGTGCCGCTCACACTCCTCCCGGGATGTCTTTCCCTGGCTATCTTATGCCCCTAAGGTCTTTGCTCAAGTCACTTTCCCGTCATTTTAAAGTTTCTTTCTCCCGCCCACTCTCTGCTTTCCATTTATCATAGTTGTTACTACCTGACGAGCATAACTTTCGTTCTGCCTCCGTGAAAGCAGTGACCTGAGGCGCTATATCCGTAACGCCCAGTGCAGTTCCTAGGACAGAGCTGGTCCGCATGTGAATGAACGACCTCCCAGATGTGCACAGACTGAAGATTTAACATGCATAGTTTTAACAGCCAAAGAACCCCCCTCCCCCCAAAAAAACCCCCAGCAAAGATCTACTACACTTCACAAGCTGTGTGGCTTTTATCCATCACGTGTTAGCAGCATAAGACACGGTGCAGGTTAGGTACTAAAGACACTAAGGCCCTGGGCGTCTTTAGGGAGATGCCCTGTCACAATGAAGAGGCATATCAGTACCTGAAGCACGTCAGTTTGTGTTGGGGAAGAGCCTCGTAACTCTCAAAGCCGGATTCATTGGCGTCAAAGATGGACAGTCTCTCGTTTGTCAACAGCTGTGGCTCGTCCACCTGAGAGACATCAGACTGATAAGCAGAGGCACGCGAGGCAGAACGAAAGGCTGAAGGCGGTGCTGAAACTTACTGCGTCGGTGGGGTGATGCTCATACTTCAGTTCGGGGTCATCCAGGTACTGTCCACACTGAACACACCGCGGAGGATGGGTCTGTGGGGGCGTGACACAATGGTGCTCAGAGGGCCAGCTCTGAGCAATCGCATTAGTGCTGCGCCACCAGCTTTCTCCCTGGATGCAAGCTTACCTTGGAGGACACTACTGTTTTGGCTCGAGCCACTTTTTTCTCAGTTCTGGGAACAAAGCACAAGATGGTTTGTTTTTTTAGTCATTTCAGAATGTATCGGAATCCACCGCCAAAGTTATACTTAGACCACCCAACACACATGACACCAGGTGCTGCGTAAGGGGCAAGGTGCTAGGTCACAAGTGTCTCTACCACATAGAGAGGACCGGCCTCACACGGCAGAATTGGAGCATCTTGGTCCTGTGCTCACAGACCCGATCAGATTCAAAACTAAGCCTGGTCTGGCAAGTCACTAAAAGCCCCTTTTTCTTTCTAGAACTATTATCTTACTATCTGCTGTGTATAAAGACAAAAATAAAGTTCTTACGGTTCTTTGGATGTAGTTTTGCGTCTCTTCTCCTCCTAAATGGAGAAAACAAAAGAGAAAGGTAAAAAATACTTTACATCTGGATAATGCTTCGGAGTTAAGAATTTAACCTATGTATTTATCACAAAACCTAGTCAGAGGTAAAGAAGCCAGTGAGACCTGAGCCACCTCCAGTATATAGTCTTATAATCAAAATTCTTATAACCAAAAACTTCCTTAAAAGACTCATTAAGAGACCAAAAAACAAGAAAACCTTAGCTTTCCTATACAAGTGGTACCTCAAGTAATTAACTGAGAAGGGGTCCTATGGACTGAACTGTGTGCCCCTAATTTGTATGTTAGAGCCCTAACCCCGAGTATGACTTCAGGAATGGGGCTCTTAAGGAGGTGGCTAAGGTTAAATAAATGAGGTCATAAGATAGAGCTCTAATCCAATTGCACTAGTGTCCTTATTAGAAGGGACACCCGAGCTCATTCTCCCTCCGTGCTCACACAGGGAAAGGCCACGTGAGGACCCATCTAGGTGGCCGTTGGCAAGTCAGGAAGAAAGGCTTCACCAGAAACTAACCCTGCCGGCACTTTGACCTTGGACTTTCAGTCTCCCGAACTGTGAAGAAAATAAATATCTGTTGTTTAAACCAGACTATGGTATTTTCTTATAGCAGCCTGAGCAGACTAAAATTAAGGGGAAATTGTTTCTAGAACTATTTTGGATAATTAAAGAAACGACAGAACTAGACCATCCTACTTTGCAACTCCTAGTGTAATAGAATTAAGCAGTAACTGTTAAAAACATTAGACGAAAACTGAGGGGATGGATCTGGCGCCTGAGCCCAGCCATCAATCTTAACCCCACAAAGAGACAACTGTGACTTCTGGTGTGATACAACGGAAAGCATATGGTACCACCTCACAAGTCCTCTGGAAAACAGAAGACCTGGATCTGGTCAAGGCTCTGGACCCGACAGTCTGTGGGAGACGGGGCTGAAGGGGGATGTTAAATGCAAGACAAATGCAAATGGCAAAATCCAGAATACGGATCTCTCCAGATAACCGGTTCCTTGCACATACTGCAAAGGAGAGGAGAGGGGTGAAACTTTAGGACAAATATCACACAAATATATTGTATAGACTTTGTTTGGGTTCTGATCCAAACAAACCAACAAACCATAAGAACATAATGGAGACAATCAGAAGTCTGAACGCAAAACTAGAATTCAATATTATTGTGTTATGATGGGACTGCAGTATTTTAAGAGTCTTTCCTTTTATAAGTAGTTATTCTGTAAATATTTTAGTAATATATCTGGGATTTGCTCATCATCAGGGGTGAAGGGAGGATAAGGAGGATGAGCAGGGCTTGGTTAAAACACTTGATCACAAGTCGGTAATTATTGAAGGCTAATGAGAAAGTGAGAATTTACTACCCTATTCTGCTCAATTTTGGGTATGCTTGAATATTTCCAAAACAAAGTTAATTTTTAAAAAGTCACTTTAACATCCCAGCAGATGGAATGTATGAAATATGGTAAAGTTAAAAAAAAGCAATGCCTTACTTTCTCATCTTCATCTCTTTCATCAGAAACTTGTGGTTTTACTCTTTCAGGTTCTTTTTCTTCAGGTCTCCGTTTGGCAGCTCTGTTGGTTAAACAAATATACACCAAATGTTAGTGCAGAAAAACTAACCATATTGCCAACATGCATCAAAAGACAAACTAATGACTTCCTATCAAAAAGCAAAATATTCAGAATACATCTAGGGCACAGATTCTTTATTCCCATCCAAAAAAGAGAGCCCCCTTGTCATGGTGGCTCTAAAGGCACGCTGCTAACTCGTAATCCTGAAACGAAGCTTTCAGAAGCCCCATGTGACCCCTCAGATGTCGGGGGCATGATGAGAAGTGCTGGAAGCTAATGGACACAAGTGACTGCAGTGACGGGAGTTCCGCTGAAGTGGCAGAGTGTAAGAGGAAAGTACAGGGCCCAGAGTTTGGCTTCTTATCCAACCCTGCCCCAACTAATCCAATCTTCCGATAGCATCAGCAACTCCGTGTAAACCTCTACATCGTCACAGGTCTCTAGAACAGTTATTTCAGTAATTAAAATTACACAAAGCACAGCACAAAAGCGCAAGCATTTTAACCACTTACAGATCTTTGGGTTGACTTCTGTGCCTCTTTTCATCCTGAGAGGGGAAAGCAGGGGTGGAGATATAAAGGGGGAAAAATTAGCCTCTGAGAAAAGAGCTAGACCAAACCCGAAGTATCAGTTAGTGATCGCAGCACTGTGGAACTAGAGAATAGGAAAATCTAGGCAGATCTTCAGGGTAGAGATGAGGCTTCAAATTTTTAACTCAGCTCCCTATCCCTTAAAAACAAGAGTTGACCAGGAGTTGGCAAACTTTCTATAAAGGGTCAGTAAAAAAACATCTTCAGATTTGCAAACCACGTGGTCTGTGTCACTACTACTCAACTCTACCACTGTAGCGCAAAAGCAACCAGAAATAATACACAAATGAAAAGGCATGGCTGTGTTCCAATAAAATTTAATTTAGAAAAACAGGCAGAGGGCTGGATTTGGCCTGCGGGCCATATTTTACCAAGCCCTGTCCCAGAAAAGCTCAGAGTAAAAGGGAATATTATAGCAATTTTGCTTATGTTGGCCAAAATGCCTACAGCTCCATCTGTCATCTAGTCACAGGTGAAGACTTTACCCAGACAGGCACTGGGATAGTGGCGGGTGGAGGGGGCAGAGGGGACACGACTTTGAATCTACTGTGGAAAATTAAGAATTCCCAATTATGTTACCAACTCCTTGTTCTATATGGACAATCTAATAATTTCTGAGCCTTCAGGCAAAAAATACTGTTCTGATAACATAGCTCTTCTTCGTAAAGCAACAAATCTACGAATGGATCTATCAAAAAAAAGTCAAAAATATCAAAAAGGCAAAAGTGCTGGCTATCTGATCTAAAGCTCCTGCCAGTCTGAGAATGGGTGGCTGACGACACCACTAAGATCTCTCTAGATCTGAAGGGCAAGTGCTGACAGGAAGGTAACCAATATCTGGACAGGAAAGGTGAGAGATAAGATGTTAGAGCAAGCTGGAGAGGACACCAAGAGTCATCTGCCACAGGACGAGAACAGACGCCCATCACCAACCAGGCTGGAAGTGAGAATGCTCACGACCCAGGAATTCTGTGACCTCGGGCTCCACTCTCCAGATCGCAACAGACAGAAGCCCACAGACAATCGTGGGATCACCCTAGTTCAGCCTCTTAGATGGGACAAAACTGCCCTAAGGAGCTCAAGGTTCCTATGCTGCGGCCCGGGCAGATCTATCCTCCACCCAGAGTTCAGATGGCAGGACAGCCCTGCGGATAATAACCCTGCCATCCTGACTTTTACACAGGCCCAGCCCTCTCAATGTGGAATGCTTAAACCCTCAAATGTGTTTACTTAGCTGAACTGGAGGTGAGGAGGCTGGTGGAAGTGAAGGGAGCTAGACTCAACTTAGGAAAATGATTGATAAAACAGCACAGGCATGGAGGACACACGTATCTGGGTTGACACATGTTGGGCCTTCAGAAAAAAATCGAGCTAGTTCCAAACACATCTTAGTCAAGGCACACACAGGCTTCACTGTTGTGGATAGACAGACAACTGAACACTCACTACGTACCAGGCACTGACATGCAGTGACAACCACCAGACCCCAGGAGGGTGACTAGGTAATTTGCCCAGAGTTGCCCCACGGGTAGGTAGGACTGGATTTAAACCCAGAGCCCTGCCCCAGGCCATTTCTCCCAACCAAATGGGAACATAAGAATAAAGTAAAGTAACAAAGATTCAGTCATTACTTTTCCATCTCCTTCATCCATTTCATCATGAACTCCTGGTCTTGCTTCTCTGTCAGGCTCCTCCTTAGATTTCTGTTTAGGTGTCCTGTCACAAAAGAAAAGACACATCCCCACAAGTCAGCTCAGGGAGTCTAATGCCATTGCAAGCAGCCCAATGAAGACCTATACATGGTCTCCTCCTCGAGTTAGAGTACAGGTCGCCTTCCTCGTCTGAAAGGCAAGGCTTCTTTGCAGGAAACCTGAAAGGCATTTATCACCTCAGAACTTATTATCTCAGAAATGTCACCAACACTTCGTACAAACGTTGATGAGATGCCAGTAGTTTAAAATGAAAAACAGATAACAGGACTCCACTGAGTTCTTGTGACATGACAGAAATCCTACCTGCAGAGCAGGCGTCCAGCCCCCACGACGCCAACCCTGTGCAGGTAAGCAAGAGCTGGTCTGACGTGCAGTCTGCAGACATGGGATCTTCACTGCTCCCCCGACCACTAAGATCCGGGTTCTGCCCACCCCCAGACTTATTAGGCTCAGTCTCAAAATCTGCTTCACCCAATTGGATGTAAGAAAGCCTTGAAAAAATGCTGCTTTTCACTTCTGCCCTCACTCTCTGCCACTGCCATGAGATTGCACCCAGGCTGGCCAAATCATGTGGCAGAAGCAGGTCAGCCCCGTCATCCCTGGCAAGCCTGGCAAAGATAGCTGACAGTCACCCAGCTGTAGACGCCTGAGCTCAATAAATGCTTACTGTCTTAGGCCACTGAGCTTTGGGGCTATTTGTTACACGGTGTCTCCATAGCTATGAGTGATGAACATAGCTGTTCATTCAGTGCCCCTTAACCATCCCTGAAACTGTCTGCTGTTATGACCACCACTAAAGAAGGACCTGGGGTCAAGGTCAGCTGACCTCAGCTTTGACTGTGGTGGTCTGACCTTTCTACAAATGGAATTCACGTACATACTACATAAATACTTAATGCACCTACCTAATGGTCTGTCCAATCCATTATTTCTACCAGAACACTTATTTTAACAATTAAATTTCACAATATGAAGTACAAAGGCATGTTAACTATACTTACGGTTCTTTGGTTTGACTTCGGAGTCTCTTGTCCTAAGTGAGGGGAAAAAAAGACTAGTTAATTTTTCCCCATTTGGTCCTGATCTTTCTGTTAAAGTGTTCTATGGAAATAAAATATCTAAACTGATCCTACGGTTTAGTTAATAGTAATAAAAATTGTCTGCCTTCAAGATAGACTTTTTTTAGTGGGGCAAGTAGGCAGGAAATTAAAGAAACTCTTAGAGAACAGATCCTGCAGTTCAAGTATTTACCCGCAAATCCCCATATCACCTATAGTGGATAAGTGTTGATAACCTCATAGATAATAATTTTATACCAAAACTAGGGATCTGTAATAAAGGAATGAAGTAGAATGACACAATCTGCACAAGAGCTCCATCTCCAACATGGACAACACACCATTTTGAGCCCAAGCTTAAAGAGCTAAATACACCTCTCTAGAGAACTGCTCAAGGCAAACTCAGCCTCAGAAATGCCACACATTGTGTAAAGAGGCCACAAAGGTCAGTGGTGTTAAGAGAAGAAACACATTGCAAGAAGGGATCCTGGGAGTCTGGCCACCAGCAAGAGACTTTAGTCTTGCCCAAAGCTCCTTCTTTAGAGGGTGGTCAAGCTAGATCACTAGAACTGTCTGTTCTAAAAGGAACTTGACATGTGTCCCAAATGTAACCTCTACCTAATTTTAACTAGTATCAGGGTAGGGAAGGTAAAAGATTAGCTTCAAGCACCAAACGGTTCAAGAATTAGCATGCAGCTTAGTTGATCCCCCATCAGAGCAAAATAACAGACACCCATCCTTTAACAGGCTCCCGATAAAGGTACCCACCACCAATCCCAAGAATCATAAGAAACTCTAATCCATGTCTTCACGTGAAAACCAAAATGGGACCCTATATTGGTCCATTACCCATGACCACCCGACGTCAGCCTTTTGTCATATGGGACAGTGCTATCTAATGGTAAAGCTTCCGGTATTAGACCCTCATTCCCTCTCCTACCCCTCAAGAGGGTTCAGGTGGTACATCTGTGTTTCACTTTACAAAGCTGGAGGATTACTGGTCTTATCTAAGAATATAACTTTATATCTGGGTGGTACTATAGAACCTTAGCACCTCACATGTTTGAAATGAGGTCTTTGTGACCTCGTGAGCAAGAGGAAGGGAGGAGAGGGGACAGACTGAAGCTCTGTGATTGACTGACAAGAGAGCAAAGGTCTGGCTGACCCCAGGCCTACCACTGATGTACTACCATCACCACAGCTGCATAACCCCCCTTCCAAGTAGAGAATTACCAGAAAAACGGAGTTTGAAAAGTGTTTTAGTCAAAGTCAAGGTTATTTTGATCGTTAGGAAAGTCGTTCTGTTCCTACATACTCCCCATCCCTTAACTCCTTTCCTAGAACCAAATGAGGACTCTGAGATTAAGGTAGAAGTGACAAACTTGGAAGTGACCAGGCTTTACTTTTTCATCTCTTTCTTCTTCCACTTCTTTGTGTGTTCCTGGCTTTACTCTTTCCGGTTCTTCCGCAGGGAGTGGTCTAGCAACTCTGTCAAGCAAAATAACACACCTCAAGGGTGACTTTCACAGACTCATCCCCTGGAAGCAGTTTTCATAAAGTCCTCCTTCCTACCCCAAAAAGTGATCATCTCAGGAACCCTGAAAGGCACAGACTACTTCGACATTTAATCTTTAAATGTAAACTTTTATTTCTGGTTCTGAGGACAACCAGCAGTTGTCGTTCAATTTATTCTCTGTAATGAGAATTCTATCTGAATCAAAAGGTTAACCTGACCCCTAACTTAGCATCATTAAGCTATCTATCATCACCATGGTAACTCACTATAAAACTTCTTCAAACATTTCTGAAAAATCATTACAGTAATCAAGATTATACACTGCACAGAAAAAGGTATATTAGTTATTCTTACGGTTCTCTGGATGTAACTCGACGTCTCTTTTCCTCCTATGTGGAGAGAAGGCGAGAAAAGAGAAACAAGAACATTCATTTCAAAAGATCAAAACCAGAAACATGAATCAAAGTATTAAGTAACTACACTGATACAATTAAAGGGCAATGGGGGGGTGGGGTCTGGGTTTGGGGGAGATCTGGGTGACCAATAGTCTGGTGTGACATCCCACCTCCCTCCCTCAAAACAAAAAAGTCCAGGAGTCCGCCCAGCACCTGTCTGCGTACTACAGATAGTCTAGTGTGGCTACATAAGAGATCGGATCTTGCACCTCACGTCAAGAATTCTTTAATATTAGAAAGAAACAAAGCAGTAATTGGAGATTCACATTAATGGAAGTGATAACTACTTAAATTGGACACAAGCTCTGCTTCTCAGATGAATACCCTAGTACACTAGTTTTCGAAGTTAATATTTGCCATCTGCAGGATAGCTGTATTTATGTATTTAAAAGGGATAAAATAGTATAGTTATGAAACAGATCTGTGTCTTGTTTGAGGCAGAAGTTAGGTAAATTCATGTGTATATATGTGACTATACGCACCTATGAAAACTCGGGAAATCTGAATAAAGTTGGCAGATTATACCAATGTCAATTTTCTGGTTTGGTTATTGTTATTAGTTATGTGAGATGTTACCATTGGGGAAAGTTGGGTAAATTACACAGAACTCTGGAATATATGTTAAAAATCTGAATATATATGTGTTTACATATAATTCTGCCTCCAGACTCAAGCTGCATCATCAACTCCTCCCTGGGCCTATCCTCTGTATTTCAGACTTGCCAGTCTCATAATCACGTGAACCAGTTACTTAAAATTAATCTCATATATACATGTCCACGCAGACATCCTATTGGTTCTATTTGTCTACACATATATATAATCTGAAACAATACAAAAGAAACTAATAAATGTTTGCCTCTAAGAAAGGCAAATTGGAGGTTCAGGGGAAAGGGGAAGGAGGGACATCTTTGTACTGTACATCCTTTTGTATTCTTTGAAAGTTTTAGCAGATATGTGTAATATCTGTGTTTAAAAACATCAAATTCTCAAGACTTTAAGTTGACTAACGTAATATTCTCTGTATTACTACTTATTTGATCAATGCCATCTGACAACACCGATTTGATATACTAAGACTTATTCTAGCACACTGAAATAAACACTGTTTTTACAAGTGTTCATCCATGAAGCCCCAAGGCCTCACACACAGTGCCAGTGAACCGGCTTCCGGTATGTTTCTTTAGAAACCAAATGAACAGGCTATGTAAGCCCTCCAAAAGGATAGGGTGCTAGAAATAACTCTGAAGCTAGTGCATTTTTAAAACAGAGTTACCAATATTACAAGAGCCAGCTTGCTCTCAACTGTTAATAATTCTTTCTAGTAGACAAGAGACTTAGCCACATGACTTGGACAAGCTGTTTCCCCTCTGTGCCCCAGTTTCCCACTTAAGTGGGTAGTCTGACTAAATCTAACTACAGGTACCTGAAAAAAAGATCATGAACAGTGACATCTAGTCCCCAGGAATAGAGTGGTATGAGAATCAGTGTGTCCTACAACAACATGTCAAGCCTACCTCAACAATACTGGTATCCCAGTGACCTCGAGTGACCCCTTAGCCCAGTGCTTCTCACCCAAGGCAATTTTGCCCCACCCCCAGGGTACATCTGGCAATATCTGAAGATGATTTTGGTTGTCACAGCTGGAAAGGGAGAGGGGGATGCTACTGGCATCTAGCTGGTAGAGGTCCAGGATGCTGCTAAATGCTCTGCAGTACGTGCGACTGCCCCTATAGCAAAGAATTATCCAGCCCCCCAAATAAATGCTACAGTGAGAAACCCCACCTTAGAGCAAACCATGGAGACTCATCTTTACTAAGTAGCAGTTAGGCATTTACTACTCAAACGTAAACCAATACAGGCTTTCCTTCGAATCCTGTGGCAAAATTGAAATGAAAATCAATAGCATGTGACCATCTGGTATTGTGTAGGTGTAGCCATCCTTAAGTCACATGGGACAATACCAGAGATTGACATTTTCTCTATCAAAGGTCTTTAGCGAGCCACCAGTTTTCTAACCTAAGAAGTCTAAGCATCGTTATTATACGACATAACAAATGCAGAATTCTCTGCTTTTACAGAGAAATTAGATGTGGGAAAGGCGATTATCTGACATCAGAAGCAAATGCTTTAAACATGTCACATCTGCTGGTTTGATTGTCATAACTCTTGTCAGCTTGAGAGGTAGGAAGGAAGACAGAGGAGGGAACAGACTCTGACATTATGGGGCTGTGTGAGTGGCAGGGCCTGCCGAGCCCTCAGGTCTAACTGTGCTAAACTGTGTACTGCCCTGGGCCACGCAGGGCACGCTCCAACACCTTCTCAGTTGCTCTAAGTCCATTTAGACAGACCAAACATAAAGTCACAATCATCAGCAAATGTAACAAAGGTGGAGTGAAGAACCTTGAAAGAGCCACCCCTACCTGGTCTTTTTCCTCTTCATGGACAGAATCGTCCAATTTGGCTCTTTCAGGGTCTTCTTCAGGTTTCCGTTTGGCAGGGCTGTCAAACACAGTAGAGCCAACCGTTAGCTCGGCTAGACCTCCAGCCGGTGTGGTGTCTACGTCTTTAGGGCAGCCTCGGGGCATTCATGCCCTCTTCCCAAGGAGAAGCCCTAGTTGTTAGGGTATCGAAGGAAGCTCCAGGTTTAATGTTTCTTTGAGTGACAGGTTTAGAATATTGCCATTTTGCAAACCCTAAGAGATCGTGGATCTAAGATGTTGATCGTTAGCCGCTGGTAATACAAGAGACATCATATCTATGAAGTCTCAAAAATAAATAAAGCTGGAATCTGATCACGCCTCTAGACTTATCTACCAGTTTCCAGGAAATGGAAACAAGGGAACACATTAAACACCATAAAAATAGTCAGCCAGATCTAGAATTTCTATTGGACAAAAGATCCAGTTTTTTCAAATAAACATCAAGAAAACAAGAAAAAGAATCTATAACTTAAAAGGCTCAAGGAACAAATCAACGAACTCAGTTTATTTGCTCCACATGGGGAAATATGAACACTAGCTATATATCTGATAGTAAAGAATTGTTATATTTCATAAAGCATGAAAATAATGTTATGTCTTTTTTAAAAGACTGTTTACTAAATGTTAGCAATTATAGCAAAGTATGGATTAAAAATTTGTCCGAGAGAAAGACCTCATCGTCTAGAAATCTATTGAAATATTTACGGATAATATGTCTGGGATTGGTTTCAAAGCAATGCAGTTCGGAGGACATGGGAGTATATGGAATTAAACCACTTAGAATAATCCAGGTGGAGTGTATGGGGGTATAGATAAAATGATGGCCAGGAGCTATTAACTAGTGACACTAGGTGATGGGTGCTTGGGGGCTCGTTTCACTAAAAATTTGTTAATTTTGTATGTATTTGAAGTTTCCTATAGTAAGAATAGATGAGGTATTCACAAATGCTGTTCATTAATGTCTAATGAACAAAACCACAAGATGAAAACCTACGCAATGTGGAAGTCAGAATTGCTAAATTACGTCCTAATCTCCATACATGTTTTACCAAAAACCATTGCCCCCTAGAAAAGGCAGTTGTCAATTCATCATATACGGACCCTCTTGCGAAATGAGAAGTGATAGTGGTCTGCCTGGTAGTCTGCCTTGTGATCCTGGGGCTAGGTGAGACTTCAGCTGTTTAAAGAAAAAAAAAGGAGCAAGAGAAAAAAAGCACTATGAATAAAAAAATTCACAGCAAAGGTGCAGTTCTTCAGTGTCACCAAGTTAGTGCAGAGAACCAGGTTCTGAGAATTAAGTGTCCTTCCCCTCTTACCCTAATCGACAACTGTCTTGATAAAGTGAGCAATTAGCACCTGCCAGTTTGCTGAGCCATTTTACACAGGCTTTTATTTGAGGGGCCGACCCCTGAACCAGACAAAGGAAGAGAACCTCCCCCTGTATCGTAAACGGTGAAGTAGCCAAGAACCGGACATGAGCTAAAGTCTACTCTCTTTTGTTTGTAAAGATTCCAAAAGTTACTTTGATTACAAACTGGGAAGGAATCTAATAAACAGGTAGCTTAAATAGGCCTATAACTTAGAAGCAGTAAGTATTAGTAGCTCCTGTTACCTCATACCTCATAAACTTAGCCATGTTTTGAGCTCTAATGCTCTAGACTTGGTCAAACACAAAATTTAGAGTAGTATACACCTAAACTAGTTAGGAATTATGATGCAGTACTTACTATTTAGAAGTATACACAAGAAACAACACAGAAAATACTGCCCAGGGGGACCTATGACTCCAAATCTGACTGCCTCCTTATGAGGTAGCAGTCTCCATCAGGGTCAAACAGTCAAGGGTTCTTACACTTCGTCTCTCCATCGGACTTGCTTCTCCTGGGCATGCAAGGTTTGGACACGAGTTTGGGGGACTTGTTTTCCTCTGCCATTACAACTCTGCGGTCCTCACCACTTGAATGGCTCCCGTTTTCTAGACATCCATTCACTTCCCGACTGAAAGCATGAGCTCCGTTCTCCAAGGACAAATCTTTATTTAAAAGGGATTTGACTTTAGCCAGGTAGCCCTCCTACAGCAGGAAAGGATAATTTAAGTAGCAATGAATGTAAACAAGTGGCAGTAAGAGAATAAGGAAACACACGCATTTCCTTTATAGCTACTAGGTAACAAGGAGAGCTGGGGATTATTCTGCCTCCCTGGTCACAGACGAGCTACATGAGAAGAGACGTTTTCTCGACGCCAGGATGCTGAGTACTGACTTACCTCTGATAATTCTTCTTTGTGTAATTTCGTTTCCAAGTCACATAACTGATTCTTTATTTCTGTTTGCAGAAATTCATGCAAGAGATTCAATTTCTCCTTCACACACTCCTAAGGGAAGGATATAGGTTTAGAAGTCCCCAAGCTACTAACTAATGGACTAATACACAAAGAATCTCACTGCCTGGTCACGTAACAATGACTGGCAGGCAATGCTGACTTTGCCCAAAAAAACTTAAGTTTTTGCAAGACACGTTAGTGATGTCTTCATTAAGATCCCATCACACCATCTCCAGAGTGGTAAAAAAAAAAAAAAAAATGGAAAGATCAGAGGTGAGATGGAGACACATAATGCTGTATTAGAACAAAACTGCTTCTGAAAACAGTCTGACTAGGACAAGTTACAATTTCCCAATCAAGGTTTGGGAAACTGTCAAGAAGTTACCAAAAGTCAACTAATATTAGCAGCACGTTAATGCGGCACATTAAACAAGAACTTTTCCAAGTTTTTTTATCGAAAAAAGCCAATTCCACTTAAACTTTTTATAAATCATAAACTAACTGTCAAATAATTACTTTGGTAAGATTTTTTAAAGTTGGAGATTACCTTTTCCGTTAAACTATCTCTTTCCAAATCTTTGAGCCTGGGGGAAGAAAATAAGGGAGAAAGAAAGAAATTCTTGTTAAACAACTTTACCTTAAAAATTAGTATCACAATTTTAAGAAACTTTGGCAGTAAATTCAACATATATGAATGCTAGGAAAAAATACAGTAATTCACCCCTCCCCCACACCTAAGACTGCCTATTGCAATGCTTACACATTAAGTCATTTGCAATTGCAAAGAGGTCTCTTTTGAGGGGGGTAGTTTTTTCTGATGATGGAGAGAGGGGAGTTCTATAACAATACATTATCATTTTAAAAGGTACTGGGAAAGGAAGCAGGTCACAGAGTTGGGGTCCTTCTGTAAGTTAAGTGACCTACAGGTAGTATTCCTTCAGTTGGATTTGAGAAGAGCCCATAAGAAGGCACAGCACAGCGTGGTCATGTTAGCATGAGGCGCCAGGGCCACAGGACACTGTGGGAAACAGATGGCTAACATTCTCAAAGGCTAGGATGGAGAGAGGGCTGCATTCTAATGAGGAACATATGCAATGGAAGAATCCAGGCATCTGGGGCAGCAGGGGTACCCATAAACAGGGGAGATGGGTAAAGTTAGAGGAGTTGGCTGGCGCCTCACCCAAGAGCTCATCATTTTTATCTATTCATTCAGAAGTGCAGAACTGTCATGAGTTTGGCTGGGAAAAATCATGGTCTGATTTAATTATTGAAGATTAGTGTCTTGCCTCTTTTGGGGAAAGGAGAAAAAAAAATAAAGGAACAAGAATAGAAGGTACCTAGGAAAGGGAGGTGAGCAGAGGCTATTCCTAGCCTGGGTGCTGACTGTGGGGTATAAACAGGTCTAACCAGATGAGCGAGTGTCAGTCAGTGCGGGGGGGGGGGGGGGGGGGGTGAGCACAGCGACAGGGCCTCCACCATCTCTGGGTCTTCCCACCCAGCACCCACACAGACTAGGTACTCAGTTATCACCAGCCCAAAGGGCAGGAAGAGAGCAAGTGTTAGCAGTAAAGCCAGAAACATGAGTGGCAGGCTTTGCAGGACCAGTGTCACACAGTGGCTACTCCGAGTGCATGCTGCTTCTAGCTTCAATCACCGCTTGCATCTGTAGGTACCTAATGTACACTAGGCCTTGTTCCAGGCAACGAGCTGGGTGACTGGACACAGGCATTGCCAGGCAGGGACCTCCTGACTTGAGTCATCAGGAAAGGTCTTTCTTCAGAAAAGACACCCAGCAGACTGCAGGTATGGTGGGAGCACAGACGACCCTTGAACACCATGGGTCCACTTATACATGGTTTTTTCCCCCCAATAAATACTGTAAATGTATTTTCTTGTCCTTATGATTTTCTTAATAAGTTTCTTTTCTCTAGCTTACTTTATCATAATAGTTTATAATACCTATGTAAAAAATAAAAAACAAATAGTCGATTTACACATAAAGCTTCCACTCAACAGTAGGCTCTTAGTTAGGTTTGGGAGAGTCAAAAGCTATAGGTAGATTTTCAACTGTGCAGGGGGTTGGGACATTGTTCAAGGGGCAACTACACATATCATGTCCAGAAGCTGGGAAAGGAAACTCAGCTCAGAGAGCCAGCAAGAGAAGAATTTCAGTCTTATAACTATAAGGAACTAAGTTCTGCCAACAACCCAAAGGAGTAGAAAACAGATTCTCCTCTAGATCAGGGGTCCACAACCCTGGGGCTGCACAGCAGGAGGTGAGCAGCGGGCAAGCAAGCGAAGCTTCATCTGTGTTTGCAGCCGCTCCCCAGCACTAGCATCACCACCTCAGCTCCACCTCAGATCATCAGGCATTAGATTCTCATAGGAGCGCTGGTCCCTGGTGCCAAAAAGGTTGGGGACCACCACACTAAAGCCTCCAAAAAGGAATGCAGACTGCTGACACTTTGATATTAATCCAGTGAGACTCATACCAGATTTCTGACCTACAGAACTGTAAGAGAATAAATTTGTTTTATTTAAGCCATTAAGTTTATGGTAATGTTATAGCAGCAATTAAAAACCAATACAGTATCAGAAATTCAGAACTTTTGGGTGGGAAAAACAGTAAGCAGGCCATGAGTTTTAGAAGTGACATTTCAGTGAACAGCAGCTGTACAGATAGATGGCTATTCAGCATCTAGAATCAGAACCGGCACTCCAGAGAGGTATCAAAACTGGAGGTGTCCAGGCATGGATGGAACTGGAAAGTATCATGCTAAGTGAAATAAGTCAGAGAGACAAATGCCATATGATCTCAGTTATATATGGAATCTAAAGAACAAAATAAATGAACAAACAACAGAAATAGATTCATAGATACAGAGAACAAACTGATGGTTGCCTGATGGGAGGGGGGTTGGGTAAAAAAGGTGAAGGGATTAAGAAGTACAAATTGGTAGTTACAAAATAGTCATGGGGATCTAAAGCATAGAGAAACAGTCAATGATATTATAATACCTAGGTGTAGTGCCAGGTGGGTACTAGACTAGTCAGGGGAACACGTCGTAAATCAATGTCTAACCACTATGCTGTACACCTGAAACTAATAAAAAATAATTGAATGTCAACTGTAATTGAAAAAAAAATTTTTTAAGGTGGAAAAAAGGTGAAGGGAATTAACAGATTCGAACTTCTAGTTATAAAATAAATAAGTCATGGAGATGTAATGTATAGTACAGGCAATATAGTCAATAATATTGTAATAACGTTGTACAGTATCAGATGGTTATTAGACTTAGCACGGTGACCATTTATTTAGATATATTAACACTGAATAATTATGGTGTACACCTGAAACTAATATTGTATGTTAGCTATCTTTTAAAAAAAAAAATCACTTTAAAAGAAAAAAAACTGGAGGTATCTATCTCCAGTGGGTGACCCAGTTGCTGAAAGTAGAAGTCTCACGACTGAAAGAGATAAGGGTCAAAGAATGAAAGAAAAGGGATGGAGAAAGGGCTGGGGATCAGGCAAGAAAGAAGCTCCCTGATAGTAGACAGCATCACAAAAGCCAAAGATACAAAGAATTAAAAAGCAAGATGTTGAGAGTTGAAAGATAAAAAGCCACTTCAACCCTTCAGAGAGGAATGCCTGCCTAATCAAGAGTAGGAGTAGACAGCTGGCACAAAAGCTAAGGTGGCAGCAGAAAGAACAAGTCCAGATCATTCTACAAGCCAGGCAAAGAGGAAGGTTGGAATAAGCCAGCATATGCCTCATTTCTATCTGATATACAATGCCACATTAATACCTGCCTCAGTATAAGACCCACATGTTAGTACTTTATTTAAATTATGCTCCCTTAATTGAAATGAAATATACTGCTGACCATGTGATAAGCACTACAGAAGTTTTCTGTGTAGGCGCTGCTCTACCACATTAACACCCACTAGCTCAGTTAGTCTTCAGAATGTCCCAGTGGAACAGCACCTTCATCCCATTTTAGAGAGAAAGCAGCAAGAAGTTAGATAACTTAGCCATACAGCTGGCAAGTGTCAAGTGGGCTTTGAACTCCAGTGGTCTGCACCTCTAGAATTCTACTACAGAAGAGAAAAGGTAAGTCGGTTTTGCCCTTATTCAATACCTGCTCAGTAGGAGCCATGGAACTAGTTAAAAACCTCAAGATCCAGCTTAATCTAATCACAGAATGACCAGCAGATAAGAAAGCTGCCACAATTACAAAGGCTGATCAGAGTTGTGCAAAGGAGGTTGCTAGAATCAGTGTGTAAATCGAGGCTTCATTAAAGGGAAAAGTCTCACATGCAAGCATTTGAGAGTCTACTGTACACCAAGCTGCATATACAATGAATAAGGGAAACACAATCGGACGACGAATCATCAATTTCAGGATTACAAGGCAGCATGTGAGGTGCACAAACAGAATTCAACACCTTTCACAGTGTAGGGAAAAGGGACTGTCTTTCTGAATGCAATCTTAAGGATGAAGGGATAGAAGCCACCTTGGAGGAGGTAGATCCCAGCTTCCCGCTAGCCACTCTGCATGGTCTCAGGCCCTGAGAACTTAAAAAGAAGGCCTACATGGATTGTGAGAAGAGCACAAGATGACTCAGGCAAGGGGACAGGGATTCTGGAGTTCAGGCCAAGCGCAATAGGCATTATAGGGGGCAGGAAAACCACTAGACTCAACTTAAGTTCTAAGACAATCACAGTTTCCACTTACAGAAAACAGACCTGAGTATTAACAGGAAGACAAGTGGGAGACTACCATTTTTTCTCTACAAATGGCAGCTTGGGCAGAGAAAAAAAAGAATCAAGTGGGAAAATGGCATGTCCTGAAAGGCATGCTTTTTAGAAGACTTAGGGTAGTAAATACTTTCCAAAAAAAAAAAAAAAAAAGTTAAAGACTTCAAAATCCAAACAGTAAAAATACTTTCTAATATCATTACTTTTCTATTGGAACTATATGTATATGTGAGTTGAAAGAAGCTGCCATATAAACACGTTAGCAGAAGTGACAGAAATGCATAACTAAGGACCAGGCCTAAATTTTGTTCCTATTTTAATGAACTTAGGTATCTGTTATATTATAGATTGCATATCTCTAATTTTCATAAATCAAGACTTATACCTCACTTTACAAATCTAAGTTTAAGAGAGTGTTGAATGCCATGTTTATGTGTATATTTTATACGCTGAAATTCAAAACGTAGGAAAAGCTGATGAGAGGATCTCATAAGCTGACAATTTCAATGTCTACTACTTGGTCTACAGCAAAATCCTAAATGCCATACCTATAGTAGGCAATTCTAATTGAAAGAAATATGGAACCTAGAGTAAATGTGGATTGTAACAG
Organism: Pteropus vampyrus; assembly: GCF_000151845.1. NCBI lineage: Eukaryota > Metazoa > Chordata > Mammalia > Chiroptera > Pteropodidae > Pteropus > Pteropus vampyrus. Next base: position 588,925 of record NW_011889172.1, read on the forward strand.
TCATCTAATATTTAAATTCAGCCAAACAAAACACTTGCTCTGGTCCAATATAACCCGAGTCAGTGGTCTGTTTGAAACTCATAGGTGAAGAGAAAGGTTTTGGTGAGAAGCCAACCTCAGCAGGAATCTTTACTTCCTCACAGTGAACACTTGTGGCACCCCTCTTAAGAATTCTTAAGGATTAAATGAAAAGTATTTTATACAATTAGTGACTGGCAAGCAGAATTGAAAAAAGCAAGGTATATTAACCAATACAATGCTAACACTTGGGCCTTTATGTCAGACATATTCTCTCTTCTTTACTCCAATACCACTTTACAATGCATGTTCATAATGCTAGTCTACAGCCGTAGCTTCTTTATGACACTTGCCCAAGGTCATAAGCCAGTGGAGGTAGAGTTCTTACCATCAGAGTAAAGGGTGGGCCCCGACGTTTCTGTATTGGGTCTAACGCGAAACCAGGGACTCTCATGATTCCATTTCTACTTTAAGCCACGTTATATTTGTGGGGAGAGAGATACAGATTCAACAGCGCACCTCTTCTAACTGTGCTTAAAAATGGTTGGAACCTTAAGTACCTGGTAAGGAGACCCAAATACCCACAACACACACACTCTCCACCCCGAGAGGCCCAAATCAGAACTGGCCTGGCACAATCATGAGAAACAAGCATACAGAAATGGCAAAGTCAGGTTTACTTTCAATTGGAAGCATCCAGAGTCAAGGGTCCTGTGACTCCTGTTCCAAGTGAGGTGTGCCAGTTTTCAGGAGTGAAATTAGTGCCCTTCCTGAACAAGAAGCAGGGGCTCAATGGTCTTGCCACCTACCCATGTGCACAGAATTACTATAGCCAGTCCCCATTAGCCACTGCACCTCACTCTCCTCTAGACACACATGCTGGAAACTGCAGCCAGTTCTTCCTAGCAAGGCTTCCTTGATACCTAAGGATCACAGATGCAAATTTACTACACAAGCCCCTTCAGCCTTCATGCTGCCCTGGCCTTCGCTGTATGGTAAGAGCTTCTTCCAGAATGAGACTTCCCCAGCAGTCAGAGATGATGGTGGGAGTCTCCCAAAGAAGAGAGGACTCGCAAACCTGAATTGGCAGCGCCTGTCTCTGGTGGCCGCCATTGGGATGTTAGCACGGGGATGCCGAGGGGGTCCCCTGAAACACCCCCGGGGACCAGGCAGGCCCAGCATTCTGCCCCCACCTCCCATAGCAGGCTGGGCACCGGAAGTGGAGGTCTAAGTGCCAGGCCGAGGGGTGTCCTAAGGCCTCAGGCTGCCCACTTCCTGTGCGACCAGGCTGGCGGCAGAAGCCGGGCCCGCAGCTGTTCTGGGAAGATCCCTAAAATGAACTCTGAGCTTGCTCTACTTTGAGGTTAGAGAAGACCCCAAGTTTCTAGTCACAAGGGAGCTGTGAGGGGCCTTGGCCCATTTTGGCGCCAAACGGCCCAGGGTGCGCGCGACCGGAAGTCCCACCCCACCCGCGCCAACCGCCACCGCGCCATCCCACGCATGCGCGCCCGTCTGTCAGCGGCAGCCAAGGGCTACCCAGAGAAGCAACCCCCCACCCCCAGCACCATGCTACCCCACCGAGTTCGCTGTCCCCTGCGGCACCTACCGCCTGCGGACATCGTCGGGCAGTGAGATGGCCCGGGAGGCCAGCGCGGGTACCCGGGCCGGGGCTGTGCGGGCAGGCATTTCGGAGGCTGCAGCAGAGGCGTCGGCAGCACAGGCAGCTCTGGCTTTTCGCGCGGAAACCGAAGGGGAGGGGCGGTGAGCAGAGGTGGAGCATACCATCCCAGCCCAGGCATGGGGGAAGGCGGGACGTACCATGCTGAGACAGCCCAAACCATGTGTGGGCAGACAGAGTGGAGTCGGCCTGCGCAGGGAGTGCGCATGTGCGAGGCAGGCACGCACCCCCATGAGGAGCAATGGGCTTGTCCAAGCTCCACCGGTTGCTGGGATCCTTGCCTGAAACAGTCATTCATTCTTTCTTTCTAGCATGCTGGGGATTAAACGCAGAGCATCCCTACGGGGTTCCAGCGTGTGGGCTCTCGAGTTCAAGTTCCTAATTCCAATTCCACCTCCACCTATTTGCTCATTATAACGACCTTGGTCGGGTCATTTGGACCCAGCCTCAGTTTCCTCATTTGTAAAAACAGGTTAATAGCACTTACTCCAGAAAATCTTCAGGATGCACAAAATGTATAGCTAGAACTAAGGCTCTAACAGTGTAGAGAGGCCAGGTCACTTATACAACCTGCGTGTTTATAAAAGCACTACAGGGCTTGGGGAAAAGGGTAATCAACAAATTGTGCTAGGAAACCCGATATCCTCATGCAAGAAAATGAAGTTGGACCCTTACCTTACACCACAAATAAAAATTAACAAAGTGGATTTAAAACCTAAACATGAGACCCAAAACTATAGAACTCCTAGAAAAAAACGTGGGATGACAGGTTCGCGACATTGAACTTAGCGATGATTTCTTTGATATAACACCAAAGCTATGACAGACAAATGAGACTACATCAAACTTAACTTATGCACAGCAATGGAATCAATCAACAAAGTGAAAAGGCAACCAAAAGAATGGGAAAAAATATTTGCAAACCATATATGCGATAGAGTTAACATCCAAAATATATAAAGAACTACAACTCAGACATAACCTGATTAAAAAATGAGCAAAGGATTTGAATATGCATTTCCCTAAAGATACGCAAATGGCCAACAAGCATGAAAATATGCTCAACATCAGGGAACTACAAATCAAAACTACAATATCTGATACCCATTAGGATGGCCATTATCCAAAAAAATATGAAGTTCAGCAAGGATGTGAAGATTGGAATCCATGTACACTGTTGGTGGGGATGTGAAATGGTGCAGCTGCAATAGAAAAATGTAGAGGTTCCTCAAAAAGATAAAAATAGAACTACCATATGATCCAGTAATTCCACTTCTGGGTATATATTCAGAAGAATTGAAAACAGGATCTCAAAGAGATATTTGCATACCCAGTTTCATTGCAGCATTATTCACAATAGCCAAGAGGTGGAAGCAACTCAAACGTCCATGAGTAGATGAATAGATAATGTGGCATAGACATATAATGGAACATTATTCAGCCTTAAAAAAGGAAATCCTGCCTTTTGCAACAACCTGGATGAATCTTGAGGTCATTATACTAAATGAAATAAGCCAGTCACAAAAATACAAACATTGCTTGATTTCACTTATTTGGAGTATCAGGAAAAATTATGGTAGTTATCAGGGGCTAGCAGATGGGAGAAAAGGTAGGGAAAGGGAAGTTGTTCAACAGAAATAGTTTGTTTTACAAGATGAAAAAGTGATCTGTTGCACAACAAATTGCATGTAGTTAACACTACTGTACATTTAAAAATGGCTAAGATGGTAAATGCTATGTGTTTTTTACCACAATAAGAAGATAAACCATTAATAAGGTAGAGCGGAGTTTAAAGAAAAAAAAAAAAACTGCCACCACAATGAAAAAGCACCAAAGTTACAAATTATGGTATATTTTTACATTTTTTTTGTATTAAATTTACCAGTGAATGTGTTTGGAAATGTATATATAAACTAGGTTCCCCAACAGCTGATGGGGAGGGGTTGGCCTGGACCTCAGATCCTCTGGTTGCTATGGGTTACCCACACATGGCAGGATCCAGGAGGACTGAAATATTAATGACACTAAAGTTAATAGCTACTAATTTAATATTTAATCAGCACTTATGTATCCAGGCTCTTTAGAGGAGTTATTTAATTTAATCCTTAACAAGCATTAAAGTAGACATCAGGACCCCATTTGTCGTGGCCTAGGATATTTTCTACAAAGGAGCCTGACTCAGTTGCTGCTTACCCAAGATCATAGACTCAGTAAGCAGCAGGGATCATGAATCCAGGTGTCTTTAGCTCCACAGCTTGAATATTAAACAATGATCCCAGGGCTGGCCAACTGTCAGGCCCTGGGAAGCCAAAGACACAGCATTGGAGGAACTGGATTGAGGCCCGGGGCAGAAAGGTGTAGCAGATAAAAGACAATTGGGCCAGAGTGAGGCTCAAGCCCCACACCTGTCAGCATCTGGGCCCCTAACCCACCTTAGGAAAAGGGGTACTCATGGGACAGGGGAGGGTGGAGAGACAGATGAACAGACCTGCTGTTCAGGGGCCTCAGCTCACGGGAGAGCACTGTATTTATTGGAGGCTCCCCCTCAGGTGCATTACCTTTATAATCCCTTTCCAAGAGATAACTGACCCATTTTACAGATGGGCAAGGTCTCAGGGACATAAAGATTTGCCCAAGGGCCCCTGGCAAGTTGGTGCTGAAGCTAGGCTTCCAGTCCTGCTGGATCTGCTCTCAAGTTGCTCAGCAGAAAAAAGCCAGGCACCACCTCTAATTCCTCTTCTCCCCTCACATACGAGGCATGAGGAATCTCTGTTGGTTCTTCTTCCTAAATACAACCCAGGTCTTTCTGCTTATCCACTCTGCTACTACCTCAGCAGGGACTGTCATCATTACTCACCTGGACTACTGTAGCAGCCTCCTCTCTGATCTCCCAGACCACTGCATCCAGATTAAAAAAAAAAAGAAAATCAGAACATACCATTTTCCTTTTCTTCACTAAAACTTTTCATTTCCCTTGAACTAAAAATCTAAGCATTTTATTCCATTAACAGGGTCTTGCCTGGATGCATCTCATTCCCCCCTCTCACTGAGCTCCAGCCTCGTTGACCCATTTTCAGTCTTTCAAGCTCTTTTGGGCCCCAGGGCCTTTTCCTTTGCTGCCACTTCTGCCCAGGCCACACTTCTGGGCGATTCACAGTGCTCCAAGTGTGCTGCTACCCAATTTCCCCTGACCACCTGGAAGCAACCCCTTGTCACCCCGCCCCCCAACACTCTTTTCTATTACTATGTTCATTGGGAGCATTTACCACTGTCAGAGATGCTCTTGTTTACATCTGTTGTGGTCTGTCTGTTCCACTAGAACAGAACAGGGATCAGCAAATTCTTCTGTAAAAGAAAGTAAATATTTGAGGTTTTATGGGTCTGTTGCAGCTACTCAACACTGCCATTATAGCATGAAAACAGCTCTAAATACAGAAATGAATAGATATGGCTGTGTTCAATAAAACTTTATTTACCAAAACGGATGGCAGGCAGGATTTAGCCCGTGAGCTTTACAGTGCTGATCCCTGCAGAGGCTATGAGCTCCAGAGGGCAAATTTCTGATCTGCCTCCTTCACAGCTGAAGCTCCAAGGGCTCACTTCATAGGAACCCAAATATCAGTTGAATTAATATATAGGATGTGGGAGGCAGCACATGAGAGGTGCCTGATAGAGTGAAGACAAATGTTGGTAAGTATGAAGCTGTTTTCTCCCCACGACATTGTAATTTCCATTTTACCAACAGGGAAATTGAGGCCCAAACCAGCTCAGGTTGCAAAGCCAGGTACCCTGAGTCACTTGCTTCATTCCAGAGAGTTTTTAGTGGTTTTAGTGGTCAGGTGACCACAAGAAACGCCAGCCAAATCAATGTGGGAAAGGATACTTACAGCTTTGGGAGCCTCCAGTGACTGATTGGATCACCAGAGACCCCCTTCCCCACATAGAAATAGGCTCATCCCCTGAGCAAAGGGACGAATTTCCAGAAGAAACCAGGCTCATCTCTCTTGGGCACTCATTCCACCTCCACCTCTTAGTCTGTGGGATAGTGTTCACAAATCTCTCACGAGAAAAGACTTGACAGGCCCCAGCTCCCTGCTTCCCAGGCTATATTCCAGCCTCCAGCTCAAAGGCCACACTCCACAGGCCGGGATAGAGAACACAGAGGCCAGGAGAGGCCAGTCTCAGCTTAACCAAAGTCCAGGCAGCCCAAAGCACTGGGGCTAGTGGAGGGGTGGCCACGTGTCCTGAGCCATGGTCATTCAGAAGGCCAGCTCTGAGTCACACCACAGCCTGAATTAGTCAGGGCCACTGAGCTCTTGCCTGATGCCAGGGCCAGCAGAGGCCCCAATTGGTGACAGCAGCATTCAAGGGTTTAACAGGGATACTTTGCCACTCTCACCCCAGGTCCAGGCAGAAGGAGCACCAGAGCAGGCCTCACGAGCTCTCTCTGGGCTCGAGTGACCAGGAATTGATCTGGAGAAACCAATACTAGAGTACTGGGCACACCCACCTGCAATATACAGGGCCCTTGAGCAGGCTGATGGCCTTCTGTTTGGGATTACAGGAGGCTTGCTGCTAAACTTGGGGGGTTTTTCCTTCAAACAGCCCTTGAGTCAATTAGCTGACCTCCCCTGATCTGGGTCACCTTCACCTCTCTCCTGGACCCAATCTCCTTCCTGCGTTGCCATTCCACCCTCTCCCCTCATATTCTCTACATAGCAGTGGGAGGGATCCTCTCAGAATCCAAATCTGATCTCGTTCCCTCCTTCCTACTCCATCCACACACCTGAGTGGCTTCTCAGTGCTCTTAGGGTAAGCCCGGCCCCTGTGCACCCGGCCCTACTCATATTAGCTTTTGCCACTTATCCTGTGGCTCACCCCAGCTGAGTGACACCCTGGATACTTCCAGCCCCTTCCTGCCTAAGACCTGTGGTAGCCACCCTCCAAGTGGGTCCCCAACGTTCCTCAAAATTCATGCTCTTGTGGAGTCCCCTCCCACAGAATCAAGGTTGGTCTGTGTGGCAAAAGAAAATATAGTAAAGCAATGGTATGT
>NW_011889172.1:595723-619757 GCF_000151845.1 Pteropus vampyrus
CAGGGATCAGCAAATTCTTCTGTAAAAGAAAGTAAATATTTGAGGTTTTATGGGTCTGTTGCAGCTACTCAACACTGCCATTATAGCATGAAAACAGCTCTAAATACAGAAATGAATAGATATGGCTGTGTTCAATAAAACTTTATTTACCAAAACGGATGGCAGGCAGGATTTAGCCCGTGAGCTTTACAGTGCTGATCCCTGCAGAGGCTATGAGCTCCAGAGGGCAAATTTCTGATCTGCCTCCTTCACAGCTGAAGCTCCAAGGGCTCACTTCATAGGAACCCAAATATCAGTTGAATTAATATATAGGATGTGGGAGGCAGCACATGAGAGGTGCCTGATAGAGTGAAGACAAATGTTGGTAAGTATGAAGCTGTTTTCTCCCCACGACATTGTAATTTCCATTTTACCAACAGGGAAATTGAGGCCCAAACCAGCTCAGGTTGCAAAGCCAGGTACCCTGAGTCACTTGCTTCATTCCAGAGAGTTTTTAGTGGTTTTAGTGGTCAGGTGACCACAAGAAACGCCAGCCAAATCAATGTGGGAAAGGATACTTACAGCTTTGGGAGCCTCCAGTGACTGATTGGATCACCAGAGACCCCCTTCCCCACATAGAAATAGGCTCATCCCCTGAGCAAAGGGACTAATTTCCAGAAGAAACCAGGCTCATCTCTCTTGGGCACTCATTCCACCTCCACCTCTTAGTCTGTGGGATAGTGTTCACAAATCTCTCACGAGAAGACTTGACAGGCCCCAGCTCCCTGCTTCCCAGGCTATATTCCAGCCTCCAGCTCAAAGGCCACACTCCACAGGCCAGGATAGAGAACACAGAGGCCAGGAGAGGCCAGTCTCAGCTTAACCAAAGTCCAGGCAGCCCAAAGCACTGGGGCTAGTGGAGGGGTGGCCACGTGTCCTGAGCCATGGTCATTCAGAAGGCCAGCTCTGAGTCACACCACAGCCTGAATTAGTCAGGGCCACTGAGCTCTTGCCTGATGCCAGGGCCAGCAGAGGCCCCAATTGGTGACAGCAGCATTCAAGGGTTTAACAGGGATACTTTGCCACTCTCACCCCAGGTCCAGGCAGAAGGAGCACCAGAGCAGGCCTCACGAGCTCTCTCTGGGCTCGAGTGACCAGGAATTGATCTGGAGAAACCAATACTAGAGTACTGGGCACACCCACCTGCAATATACAGGGCCCTTGAGCAGGCTGATGGCCTTCTGTTTGGGATTACAGGAGGCTTGCTGCTAAACTTGGGGGGTTTTTCCTTCAAACAGCCCTTGAGTCAATTAGCTGACCTCCCCTGATCTGGGTCACCTTCACCTCTCTCCTGGACCCAATCTCCTTCCTGCGTTGCCATTCCACCCTCTCCCCTCATATTCTCTACATAGCAGTGGGAGGGATCCTCTCAGAATCCAAATCTGATCTCGTTCCCTCCTTCCTACTCCATCCACACACCTGAGTGGCTTCTCAGTGCTCTTAGGGTAAGCCCGGCCCCTGTGCACCCGGCCCTGCTCATATTAGCTTTTGCCACTCATCCTGTGGCTCACCCCAGCTGAGTGACACCCTGGATACTTCCAGCCCCTTCCTGCCTAAGACCTGTGGTAGCCACCCTCCAAGTGGGTCCCCAACGTTCCTCAAAATTCATGCTCTTGTGGAGTCCCCTCCCACAGAATCAAGGTTGGCCTGTGTGGCAAAAGAAAATATAGTAAAGCAATGGTATGTGACTTCTGACACTAGATCATAAAGGCTATCACAACACCAGCTCATTCTCATGGGGGAAGCCAACCACCATGGTGTAAGGATGCTCGAGCAGTCCTGTACAGAAGCCCACTGCAAGAGAAACCAATTTGTCAGTCAGATGAGGGAGTCACTCTGGAAGTGACTCCTCCAGGCCCACTCAAGCTTTCAGATGACTGTAGCCCCAGCCAATACCTGACTACACCCCCATGAGAGGCCTCAAGCTGGAGCTGCTCAGTTTTGCTGCTTCCAAAGTCCCAACCCAGAAACCCTGAAGGATAATATATGAGTGTTCTAAGCCACTAGACTTTGGGGATTTTTGTTATGTAGCCATTGATAATTTTTGCAAGGTTTCTGCTACACTCGCTGTTCCCTTTGCCTGGAAAGCCCTGCTGCTCCATGTGCCCACTTCTTCTGCTTGGAGAATCTCTAATCATTCTTTCTATTTTGGCTCAACCATCACCTCCTGCAAGGAGCCTTTCCATTCCTCTTTCAGCCCTACCAGGTGTCTGAAAGACTCTTAGAACAGCGCTTTCTTTCAGAGCCTTTACCTCAGCTGACAATCACATATATTGGGGTAATGGTTTATGTCAGCCATACCCCCACCTATGCCCAGTGAAATGCCCAGGACATAGCTGGCATGCTATAAAGACTTAGGAAATGTTCAAGGGTGAAGGCACAATGCCTGTTCTCCAACATTAAATGCTCAGTCTGCAAATATCCATAAAAAAGTGCTCACGCCCTTTTATTCAGCTACTCGATTTCCAAGAATTTCTAAGATCCACTCACCCACATGTACAAAAAGAGAAGTGAACACAGCTATTCACTGAGCCTTGCCTGTAGCCAGAGGGAAGAAACTACTTCTCTATCAGTGATGACTAGCTAAAGAAACTGTTTCATTCATATATTGACAGACCCCGTGACAACAACAAAAAGATATTTTCCCACATATCATAGAAATCATTTCATACCTGTAAGTAAAAATAAAATGCTGAATGTATAGTGTGCTGTTTACATAAACATGGAGGGAGATTATGTGTATTTACTTGTCTATACATAAAGCCTTGGGAAAGAAATGAAAAATGGATGACTTCCTGGAGATAAGGAATGTTAACTAGCAGAGTGGGAGATGTGAGCAGGAAGAGAAATTTTTCTGAATATCTTTTTGCCCTTTTGGAATGTTGGAGCATGTGCCAAAGTTATTTATGTCAAATCAAAACAACTGGCAGAATGTCGGAAAAGGATGGTCTTTTCAATAAATGGTGCTGGGTCTGTTGGATGTCCATGAGGAAGAAAGCGAACCTTGATCCCTACCTCACACCATATACAAAACTCAATTCTGAACGTCCTGCAGATCTAAATAGGAAAGCAAAGTCAAGAACACTTTTTAAATAAAACATAAAACATCTTTGTGACTTTAGGGTAGGCAAGTGTCTCTTTAACAGGACACGAAGCACATTAATCATCAAGGAAAATATGGTAGGCTGTATTAAAGTGAATTTGTTCATCTAAAGATACCACTCAAAGATACCACTGCACATACATATCACTGACCAAGAGACAAGCTCCAGATATATGTCACTGATCAAGGACTCATATCTACAATACACATAGATCTCCTTCAAATTAATAAGAAAAAGGCAGCCAACCCCTTTCTTATTAAGTAGACAAAAAATTTGAATAGGCACATCACTAAAAAGGATATCCAAACTGCCAATACATATGGAAAGCTGCTTAACTTTATTAGTCATCAGGGAAATGCAAAATCAGCTCCCACCCAAATCAGGACAGCTAAAACAAAACAAGAAAACTTGGCAAGTGTTAGCAACACCAGAACTCTGTGTTGCCGGGGGAGTCCAAAATGGTAAAGTCACTTTGGAAAACAATTTGGCCTCATCTGCTAAAGCTAAACATACACCTGCCCTCTGACTCAGCAAGTCCACTATTGGAACGAGTGCTCATATTCATGAAATGACATGGATAAAAATGTTCATAGCGGCTTAATTCACAATAGCCAAAAACTGAAGACACGTCAATGTCCAACACCAAGAATACAGATAAACAATTACCTCTTCATACAGTGGAATTCTACACACTGGTGGAATTCTACACATTGGGGTCATAAATTTTTCCTGTAAAGGGTCAGATAGTAAATATTTTAAAATTTGTGGGCCTTACTCTGTCACAACAACTCAACTCTGCCATTGTAGTGTGCAAGCAGCCACAGATGATTTTGTAAATGAGCAAGTACGGCTGTGTGCCAATAAAACTTTATTGAAACTTAAATTTGAATTTCATGCTATTTTTGCGTGTCACTAAATGCTGTTTTCTTTTGACTTTTTTTCCCAACCACTTAAAAATGCATAAACCATTCTTAGCTTACTGTCCATACAAAAACAGGCTGTCTGGTGAATTTGGCCCACAGGCTGTAGTTTGCAGAATACTGCTATTTAGTATTAAAAATGGGCACTCTATAACTCCATGCAAAACTACAAACAAGTCTCAAAAGCATTAGGCTGGGTGAAAGAAGCTATACATGAAAGAAAACATACTGCCTGATATTGTTTATATAAGTCACCAGCGTACTTCACCCCATTTTTCTCACCAACTTCAAGATAGGGCTTCCTTTCTCCCTTCCTTCCAAGACATTTATGTATTTCCCACCTTGCCTCCCTCAGCCCACCCAGCCCTCATCAGCCTGCCCGGGTCCCATGGCCACCTCCTGTCACAGCCACTAGGCCCTAGATAAAAACAGTGATGAGATCTAGGTGAGTCACCCACCTACTGGCGCAAGAAGCCAAAAACACAAGAGTGTCCACGCCCAAGCTGCAAAGAAAGTCACCCACAGCACACTGAGCAGGAATGAGAACTGGGCCTGCCCCAGCCATTAAATCAGAGGAACTTCACGTGAAGCGCCTCCTATCCGGAAATAACCACTAATTAACCACAACTGCTTCTTCAAAGGCAATCACCAAGTTAATAGAACTACCTGGTAAAGGGACGCGGAGAGAGAGTCTCCAATCAGAGCACTGAGAATGTCTCTAGAAGTTTCCTCACCCTCCCAGCTGTGGCCTAGCAGTCCTGAACCAGCTGACTGGGTGGAAGGAGCCAGAAAGACATACGCTGTTCCTCAACCTAGGTGCTACTGACATTTGGAGCTGAATAATTCTTTGTCTTGGGAGACTTTGTCAATAAATGAAGTGCATTGCAGGATGGTTAGCAACATCCCTGACCTCTACCCACCCCATGATAGTAACACCCTAGCCTCGAGAGGGACAACCAAATGTGTCTCTAGACATTGCCAACTGTCCGCAGGAGGTGTGGAATTATCCTGGATGAGACTGACTGATTTAACCTCAGGGAAATGACAAAGCAATGACCTTGCCACATATTTCCTCTAGGTAAATAGCTTGCAGCCCTAAATCAGCCTCAAACCAGCATTTTGAAAGCTGGAAGTCATGAATGGTTCACAACAGAAGTGGCACAGAGTGAAAATGCAGAGTCTTGGGCTCTAGAATCAGATTCTCTGGGGTGCTCGGGCCCAGGAAGCTATATTTTTTCACAAGAGCCCCACTTGTGAAAATTTACGAAGCATTTCCTACCTTTATTGAGGTATAATAGACAAATAAAAATTGCAAATATTTAAGGTGTACCAAATGACACCTTGTGATATACATACACATTGTGAAATGTTTACCACAATCCAGCTAATTGACACATCCATCACCTCACTTAGTTGCCATTTTTTGTGTGTAGTGAGAACACTATTGTCTTAGCAAATTCTGATTCTACGACACAGTATGACTAACTATAATCCCCGTGCCACACATTAGATCACCAGAACCTATTCACTCTATAACTGAAAGTTGGTGCCCTTTGACCAATATCTCCCCAATTCTCCCATCCTCTCCAGCCCCTGGCAACCACTATTCCACTCTCTGCTTCTGTGAGTTCAAATTTTTTTAGATTCCACACATAAATGAGATCATTCAGTCTTTCTGTTCCGGCTTACTTCACTTAGTATGCTGTCCTCCAAGTTCACCCATATTGTCGCAAATGGTAGGATTTCCTTCATTATGGCTGAATAATATTCCATTGTGCATGTGTCTATTACATATTCTTTATTCAATTATCTATGGACATACACTTAGGTTGTTTCCATAACTTGGCTACTATGAATAATGCTTCAATGAACATGGAAGTGCAGATATCTCTTCAAGATACTGTTTTCACTTCCTTTGGATATACATCCAGAAGTGGGATTGCTGATTTATATGGTAGTTCTATTTTTAATCTTTTGAAGAACCTCCATACTGTTTTCCATAAGGGAAACTTTCTAACATTGTACTATATGTTTGTTTTTATAGACTGTTTCCTCTATGAGAATGTGAGATCTCTGAGGGCAGGAATTAAATTGAGCACTCAATATGTATTTTGAGAAGTTCAAATTCTTTTTTAACAAGCTTATTGAAGTAAAATTTACATACCACAAAAATTTCACCTATTTTAAGTGTAGAAATCAATGGTTTTTAGTAAATTTGCTGGGTTGTGTAACTATCACCACAACCCAGTATTAGAATATTTTTTATCACACCCCCCCAAAAGCCCTCACGCCTGTTTATAATTAATCCCCATTCCTACCTCTAGCCCCAGGCAACCACTAAACTACTTTCTGTCTCTACAGATTTGCTTCTTATGGACATTTCATGTAATAGAACCATATAACATGTAGCTTTTTTCACTTAGCATAATTAAGTTTCATCCACGTTACTGTATCTGTATTACGTTCCTTTTCATTGCTGAGTCTTATTCCATCGTATGAATGAACCGCATTTATTTATTCATTCAATAGTTGATGGGAATTTGAGTTGTTTCCACTTTGGGGCTATTATGGAAAATGCTGCTTTGAGCATTCACATAAAGTCTTTGTGTGGACATACATGTTCATTCTTTTGGGTAGACACCTGGAGCCAAATTTCTGGATTGTGCAGTAAGCTTGTTTGCCTTTGTAAGAAAATGTCAAACTGTTTTCGAAACTCGTAATACCATCTTGCATTCCAGGTTGGGATCATTAACATCCATTTTACAGATGATGAAACCAGCTGAGACTTGCCAGTTGACACCCCTAGTCTACTTGGGTCATCAAATGTTCAATCTGTTTTTTTTTTTTTTTTTTTTGTACCTTAGAAAATGTATTCAACATCTATACCACAACTGCCACTGAAAATGAATCACATCCACCCCACTTAATTTCCCTTTTTGACAGATTTTACTATTCTTGGACAAGATATTTAGGGAAAGGTGGTGGAAGTCAGTGTCCGAATTTGGGGAAAGTACATTTGTTTTGTAGACAAATGACAAAACTGGCCAGGATGTGAGGATGGGAGGTGGATAGGAACCCTCTGAAGAGTACTCACACAGCAGTGGGTCCAGGCAACAGTTGTTCATGGATGACCATACTATTAGGGGACAGTGGAATGGGGAATTTACAAAGACAGAATCAGGCTAATGACATCTGAACCCCCTGATTAGTCTTAGTCAGCAGTAAAAGAGAGAGAGACAGACAGACATAATGTCCTCCTGGTGGAAGTTTCCAGCACCATCTATGAAGAATTGAAGCCAAAAGTATCAATTTTAAATCTGACTGGGGAAAGGAACATGATATAAGGAGATGCCATCAGCCAATACCAAACTATGAGAAACTCTCCAGAGCAAACAACTTGGTTTCTTCAACGAAAGAAAGAAAGAAAGAAAGAGAGAGAGAGAGAGAAAGAGAGAGAAAGAAAGAAAGAGAGAGCGAGAAAGAGAAAGAAAGAGAGAAAGAGAAAGAAAGGAAGAAAGAGAGAAAGAAAGAGAGAAAGAAAGAAAGAAAGAAAGAAAGAAAGAAAGAAAGAAAGAAAGAAAGAAAGAAAAAGAAAACAGAAGAGAGGAACCCTTGTTAAACCTCATTAAACAAGGTTAAATAGATAGTTAAACCTATCATTTAACAAGTAATGCTTCAGAAATTAACTTACTAAATGCCACGTGAGGACCTTGTTTGAATTCTGATTCAAATAAATAAAATGTTAAAACTGAGACAGATGGGGAAATTTTAACTCTGACTGATACTTTTGATAAGTATATTTGTGGTATTGTGGTTAAGTTTTTTAAAAAGCGTCGCTTTCTAAAATAAAAAGTGGCATATCTACAAATGAAATGTGATGTCTTCTGATTTTCTTAAAGATATTCAGTGAGTAATAATTGACTCAGAATGGATGGTAAAGGAGTAAAAGTTTGATAAGTAACAGGATATTTGTTCTGTAGAGTCTCAAAGTACCACCACACATGATACTTACTAATTACAAAGTGGAGAAACTTGGCAGATACCACCAAGTGATTAAAGTTAACTTGGCTAATAATGGGACCAACTGAGAAAAACACATCACTTCTGTAATATTTCTGCCAAAAATCCATAGCCTGAATGTAATCATGACAAAACATCAGATAAACCCAAGCTAAAGGACATTCTACCAAGTAACTGACCTATATTTTTCAAAAATGTAAAGGTCACAAAAGATAAAGATTCAGAAACTGTTCTGATTGAAGGAGATTGAAAAGATAACTGAATGCAACAAGTAGTATGGAATTTTATTTTGCTATAAAGGTCAGTAATGAGACAATTGGTGAAATCTGATTACTAAATTATCTGATTTTGATAATTTCACTGAGGTTATATAGGAGGGTGCCTTGTTCTTAGGAAACACAGGAAGTACTTAGGTGAATGAACGGATGGAGGAATGGTGAACGAATAGAAGTGTTGACTGAAAAATAGTATCAACTAAGTGTTTGATTTGGAAGGATTTATTTGGAAAAAAGAAAGAGTTGCAACCCAGAGCATGCAGACATGGCAAGCCACATGCAAAATCTGGCCTGTGTGCCAAGATAGAGGGATATTTATATAAAGAAAAAAGAAGTTAACAAAAGGGGAAATTAGAACCATAGAGCTTTACTATAGAGTTCTTCCTGTAGGGCTCTCTCATATAGGGTTCTCAGGATTATACAGAGGTGAGAACTTCCATAACCCTAGCTCCTCCCTTAGACCTTCTCGACTGATTATGCTTGCTTGAAGTTCCAGTTCATCTTAATGGAGAGAGAGGGAGAGAGAGAGAGAGAGAGAGAGAGAGAGAGAGAGAGAGAGATTGATTGATTTAGGGAGATGGATGGATGAACTGACGGACGGACGGATGGACGGGTAGACAGACAGAAGCCTGGACTGCTAGTAAGTAGTCACCCAGGACCAATTTCCTCTGAAATTCTTATATGAGAAATCCATTTCTCTTTCATAAGTTACTAAGATTTCGTGCTTCCTATTATTTGCAGGTGAGGCTAATCTTGTTATTATTAAAAGAAATATTCCAAAAACCATGAAGTGAAATGTGGAAGCTACCATGTCATTCATAACGATTGTGAGACATGAATTTTTATTGACTTGGTGGCATAACGCCAAGAGAGTTCAGCTGCCCAGAGGCTGTAGAAACCAGCGATGCGCAAGGTAGAATAGTTAATGGCCACACGTGACTATTTGCATTTAAATTAATTAAATGAAATTTAATTCCTGACATCTAGTTCCTGCATCACACTAGCCACATTTCAACTGCTAAATAGCCCAAGAGTGAGCAGGGCACATGTGGCAGAGTTCTATCAATGCAGAAAGTTCTGAGATTATGGAGTCTAGAACTCTCTCAGAATATGGTCCCAGGACGATGCCTGGTGGTGCTTGGTGAAAAACATGCATTGCTGGGATCACTCCAGAACTCCTCAGAGTCTCTCACTGCAGAGCCTAAGAATCGCCATTTTTGCAGGTTCTTCCAGGTGATTTTGATGCTTTTTAATATCCAACAGCATTCATAGGGAAAAGGAAGGTGAAAGTTATCTTGTGTACCTGTGGGTTGTTCCCTTCTGTTCTAGGCTCCAAGATTTGAGAGATATTAGCAAAGTAGGTCTTCAGACCAGGATATAGAGGAAGGTCAGCTGCGACTACGATTTTCACTCAAGGACTGCCTGGGTTCAAATCTCCACTCACATGCTACATGACCTTGGCAGTTCACTAGACCTCTGTGCCTCCATTTCCTTACCTGTCAGAGTGCTGGTGAGAGCGCCTATTCTACAGAGTACCGGAAAACTGTCGTCCCCCGTTTTATTTTCTTCACAGCACTTAACACTCACTGAAATGATCATCATTTACTTTTGCTTTCATTTGACAAACGTTTATTAGGCACCTGGTGTGTGCTAGACGCTGTTCTGGGGCCAAGCAGTGAGGATAGACACCAACCCCTGCTGCTGTGGAATTGGCATTCTAAAGGGGGAGATAGAAAATAAACAGGATGAAGCAAAATGTGTTGCATGCTAGAGAGTAGCAAGGGAGGCAGATAGGACAAGAAACGCACGCACGGCATGGCCAGAGGCCTCGCCCAGGTGCGGTATTTTAATATAGACCTGAAGGAGGAGAGAGGAGTCACAAAGATATCTGGGGAAAGATCATTCCAGACAGAGGGAAGAGCAGATGCAAAGGCCCTGTGGTAGGAACATGCCAAGTGCTGTTTAAGATGCTAGAGACACAGTGGTGAATAAGACGAATGCAGTCCTATCTTCTAAGTGTTTATATTTTAACGGGGGCGGGCGAGGCGATAAACTGATACATAATACACTGCAAGGTGATAAGCAGGCAAGGGGCTAGATAGAGAGGGAAGAATGCGGTCAGGCCAGGCGTCTTTGAGGAAGTGGCATTTGAGCATAGGCCTGAAGAGGAGACAGAGGAAGCGCAAGGGTATTTGGGGAAATTTTATTAACTCCAGCCTGGCCTGTGCCTACTCCTCCTCCCAATCTCAGCTAGGGCTCAGGTTTCCAAACAGAAGTTGTCTCTGAACCGCTGAGTTAGGGGAATTCCGACGGGGTGCAGGCCTCTCAGCCTCTGGATGCTGCCTGCCCCACTCTTCTCCTACTGGCTGCCCTAGTATTTGTGCTGGTCTTGCTGGGTGAGGCTTCAGCTTGGGGCCTTGTGCTCCCAGTCAAAGCTTCAGATCTTCAAAGGAGCCAGGGGCCCTGTGCCTCTGGGCAAAGGAGTAGGGTATCACTTGGAGCTGAGCTAGGAACACACCACCCAACTTCATCCCATATGGGCTTCTCCTGGTTCTGGCTGGGGCTGGTTGGAGCTGGCAGCCCACACTATCACGGCAAAGGAAGTTGAGGATCTTTCCTCTAGCTCAGTGGTGGAGCTGGCAGGATCTCGTCAGCCTACCCGAGTTCAAATCCAGACAGGCGCTGCCCCAACTGGCTGTGTGACCCTGAGAAGCTCACTTAACTTCTCTGAACCCACATCTCCATACCTCCTGAGGATTCATCTATGTGCCTGGAAAGTGCTTGATAAAGATCAGCCATTCCTCTGGGGAATACTGAACTCTGGAGCCATCTGGGCCCATGTTCCCCAAGATCTGGAGAGGGACATATACTTGGGATGGAGAAGGGGGCCCCCACCACTCACCAACTCTTTCTTTGAAGGAAAGTAGGGAGGTCTTGGACAATTGCTCTGGGGAAAGGCTGACGTTGACCCCATTTTCTCAGAAGCCACTGCAATCCTGCCCTGGGCGGGACTGGGCTGGGGTGCGAACACCGAATGGGAAGACTGGCAAAGGGTGAGTTGCCTGGGTGGAAGCCACGCTCCCCTGTCTCATCTGCCCCCAGCTATAGGGTGTTAATGGGGGTACTGCCACCTTAAGCCTAAAAAGACAACAAGCATCAGAAAGAGAAATTGAACCGTTTATTGGCCTGGGCCTGGTCTCAGGCATGGGGCAGTGGGGGAGCAGGCATCTGGGGAGCTGAATGAAGGGAGACAAGCCCCCGACTGGCTCCTTGCCCCCCAGAGACCCCCCCACCTTTGCATTCACAAGAAATCATTTGGAGGCATGAGATTTCCTTCCCCAAGGTGAGCTGCAGTCCCGCTCTCAAGTGAGGAGATGAGCCAGCGATGACGGGGTCCATATAGGGCCAGGCCTCTCCCCTCTTTGGCAACGTCAACACAAACATGAGGAGTCAGAACAGCATCCATTCTGGGGAAACATGGTAGGGACAGGGGGTTGCAGGCATCACTCATACACACACTCGGACATTGACAGACACACATAAATATACATTTGTACCGCAATGACCCTTCTACCTATCCACAGGATTTAGCAAAGTCCTTCTGGGGCAGTTGAGAGGAGAGACCCCACAAGTGTCCTCGGCATCCCCACTCCCTGCTCTGTTCAATACAACTCGAAAGGAGGCACAGTGAGCTCAAGGCTGCCCTGCTTCGGGATATCTGGTACCTCGGCTGGGGCTGGAGGTGGGTGTAGCTTGGGGGTGGTTTTTTTTTTTTGAGGGGGTGGAAGGGTCCTGGGCTAACAGCTTCCCTAGAACTTTCTCAAGTTCTACCCTTTGTCACTGAGAGACCCAGAGCCCTCTTCAGTACCCCAGATTGTTTTTTCCAGCCCTTGGTGATTCATCTGCACCCCAAATAGTGCAATTGGCCAATGAGGTATGCAAATGCGGTCCAGCCCCCCACATCCACCCCATGGTTTCCTGACATCTCGTGGATTAAGAAGAAAGGGAAGAAATGGCCCAAACGGCAGCTGGTGACATTTGAGGAAGCTGTGGATTTGGGCCTTGGGAACTTAGCTGGGGCCGTCTGGACACGCAGGGAGGAGGCCTCCAACCCCCCAGGACAGTGGTTACATGGAAGTGGGCCTGAGGTTTCCAGGAGAAGGTGGTAAGGCCGGTAAATTCAGAGAAAGAAGTCTGGCACAGGGTGGAGGATCAGACAGTCATGAAATGAAATTCTTTGTACCAGGCTGTAAATTGCTCCTGCCCTGAGCAACTCTTGAGTGTCTGTCCGCTGTTACCTGGGCCCTTTCCAGGTCTCTCAGACCTCCCATGATCCAGTTCTGAAGGGGTCATGCCGGTCATTGCACTGGCCTCCAGGACCCTGCTGCAGCTCTGCCATCCAACTGGTCAGTGCCTCAGCCAGCCATCCCAGGTGTGAAATATTTTCAATATTACCCAGGTCTGTGGAATGGGCCATCTTGCTTGGCAGCCCTGCATCTCTGTCCACGGTCACCCAGCGCCTCTCCACAGAGCTCTCTGCCATGGCCTGGTTGTCAGCCCACTTGTCCCTCAAACCACTGTGTTGCCCTCCAGAATCGTGGGTGATGTAGGCATGTGGGTGCCCCTCTCTAGTGAGCTGGAGCTGCGGAGGGGCAAGAGGTGGTGGCCCGGGGTCCCGCTCCGCCGTCCTTGCACCCCTGCTGCCTGCCGCCAGCACTGCAGTGGCCGCAGTACCTCCCGCCGCAGGTCCCGGCTACACCACGTGTAGATGACAGGGTTGAGCAGTGAGTTGAGGGTGGCAAAAGCAAAGAAGTAGTGGGCCTTGTAGAGAATAGGGCAGGAGTGCACGGGACAGGCATAGTCTAGGAGGAGGATGCTAAAGGCAGGCAGCCAGCAGACAATGAAGACACCTAGCACGATGGTGACCGTCTTGAGCAGGGCCAATGTCTGTGGGCCAGCCACATCGGCATGGCTAGAGCGGACCACGCAGTAGATGCGGATGTACAGAACTACGATGGCCAATAAGATGGCAGAGAAGATGGTTACCACACAAAGCACATAGTGCTTGGCGTAGAGTGGCAGAACAGTGGAGCAGGCCTCGAGGTGACCCAGGCAGTTCCAGCCAAGGATGGGCAGGCCACCCAGAGCCAGGGAGATGAGCCACGAGGCCGCGATGAGCAGCAGCATGCGGCAGCTCTTGTCACTGCCGTAGAGCTTGACCTTGGCAATGGCCACATGCCGCTCAATGGCAATGGCCAGGAGGCTGAAGACAGAGGCGGAGAGTGTGATGAAGGCTGAGCCCTCACGGGCGAACCACTGTACAGGTGTCAGCCGCAATGTGACAGAGCCTGAGAGCAAGGTATTGGCTATGAAGGCCACGCCTGCCAGCAGGTCCGAGGCAGCCAGGTTGCCCAGGAACAGATACATGGCCGAGTGGAATTTGCTGTTGCGGGCAACTGCAATGAGCACCAGCAGGTTCTCCACCACGATGGCACAGCACAGGATGATGATGAGGGCCGAGGCCACCTTGCGGGAGGGTGTCTCCTGTGTGTCCAGTGTCTCCTTGGTGTAATTATAGTGCTCCTGGACCTTGGTGGGGCTTAAGTACTCTGAGTACAGGCTGCCCATGGTCGGGCTCAGTGGCCGGCTGGGGCCATGGGGCTGTCGGAGCTGCAGAGAGAACAGACAGACAGATAGACAGACAGGTCAGTGCTGTGGCTCTGACTTTGGACAGCTATGTTTCAAGTCCCAGCTCCATCACTCTTCACTGAGTGACCACATGAAGTCAGAATTATCATGATCCCCCCTTTACAGATGGCAAACCCAGAGAGGTCAATTCACTTTTCCCAAAGTCTCAAAGCTAGTAAGTGGCAGAGCCAAAGAGACCCACTTCAAAGCCTCTATAACGTCTAGGGTATACTGTCCCTCAAAAGCTCCCCGCAATGGCATAAAGGACACAAAGTGGACTTCCAGAAGCCTTGCCCACCCACCCACCCAGAGAGTAGGCTGTGGGCGGAAACTGGTGGGTTTGCTTCTTTTCTTGAATACACTGGAGCCCTGGGCCACAAGCAGCCTGCCAACCTGGGTCAGCAAGATGCTCACCACTGATAGCACCATCCCCTGCTTATTACCACCCACTGCTCTAGATTTCAGGCTGGGGCTAAGCCTTGAGGCCATGGGTGCTCCCAAGATAAGGTCTTGGGGAGACAACAGGATGGCCCTGAGGTTCAAGTATCCCAGAGGTCGCGTCATCTTGAAGGGCATCGACCTTGAAGGCAATCCAGGATTCAACACCACTCTACCTCCGACATGATGTGGGACCTTGGGCAAGTCACTTGACATGTGGCTTTAATGTTCTCATCTGTGCAATAGGGAGAAGAAAGCCCACTTCCTAGGAGTGATGGGGAAATCTTGTTGAATAATGCACAAGGTACCATTAGCACATAGCAAGCACTCAAAAAATATTCTTAGCTCCCTTCTTCCTGTCCCACATTGCTCAGAACTAGGTGCTCTCCACCCAATCTTTTGGGAGAGAATGTTGACTGAGCCAGGCAAGATTGCCAACAGCCTGTTCTCATCAGCACCATCTAGCCCTGCCCTTGGACAGAGGGTCTCAGCAGGGAGGGCAGGGCGCTGGCACCTCCCCCTCCCCAGCGAAGATGAAATCCAGATGTGAGGCCCCTGGAACAAACAGGGTGGAGTCCTTGATCCCCAGTCACATCCGGTGTGGGGCAAGCTGGGAGGGGGTGATGGGATGGGGGAGCCACAGGAGACCGGTCTGGGAGGTCCTGGCTAGGAGGATGGGGCAGCTGTGCTGAAATCATGTGAGCTGTGAAGGGGCGTGCAACCTCGCGGGTAGTGGGGACGGTATTTGTTTCCATGAAAGCCTGAGTCACCCTCCCCCCTCCCGCCCCCCAAGGAAAACTGAGCTGTTGGGGGAAGGGGCGGGAAGAGGCGCGTGGGCAGAGGATGAGAGGCAGACATCATGGCCTCCCTCTAGCTTGGGGCGGGGGTGGTCTCAGAGGTGCTAGTGCCTTTCAGGAGGGGGAGCCAGGAGTAAGCTCCAGCTGCAAGCTAAATGGGAGAGGGGGAACCACGGGAAGAGCCCTCCCCAAGTCCCTGGAAACTCGCCTGGCAAGGCCTGGCAAGGACCACGTGCCCGCCAGGAGCTGCGTTCCAGAAAAGTCTGGTTAGGCAGGTTCCTAGTGAGCCCGGGATTGATGGGGGGCTTCCGGGGTCACTCAGCCATCTCTGTCCCCAGCCAGACAGAAGCAGCTGCTCCCCCTGGACGAAGGGACATCCGTCCTAGTTAAGGAACAGAGAAGGGCTTGTGCGCATCCCCAAGGACTGCCACCCCGCCCAGATCGCTACACAGAGGCCCCTTGTTTCCCTGTTGGATGGACAGAGCACCCTGATGCCCTCTGCCTGCTGCAGTCCGCCCTGGGCTGACTTGGCCCAGGCCTGGCCTTACTAGACCAGCCTCGAGCCAGAAACAGTACGCGCCAGGAATGGCTAATTTTCAATCCCAAGGCATTGAGTAATTCGCCTTGGCCTGAGCTTTACATCCTCGGCATCTGATTGGCCTATTTCGGGGTGCTCTGCAGCTAGCACTCCCAAATAGGCTGGTTCTTTCTAAGCAGCTGGAGCTCGCTTCTTTCCCAGGAGAGTTAAGGCAGTGTGGATGTCCCAGAGGAGAGTCTGAACTGCAGCCTGACCCCGCCGGGTCACACCCGGACCAGACGACCCCAGGCTGCCCTGGCCTACTGGGCCCCACTTGGGGTTATAAACTAAGAATCAAGGACCAGTCACAGGCCTGAGAAGCACCCTTGCCAGTGGGGTGAGAAGCCCAGGGCTGCCCTGTGGCCACCACCCCTCCCTTCTTGACATGAGGCCACCACTCTTTCCAGTCTGGCGGCCAAAAGAAAGATTTATGACCCTTTCTTGCAGAAATAAGGAATGGGTTCAGCCCTTGAACCCCAAAGACTGATGAAAAAGTCTGTCTTCTTCCCTGGGAGGCACTGCACCCTCACTTTTTGCAGCCTCAGGAGCCTGTCAAGGCATCCTCAGAAGGAGGGGTGGCTCTTCTCATTCGAGAAGGGGAAACTGAGGCCCATGCTGTCTCATCTTTCCCACTAGGACTTTGCTAAAGGGGGAGCTTAAGGCAGGTTGGCACTTCCCAGAAAAGAAGCCGGCCTGGAGGATGGGGCTGGCAGTCACTCTCAGGCAAATACAGGCCTTGCCTGCCTCCCCTCCCTCTGCCAGGCTCCCAGAACTAGCTACGCACAGGACCTGTCTCCTCTTTACCTTCACCAAGGCAGCCCTGACTTCCTCCCAGAGGCTCAGTAGAAGTTATTGGGTTCAGAACCAGGAAATGACCAAGAACTGGAGCGAGAGGGAGAAGTCACAGGGTTTGGAGGGAAGGGAAGAGAGACAGATGAAGACTGTTCAGGGGAGATTAGGAGGCAGGAAGGCGATGGGAAGCACAGTGGCTTCCAGGAGCACCTCCCCCAAGCTCCACTGAGGCAGGCCCTGTGGTTATGGTTCCCGGTGGTCACTCACTGATCCCATGCCTCTCCCCTAGGACAGCCAGCCCCTCAACCCTTTCTTTTGGTTTCCCCTCAGCTGTCAGGCCCCCACCCAGCCGCCAGGGGGAGCTTTTTCAATTTAGAGCTCCAATGTCACTCCTGAACTGCTCTCCCAGGGTCACGCCACTCCAACCACACAGGCCGCCCCCACCTCAGAGCCTTTGCCCCTACCGTGCCTCCACCTTGCATGCCCTTTTCTCAAATTCCTGACCTTTGTTACCTTAACAGTACTTGGCAATTTTGAAAATTATGAATGTACAATATTTCTAGTTTTCTGTCTGGCTTCCAGGGTAGACCGACGTGTCGGAGGCCAGGGACCAAGTCCATTTTCAGCCCCTTTGGAATGATGCCTAGCATATAGAAGGTGCTCAGAACACATGTAAGGTAGATGAATAGATCAATGAATGGATGAATAAACGCACGCATGCATGTATGCATGAACGAGGCCTCCGTGGCCCCAGAAGGTGGAGACTCCTAAACTCAGCCAAGCCCCAAACAACAGCAAAGGAGGCCGGAGCGGCCACTGGTCTGATGGCAGCGACCCCCCACCCCCACCAGACAACAGGACCCGCCCCCGCCTTCGGGCCACAGTCTCGGCCTTCTTATCTGGCCGTGGAATGCGCGGTATCCACACTCCAGGCCGCTGGGGCTGCGGCTCCTCTCTCCCGCGACAGCCGCACGCTCCGAACCTCCACATCTCCAAGTGGGATGGGGGGAATCCTCTCCGTCCCGCAAGGGGCCCTGCCTCAATATTCCCGGAGGACTTAGGGGGTGTGGTAGGGGCGATCTCGGCTGCAGTCGCACCGCGAATTCTGCACTCGCATCGCGCCACGCGGGGGGCCGTGGGCTCAGAGCGTCGCGCCTGAAGCATCTGACTAGGGCAGAGTCGGGGGAGGGGGTGGAAATCCCCGAGTGAGTCAACTCGTGCAGGAGGAGGGGGCGAAGCCCCGACGCTCGGCTGAGCCCGGTACCCAGCGCGATCCGCGCCACGCGCGCCTCACCCACGCCCCATCCCCGGGCCCCAAGGGAAAGAAGCGTCGGAGCCACGCAGTCCCGTTCCCTTTCCTTCCAGAACAAAGCCAAGCCCTCGCGAGGAGACTGAAGAAGACGAACTACTCGAGGAAACTGAGACAGAGAGCCAGACAGGCAGGAGGGGGCGACTGCCCTCCGCCGGGGGCCTGCCCCTTGCCTTGGAGGCTCGGCGTCGCACAGCACATTTTGCCCACGCCCAGCTGGAGTCTGCCAGGAGGGGCCCCCTCCGCCCCATACACACTCCCCAAACCCGCGTCCCCAGGCTCGCAGTCCTGCCTCCCTGTCTCCAGCCGAAAGCTCTCGGATTCTGCCTTCTCAGCGCCAACTTCCTGCCACTAGGAAAGGCGGGGAGCGCAGTCTGGAGGTTCGCGGCCGAGGAAGTGGGGTTGCCTGGAGTCGTGGAGAAGGAGCACTACTTCCTTAGTGCAGCAGGAGCACAGCGACACTTGCGCGTCCCGAAGCGCCCAGAGCCTCAGCCAGACACTCCATCCCCAGCTCGGATATCAGAACTTCAGAGGACCGGGCCCGCCCTTTCTGCCACCCCCTCGTTACGCACGCTCACCTGGCTAAACTGGCCCGGGTCCCTGCCCTGGCCGGAGAGGCTTTGGCGTCTGCGTCCCCGGGACGGCCGCGGCTAGGGCTGAGGCTGCCCGCCGGGCTCGGCTGTGTCCCGGGGCTGGGGACCCAGCGCGCAGGCCGGGCGGGGAGAGACACAGCCTTGGCCCCCCACTAGCCCCGCCCTCCTCTCCTCCCCTTTCGGGCGTCGGCAATAGAATCCAGATGTGACTGGTCTGCTAGGCTCTGGTAGGGTCCCTTTGTTCGCACCCCTCCACCTCCGCCTGCGCTGCCCCTCCCAGCCCCCTCCCGTGAGAACCCGCTGGCGCATGACGTCATGAAGCCCCGTGACTTCACGTCGCTCCTGGCCAGGTGGCCTGAACCTGAAATAGCTGGCTCCAAGTACAGCCATCCTCTTGGCCCATCCCTGGGACCGTGGAGGAGAGCACGGGATCCCCTTTATTTACTTTACAAGGAACCATGAAGCACCTACTAAGTGTTAACGCCCCAAATAGGCATTAAGCGCCTACTGTGTGTTCTTTTAAAAAATAAAGTTCCAACCATGTGCTACGCCCTGCCCCAAAGACAGAACTCATTTTTGCCTTGCTAGGATCCCAGAACTGAGGTGCTGTCCTTTCTCCCTTAGAAAACGGGGCACCAAACAGTCTACCTTGCCTTTGTCGATGGGATGGATGGATGTCCCGCTCTCGCTGCGGTGGACCAGCAGGCCCAGGTTGCGCCCTGCCTTCCAAGTTGGGGCCAATCTTCTGAGGAGTTTTTGAGTTTCCCTCCTTCAACCTTTAAGGAGGGAACTATTTGTGAAAACGCATACGTAATCTGCTTATATATTTATTTACCAAATACATTAAGCATCTGCTATGTTCCAGACACTATTCTAAAGGCTAGAGACATATCAGGAGGGAACAGAACAGGCAAAACTTCCTGTCCGCTGCAGAGCTGATGTTCTACTGGCGGTGCACAGAATATCCGGAATATTGCAGGAAGAAGAAATTGGTGAGTTTCCCAGGAGAGGACCTGAAAGATAGGGGACAAGGCATGGGACGGAGGCTGCTTTCGTTCTATGAATCCTTTGTACCTTTTGATTTTTGCAACATGTACATCCGTGCCCTATTCCAATAATAAATTAAATTAGAAAGTAAGCCTGCTTGATACCCAGATGGGAGGGAGGGGGTAAGTGCACTCTTCTGTATGTATATTCTACTTCAAAAGAGCAAAATAAAGAAAAGAGATGTCTGCACTCCCATGTTCACTGCAACATTATTCACAATAGATAAGATATGAAAACAATCTAAGTGTCCCACAATGGATGGACGGATAAAGAAGATGTGATATATGCGTATATTTTTCCATGTATATAAAATATAAATAGTGGAATATTATTCAGCCTTAAAAAATGAAAGTTTGTCACTTGGGACAATATTGGTAGACATTATGCTAAGTGAAATAAGCCACAGAGAAAGACAGATAGTGCATGGTATCACTTATATGTGAAATCTAAAAAAGAAAGTTAAACTCATAGAAACAGAGAGTAGGAAAGTGGTTGCCAGGGGCTGGGGTTGGGGAAATAGGGAGAGGTGGTAAATGATACAAACTTTCAGCAGTAAGATGAATAAGTTCCGAGGATCTAATGCGAAACATAGTGACTATGGTTGATAATACTGAATGATATCACTGAAGTTTGCTGAGAGTAGAACTAAAATGTTCACACATAAACACATACCAAACAAACAAACAAATCCAACAGCTAAAAATGAGATGATGGATGTGTTGATTAACTCAACGGGGGGGGGGGGGCTCTTTCAGAATGTATATGTATATCAAATCGCCATGATGTGCACTTTAAATATCTTACAATTTTATATGTCAATGATACCTCAATAAAGCTGAAATTAAACAAACAAAAAAATATTAAGGCTGCTTGATACCCAATAAATGCAACCAATAAAAAGAAGAGAGAAGGAAGGTGTACTTTTCTGAATGTATATTATACTTCATAAAGAATATTGAAAAGCAAAATGACAAAAAAGGGAATTAAAATGGATCCATTAACGCCTATTAAAAAAATTAAAATGGACTATATACTGACGTGAAATTGTTTTCAACATGTGAAGTTGAAAAAAGCACAATGTAGACAGTTTGCTTCGTTTGCCTGCATTTCTGGATGTATTTATAAGGGCTATATAAATATGCACACATTTGCCTGGGGGTCACAGGCACAAGACACTGATCACAGCTGTTACCCTTAGGGAGGGAAACTAGCGGGGCAGGGGAACAGGTGAGAAGTCACCAGACTTTTCATGCTGTACCCTGGGGGACTGTGAAATTTTTAGCTCATATTACCAATTCAGAAAGTTTACAGAGACATGAAAAATCAAAAGGTAATAAATCACCAGGCTTCTAATTGTAAAATCATCCCTGTACTACTACTACTACTACTACTACTACTACTACTACTACTACTACTAATATCAATAAACAATAACATTGTTAATAAACTTAGCCATATTATTCAACATACCAATATTAACAAGCTTATTCTAAGAGTAAATATGTTTACATTTTTAATAAAGAAATGTATATTAAGAATCAATAGATTAATGCTGCATATATACATACCTATACAGCATTTATATTCATATAATGCAACAACGTATAATGCCCTGTGCTGGCTCTGGTGATGCCTTGTTGGTTTCTGCCATCCAGAGCTGACAGTCTGATGGAAGAGACAGCGAAGAAACCAACAGTTCTAACACAGGTCAGTAGAGCTTTGACATGGAGATAAGAAAAGACAGACAGTGATTTTGCTCCTTTTTCTGGACCAGATTTCAGTGTCCACTCAGTCCTGGGCCAGGCCTTGGGGTCCACTCAGACCTCAGCAAAATCTTACCAAATCCTCTGCCAAGTGAAGTATGTTGCCTGTGCAGCCTCTCAAAACCAGGTGTTCAACCCACAGGGGACAAGGCCCAGAGAAAACTGGGTCCCTTCCTCATCAGGGAGCTATCAGAGCGGAAATCTAAGCTTTCTTCTGTAGGGACCTGAAGGCTGGGGAGGAAGTGCCCCCCCACACCCGCCGCCGCAACTTGCCTAGGCTGGCTCAGCAGTTTACCATCCCCCAAGGGATCTGGGGGTTGGGGTGATGTCAAGGCCACAGATATATCCGGTGTCTGTTAGGGGGACTATGGCTCCACAGAGGTGATGCCCTCAGGGACACACAGATGCACCTACGAGCAACTTCTGCGCTCCTCAGCAGCCTCCGCCTCTCACTTCTGGAGCAGCATGAAGTCTCCACCAGATCAGCTGAGGGAATGGGCTGGAGAACTAGAAAACACTGGAAGCCTAGACTTCCTGATAGTCTGGGGGCATCAAGGTGGAAGCTGGGCCCTGCTCTAGGCGGACACCTGAGTGAGAAAACAGTAGAAGAGGAAGGAAACAGGACACTTCTCTTGGAGAACTCCCAGGGAGGGGAAATAGAGGTGAAGGAAGAGGCTTAAACCAGCCTCCACTAATTATAGGGCCACTGACAATAATGGCTAAAGCTCACAGGACTTGTTCTGTGCTGGGTACGGGTCTGTGAACCCTCATAACCCTAGGAGGTGGGGGATGTTATAATCATCATCCCATTGTTTTAAATAGACTATTTTTAGGACAGTTTTAGGTTCACCGCAAAAAGTACAGTGATTTTCCATACAGCCCCTGCTCCCAGGCGTGTAGAGCCTTCCCCGCCATCAACACAGCACCAGAAAGGTGCATTTGTTATAATTGATGAACCTACATTAACACATCATTATCACTCCAAGCCCGAGTTTACATGGGGGTCCACTCTTGGTGTTGTACATTCTATGGGTTTGAACACACATATAATGAAATGTATCCATCATTACAGTAGGAGTTTCACTGCCATAAAAATTCTCTGTGCTCCACCTATCACCTCCCTCTCCCGAATCCCTTGTGACCCCTGATCTTTTTACTGTCTCCATAGTTTCACCTCATCTCATTTTAAAGATGAAGAAACTGAGACACAGAGTAGTGGGAACATTTGAACTTGTTCATCCCCAGTCCTCACCCCAGTCCTGATGTAGTGACCCCCTTCCCGGCCCCAGCGGGTCAGAAAGGTGATGGTTACCACTCAGGACCACATGGGTCACTGGTGAGATGTAATCCAGGTGAGGAGAACCCGCTGATCTCTGATCCCACCCCATCCCAAATTTTGTGAACTTCCTGAAAGCAACGAGGCCCAGGCCTATCCTCCATCCACCCTGGGCCTCCACTGTCCCCCAGCCCCCAGCTCTCGGCTTTTGGCAAGAGAAACTGCATAAAAAGAAGTGTCTGAGACAGGTCCCAACTTTCTCATCATCAACCCGGCACTGGGGGAAGGGGCCCCAGCTGCAGAGAAGCTTTCCAGATGCTGATCTTGGCAGGCACTGGGGAGGCAGCAGCCTCATCTCCTCTGTCCATGGGCTAGGGGCTCACTTTCAGCTTCAGGAATGGGCTGGGAGGCTCCTGGTGGAGGCCAGTCCCTGCCACGTCTGTATCAGATGTGGTCTTGGCCCTTCCAGCCTGGGAAGGGTGGGCTCTCTCTTCTGGACACGTGAGGCATGCACTGTTAAGGAATAGGGAAGCATCAGTGTCCCACTTCTCAGCAAGCTCCCCCACTCAGCATCATAGTAACAGCCGACACGTATATACTGTGCCAGTTAGTGTCCTAAAAGCTTTGCAAATATCAACCCATGAAAAGCTCACAGCAGCTACCTCAACTAGGGAATGAACAGACAAGCTGCAGTCCATCCTTACGCGGAAGACCACACAGGAATATATTTGGAACTAACTTCTAGTTCGGAACTAGTCATATATAACAGCACAGATAAATATCAAATGCATTAGAATGAGGGAAAGAAGCCAGATACAAAAGGCTACACGGTGTATGATTCTATTTCTATGATGTTCTAGAAAAGGCCAAACTACAGGAAAAGTAAACAGACCAGTGGCTGGCAGAACCTGGGGATGGGTGAGAATTTGACCACAAAAGGGCACGAGGAATTTTTTGCTGACGGAACCATTTTATATCTTGATCATGCTGGTGGTTATGTGACTATATATGTTTGTAGAAACTTGCATAACTGTACACTGAAATGGAAAGACTTTAATGTAACCAAATTGTATCTTAAACAAAATCCCTCACAGCTGCCTTACATCAGGAAAATAGAAGTACCTCAACTAGAGGAGATTTAATTTAGAAATTAGCACATTGGGATGTGTCCAGTGGGAGATGCTACCAGGAGCAGTTGGGGAGAAACATCCTGGCTTCTCCCATCCTCCTGCCTTCTGATCTACCCTCAGTGCTGGCCACTGGAGAAATCTGGGCAGAAGCCAGTGGACAAGGGAGAGGTCTTGCGCAGGGACAGAGCAGAGAATGGGTGATCTGAGGACACACAGACTCAAGCTGAGCACAAACCTTGTGATGTAGGGGCAACTATACCCCATTT
>NW_011889172.1:619977-633160 GCF_000151845.1 Pteropus vampyrus
AATCCCAATTTGACTAAACTGAAGGGAACTAAAAAGGAATGGAAACGGCTATGCAAATCAGGCCCATCCCCAGGGGCGGGTAGGGGGGTGGGGGAGAGTGAAGGGGTGGGAGTGGGAGGGCACGGGAGGGGGGGCAGGGATGCCTCAATGGGAGACTGCCTGGCTCCTTGGCAGTTACCCAAAAACTGAGCTGCAAACACACAGCAGATGTTTTAGCAGTTGATAAGGGGGCAAATTAGACGGTTCCCCATGATAGTTCAGAATTGCCCTCATCAAGGCTGCACCCGCGCTCTACACCTCCTACATGAAGGCTGCCCCCAATATTCCAGCCTTGACCTCTGGTCTTTGTGAAAACCCTTGCCCAGCGATGGGGGGCTAGGAAAGGCCAGATGTTAGGGGACCCTTCAGCTTCTGACATGCACTCCCTAAATTGCTATCATGCCTGTGGCCAGCAGAGATCCACTCTGGGCCTCAAGGCTGACAATACTGGCCCCATACCACTGGAGACAGAGGTTACCTGCAGTTTAGCCTTTGATCCATAGGAGTGGGCTGGACATGTCGACCTTTCACCTTCACCTAGGCTTGGGCCAGAATGGTCAAAGTTTGAGCCTTGCAGTGTGTGCAGTTTTCGAGATCATTACCTCCCTTTCATTAGGCTCTTAATTAATATGCTGGGGAGGGAATCCCTGTGCCGAGTGCTTTCTCTACATTCCGTTTTTTCAGTTATTACATATAGAGAACCTATGGGGTGCCCAGCACCCTTCTTGGCAATGGGGGCTGGCGGTGAAAAAAACAACAAAGAACCGGGTCGTCCAGGAGCTGATGTTTTAATGGGGGAGACAGACGAGCATCAGGAAAACAAGAACATGGTGTCTGTCATCTGTTAGCATGTGGCGAAAGTTCTGGAAACAAACAACGCTGGGAAGGCAGATGAGAAATGTGGGGTAGGAAGGGAACAGTGATTTTAGTCCCAGTATCTCTTGAGGTGATATTTGAGCAGACCTGAATGAGGTGAGGAAGTGAGCCACGCAGATATTCAAAGGAGAGTGCTCCAGGCAGAAGGAATGGCAAGTGCAAAGGCCCTGAGGCTGCCATGGAATTGACAAGTCTGGCAAGAAGACTGCTGTGGCTGAAACCACAGAGTGATAGAGGGGGAAGGTGGGAGTAGCTTAGTACAGGTTTTCCAGGGCCTTGTGGGCTGCAATGACTTTGGCTTTTGCCCTAAGTGAAAAGGGAGATACCGAGGGTTCTAAGTAGAGAAAGGATGTGATCTGACTCATTTATAGAATCCTTCTGTGGGACAAAAAAAGTGTGGGGAATGAGGATAGAAGGAAAGAGAACTCTGATCCTTCACACAGCTCAACAGGGGAGGGTTTGCGTATGTCCCACGTACCAATTAGGAGACCAAACTCCAAAAGAGCTAACCACTTGCCCAGAGACATGCAGCCAATTGGTAGCATCCCCTAGATTCAAACCTGTGTCTATGTGACTCCAGTGCCACTGGGTAAATAATCATTTATTTATGTGACTTCAGGTAGATAGAGACCTTAAGACCCAAAAAACAAAGGGTGGGCTTTCTCTGTTTCTGGTAATACCCTACAAGAGAGATGAAGAAAGGAATTCACTCAAGAAACATGTATTGAGCCCCTGCTGTGTTACAGACACTAGACTGGGTGCTGGGGCTACAGCAGAGAACAAGCCAGAGCAAAATTTCTGCCCTGGAGAAGTTTACACTCTAATGGGGGAGATAGACAAAAAGCATTAAAAAAAGAGGGGAAAAAAAGGAAATTATACAGGATATTAGAAGATAAACAATGATGGAAAAAAATAGTCAGGATAAGGGGGTCAAAAGGTCCAGGGGTGAAGATTGCAATTTTAAATAGGGTGGTCAGGACAGGGTTCTTGGAGGAGGTGATGTTTGAGCAAAGAAGTAAAGGAGGTGAGGGACTGAGCCATGTGGAGCTCTGGGAGAAGTACATTCCAGGTAGAAGGAACAACACCGTGGAATTTTAAACACACATCCACAGTTATTATTGCAGGGATATTCTTCAAAGGCCCTGAGATGAGTTCAACACAAATGAATGAGTAAATAACAAAGCACGTGGCCATCAGGAAGGTCTGGCCACCCCTACCCCCACCACACTCTACCCACTTTCAGCCTTTACAACTTCTGTTCTCTCAGCTTGGAACACATTTTCTTCTCTGGACAGACTCGTGATGGACCCTCAATCCTTGGCTCTCAGGTTACCTCTTCAAAGAAGCCAACTCTGAGACCCTTGATCTCGCCCATTATGAATTCTTCCTCTGGGTTCCCACAGATTCTGTAGACCTCCCCTATTCTGATCCCTCACCCTACTTCACTGGACTGTGAGTACCTCAAAGGCATCTTCTGGATTTACCCCAGCAGTACACGGTAGGTGCCTAATAAATCGTTAAGTATTTTTCCCTTGTTCACCACGTAAAATCTAAACTCCTTGGCACAGGACAGACTTGTAAATCTGTCTGTAAAATCACAAACTGGTTCTGAGAGGAGACACACAGCTGGTTGTGGTGGTGGTTTCAGGAAAGGGTACTGGGGAATGCAGGGGACAGAGGATGGAGAAGATAGACTTCGCTCTAGTTATCTTTTTGTAGTTTTTGAAAACTTCTTTACCAGGTGTGTGAATTCTCTATGCAAACATAAAATGAATAAATAAAATTCTACAAAATAAAGGATTAAAAGACATTTTTAAATTGCAAAGCGTAGAGTTTTAAACACATTCACAGATATTCTTGCAGGGATAGAATACACAATGAAATACATTGTAAAATTTCATAAATACTTCATATAAATAGCCGTGTTATATATCAGATGCAAAAAAAAAGTTTACATCTTTAGCATATCATTCAAGGTCCACCCCCAACCCTACCTTGGCTTTTGCGTTGCTTTAATAACAAAACTCAACTTTAATAATAATAATAATGGCACGCTTTGTCTCCATTATATCACTGAAGTCTCACAACAGCCCATTTTCCAGCTGAGGAACCCGAGGTTGGCTCAGAGACCACGTTCTCTGCCACAGAGCTCAGTCCAGACCGCACTCACCTCCAAGGTGATCGGGTCAGACCAGGCAGGGAAGGCTGCAATGGGCTTATGGCCCTGCCTGGAGGTCGTGAGGACAACGTGGCAAAGAACCTAAAAATGATTATTGGACTTCGGCTGAGGGGTGGGGCAACGAGAGGCAATTTAGGATCTGTGGACTCTCCACTTTGCTCTGTCTTTGGAGCGCCCTGTCAGGTCTGAGAGGGGACAGGACCCTGACCTAGGGGGTGAGGGAGACACAGACCCAATCTGAAGGGATTGAGGGAGACATAGCCCTGCCCTGAGGGTTAGGCACGGTCCGGCAGGTCCAATCCTGAGAGCTTTCGGTGGAAGATAAGGCCCTGCATTGAAACAAACAAAACCGCATTATTGGAGAGAGAAAAACCGCCTTGGCGAGCCTTGGCGGCTAGATGGGGCCCAGGGGCGGGAGGGTGTGGCTGAAACCAAAGCCTAACAGTTATTGGTCATATTCCCTTAGGTGTCCGCCCCAGAACTGCTCACTCGTGGGCGGACCACTTTTCCGGACTTAACGCTCATTGGCTGAACGGGGAACGTGCCCTTTGGGAAGGAGAGGTCTCATTGGCTGGATTCCTGCTTAAGGCTCTTTGTGGACGGGACCCAAGAGGGCAAGGCCTACGGAGGGGCGGGGCTTCTTGATGTGAGGTTGCGTTCCCAGGCGTCGCAGAGGGCCCTTTAGGCCGGAAGGGAAAACTGGGTTTCGGGAGTTAGTTTTGGGGTGGCAGTGGGGGACTCTGGTCCGGGCCCCGCGGTTCTCGCTCTTGCATGCTCCGCTTCCCCGCGCCGAATCTGAGCGGAGCAGGCAGCATCGAGGGCGTGACGTCATCGCGAGGCGCCGAGCGAGCCCAGGGGGAGCCTTGACCTCTCTGCGTGGGGAGCTGCGAGGCAATGCTGCAGCTACTCCGGTCCGGGGTGCGGGCCTGGCTTCGGCCCACGGGCTGCCGGGTGAGGCCAGGGACTGGGGGCGAGGTCGGAGGACAAAGGTTGAAGGGTCCAAGGGTCGTCTTTCACTTTCGCCCACCGCTTACAGGGCTTGAACGCGCTGGCGGAAGAGGCAGTGCAGCCGCCAGAGAAGCCAGAGCCGTTGGCGAGCGAGGGTGAGGTTGCCGGCGTCGCCCTGGGAAGGGCAGCGACCAGGAGCTCTGACCTTTGTCCCTGACCTCTCAATTGCTTCAGGTCCCCAGGCACCGGTACTGCGCAAGTGCGAGCTCCCGGTACCCGCGCACAAGCGTCCCGTACAGGCCTGGGTGGAGTCCCTGCGGGGCTACGAGCAGGAGCGCGTGGGTCTGGCCGAGCTGCACCCGGACGTTTTCTCCACGGCGCCCAGGTAATCAGGAGCTGAAGTGGTGAACTGGGTGCCAGAGGGACGAGGAGCGCGGGTTTGGGAATCAGGATAACCAGGACTTGAGCCTAGTTTCTCCACCTGTCAAAGGGGGATGATGGTTTTCCCTGCTGCAGAGTTGTGTCAGGTTGAGAGATGAGAGATTAAGGACGCAGAGCTCTGAAGCCTGTAGGGGTTAAGGATGAAGAACCTCTGGGTTCAAATCCTGCCTTCTCCCCTTGTGCTTTAGTGTCTCTATTCTCAGACCTCAAGAGGTTGCTGAGATGATTAAATGAGTTAATTTGGGCACCTAATAAGTTCTACAGAAATGTTGATTATCGTTGCTGTGATTGCTTTTTGCAAAAAAAAAAAAAAAAAATCACAACAATGTCTAAATCCTTATCATGTGCCTGGGACAGCCTGTTTGCATTTTAGTTAACTAAATCTCAGCAACCCTAGGAAGGGGTTCTGTTATCCTTATTTTGTAGATAAAGAAACTGAACACAGACAAGTTATGAAATTTACTCAAGGTCACACAGCTTGTAAACTTTAGAACCAGGATCTCAAGTTTATGTGGGCCCACTCCCAGGGCTGGATTATTGACTGCTGAGGTGTAGGATGTCTCTCATGTGCACTGTGTCTGGCCCACAATAAGTGCTATTAATTCATTACTCTTACTGTAATTTGTATGACTTGCCCCTGCCTTTACAGAGTCCTAATCTGGTAGAGGGTGACAAAAAAAGTTAAAAACAATATATTTTGTTTATTCTGTAAATATCTGAAGCACCTGCTCTGTGCCAGATTCCGTTTTAGGTGTAGTGAATGAGCACTGATGTCGCTTACAGTCTAGAGCAGAGGTCAACAAACTTCTGTAAAGGGCCAGACAGTAAATATTTTAGGCTTTGCAGACTATAACGTTTCCATGGCAAGTATTCATCTCTGCCAGTGTAGTGTGAAAACAGCTGTAGACGATACATAAACAAATGAGCATGGCTATGTTCCAGTAAAACATTTATGAAAAGAGGCAGCAGGCCAGATTTGGCCTACTAACCATAGTTTGCCAACCCCTGGCAGACTACCCTGACTGCCATGTTCAACATAGACTCATAATGTGAGCCAACATAATGCGTAATTTAAATTCTTCCGATAGTCACAGTTTTTGAAAAATAGGAAGAAACAAGTGAGATTGATTTTAATAATGTATCTTATTTAACCTGATATATCTAAGATATTATTTCAGCATGTGGCACTGGCCATATTTTAGGTGTTCAGTAGCCACACATGTGGCCAGTGTCTACCGCATGGAACAGTGCAGGGCTAGAGAGGCAAATGAGTTCAGAAAGAAGGTGGCATTAAGTAAGCTGTAATGTTAGGAAAGAAGTAAGATGAGACAGAGGGCCGTGGGTACCGGCGACTCTCTTTTTTGCAAAGGAGCTCCTCTGGATCTTGTTTGGGCTGAGACCTGTAGGCTGAGAAAGAACCCCAGCCAGTGGAAGAGCATTTCAGGCAGGGGGAACAGCAAGTGCAGAGGCCTAGAGGCCGGACTCCATTTCACAGAATAAAATGTAGTGGAGCTGGAGGTACCACTAGCTGGAGTGGGAAAGGGGTGGAGGCAGATCACACAGGGCCCTGCAGGTATGAGGGAGGAGCCTGGGTTTTCATTTCGTGGGATGGGGGCCTTGGGAGGGTTTTAAGTGGAAGCGGATCTCTCATGTCTCCTACCTCCACAGGCTGGATATCCTGCACCAGGTTGCCATCTGGCAGAAGAACTTCAAGAGAATTGTGAGTGTCTCGAGTGGGGTGAGGTGGGGAGAAGGAGGCAGAAGAAGCTCTTTAGCATGTCTTCTCTGAATTGCTGGGCTCGGGCCCGTCTCCTCTCTCCTGAAACATTCACTGATGGGTCATTTGCCAGACGTTTTCTAAACACCCACCTTATACTGGGCATCGTGCTAGTGGACGAGACAGGCAAGACCCCTGCCCTCATGAAGCTCGCAGTCTAATTGGAGAGGTGAATGTAAATCAGGTAGTCACACCTGCAGATGTATAATTAGGGAAGTTGTCCCATGGAAAGGGTCATTTAACTTCAGGTGTGCAGGAGGAGCTAACTAGATAAAGGGGGTAGTGGGGCTGGTGTGGGGTGGAAAGAGTAGGAATTGTACATGCAAAGGCCTTGTAGAAGGGACCAAAAACAGCCCAGTGTGGCCTTGGAGTCAGCAGGAACAATGGTGAGGACTTTGGAATTTATGCCAAGAGCATTGAAAAAGCCATTATCAATTAATGTCTCCCGCCTGCTGCCTGCCCACCTCAGAAATCCAGCAAGCCCTCCCCCAGCCTATTCCCACCCACACCCCCACCCCTCTGCCCCGACCCCCCCCCTCCCCGCCCCGGCCCCTTGTCGCTCTAGGAATGAAGTCATCAGCCTGGCGTTGGAAGTCCATCATGATCCCCCACCCTGCTCCTCTCCCCGATTCTAGCCATATCTTTCCCCATGCCCCACCTTCCTTTCAGTTGCAGCCATGTTAAAATTCAGAAAATGCTGAGCAGCTGCTGTGTGCCAGGCGGCAGAGCCCCTGCCTTTCTGAGGCTGACATTCTGAACTGGAGGGAGAAATTCTTAATTTCTTTATCCTTCCTTCCCTCCAAAAGTGATCTGTGCTTGTCACTATAGAGCCCCAATCTCTGTGCCTCCTTGGCATTCCCAGCAGCAGGCCCAGTCTTCCCAGGTCACGGCTACATTCCTGGACCTGGTGCCTTTCGACTGCAGTGACATCTGCCTTGCAAACCTGACCATCTCCTCACTTTGTGCTCACAGAGCTATGCCAAGACCAAGACTAGGGCTGAGGTACGGGGTGGTGGCCGGAAGCCCTGGCCACAGAAAGGCAGTGGGCGCGCCAGGCACGGCAGCATTCGCTCCCCTCTCTGGCGAGGAGGTAAGCAGGCAGGGCGGATAGGGGCTCTGGGTTAACGCAGGGTCTGGGTGTTTCTTCACATACGTGTGGTGTGTTGTCTCCTCGGTCCCGTTCCCTCCACCTTATCAACCCACCACGGCAGGGGCAGCAGGCCTCAGGCCTACAGACCCCACTGCCCATGTGCAGGCAGAGATCTGAGAGTCATTCACTTTTTCCTATCTCCACCACCCCACCAGTTCTGGGCTTGGCCTCTCTCATCAGAGTACCTCGTGGCTCCTGTGGGTTTTGTGTGGTCTCAGCTTCTTACTTTGGCATTCCAGGCACTGGTGGCTGCAGCCCCCATCCCCTTGTCGTCTTTGTGCCCTTCCTGACTAGACAGCACTCAGTCATCTCCCATTTGCCTGGCCAACTCCTATTATCCTTCTGATGTGTTTGGGTCACCTCCTCCGGGAAGCCTTCCCTGACCTTTCTTTGGGTCATCTGCCCCCCACAACTCTTGTGCTACCCTGTCCACCCCTGAGTTCCTCTGTGGTCAAGCCTCTGTCTTGATATGAATGGCATGAGGACAAAGATCCTGTCCGTCCTCTTCCTTGCTGCACTCCAGGGCCCAGCAGACAGTGAACACACAGGTAGACAGCCCTCACTCAGAGTTTGATGGCTGAGGAAACACACACCCAGGGAGGGGAAGTCACCTGTCCCAGGTGATGCCTAATCTAGCCTCCCCTTTCCATCCCTACCCGAGGCCCTGTCCTCTTGCTGAATTCAGCCTGGCTGCTGGCAGCCTCCCCAACCCCACACCAGCCACTGGGGCAGATATCTGGCCCTCCCCGTTCACACACCTCTGTCCCCGCAGGAGGCGTTGCCCATGGCCCCCGGGGCCCCACAAGCTACTACTACATGCTGCCCATGAAAGTGCGGGTGCAGGGCCTCAAGGTGGCGCTGACTGTCAAGCTGGCCCAGGTACAACCCTGATCCCACCTGCTGGGAGCCACTAAGGTCCTGGGATGTGGGCCGTGAGATCTGGGGAGCCCAGGCAGCTACAGGGGTTTGGTGGCGTGGCTCAGACCATCTGTTCTATCCTCCCACCAGGACAACCTGCACATCGTGGACTCCCTGGAGCTGCCGACTGCAGACCCCCAGTACCTGACGGAGCTGGCCTGCTACCGCCGCTGGGGGGACTCCGTGCTCCTGGTGGACTTGTGAGGGTGCAGGGCAGATGGGGGAGGGGCCAAGCTCCATCCTCTGTGGGGCTCACCTCCTGGCCTCTGTTTCAGAGCATATGAGGACATGCCTCAGAATATAGTGGCAGCCACCTCCGGGCTCAAGACCTTCAACCTGGTTCCGGCTGTTGGTGAGTGAAGGGCACCAGTCTGCCCCCAGGTCCCCGGAGAGTGCATGGGCCAGTTTAAATCCTGTATCTCCCTCTCAGTCACTGAGTGGCCTTGAGCAGTGCACTCTCCCCAACCCTCGTCTGGCCCAAATGGAGTGTCCGGAGAATGACGTCTCTCTCAAACACTCTGGGATCGCATCTGTCCAAGCTCGGGTCACAGTCCTGGCTGTGGATTGAGTGTGAGGGCCCACTGGCTGTCCCTATCTGGCTCCTCACTCAGAGAGTTGGACAGGCAAGATCAGGTCTGTCCTGAGCACGTTATACCCATCACCACGTTGCCTGATCCTCAGAGCTCTCTCCCAGTCCTCTCATTGCATGTCCAGCTGCCTCCTGGATAGCTGCACAAAGGGGTCTCACAGGCATCTTAGTATCTCCTTCCTTCCAGTGGCTCAGGTCAAGCCCCACACTGCAGTGTCACCTTCCACTCGTAGGTCAGCTCACCCGGTCGGCTCTGTCTTTAAACACACCTCTTAACCACCCTGGGCCAGCCCCACCCTGGACCAGTATAATCCCCTCTACCCTCATCCCTACACTCTGTCCCCCCCCCCACACACACACAGCCAACAGAGGGCGCCTGTGAGCACCTGACTGTGGGACATCCCTCTGCTCACAACTCTCCATGGCTCCCACCACTTTCAGGGGAAAAGCCCAGGTTCACCCTGAGGCCCCCCAGATCCTGCATGACCTGCTCTGTCCCCACCCTGCCCTCCCCTCATGCTCCCTCGCTAATTGCAGCCACACTCGCTGCCCTTCGTTTATTCATCTGCTCTATGGTCTGTACCCACCCACTGGAGTGTGAAATGGGAATCACTGCCAAGCAGTGGGCAGAGCCTGGCATGCCACATTGACAGGCTGAATACAGTCCCCTGCCCAGGGTCTCCCCAGCAGTGAGCGTCTGAGCCAGAGTTTAAATCCCAATCCACAGGGCTCATGACCCCACGCCAGCGCTCCCCAGAGGAGGGAAAGGGGCTCCAGATGTGGGGTGCAGCTCCACCCTGACTGTACCCACCTTGACCCCCTCCCCCCGCACCAGGCCTGAACGTGCATAGCATGCTGAAGCACCAGACGCTGGTCCTGACCCTGCAGACTGTTGCCTTCCTGGAGGAGAAGCTGCTCTGGCATGACTCACGCTATACGCCCCTCTACCCTTTCCGCCTTCCCTACCGTGACTTCCCATGAGCCCCCACCCTATGCCCCCCCAGGGCACAGTGGCTGCCCTTCCTGCACAGCTCCATGCCAGGTGCCTGCTCTGAGCCAGGCCAAGCCCCTGGTGGGTTTGGGGGCCTCACACCCACCCTGCAAGAGTCGCACTGCCCAGACCCCTCATCCTGGTAAGAAGGTGAGCCCACAGTGTGGCCGGATGGGTATCGTGACCCGGAAGGGGTAACTCGGCAGAGAGCCTCACCAAGCTCCTGCCCAATTCTCTCTTTTCTTTTGTTAAGATAAATTTTATTTTTCTAATCACAGAGGAGAAACAGAACAGCTCATTGTCATGTTGTGAACAATTCCATCTGGCAAGTTGGGCTCTTGCCCCGGGGCTGGGCACCGCCAGTACCTCTCTCCTCAGCACTGTTTATAGAAGTGACTCAGAGTTGCTTCCCTGGGTGGGGCAGCCTCCAGGAGCGCGCAGGAGCATGAGTGCTGCCCGTCCCCACAAACCTGTTCCTGGCACCTCCTGGTTCCTGGGCACTCATCATGTACTCGCATCCCTGACAGCGTCTGCGGTCCCATTTGGTACTGTCCTTTAGTCCCATGTGTGGTCTCGATTCCATGAGTAGGTGCCATATGCAAACCTGAACTGTCATTACAGTGATTCCCCTGAGCAGAGTCGGAATCAATATGGTCAATAAACGAGTGAATAAATACATGTTTAAAAACATCAAACTGTTACCTTGAGTCTGCTAATGTCATTTCCCCCTCCCCCAAAGTTAATTTTTTAAACAGACTATAAAATCATGTGGCCAATTTCTTTGAAGTTAGATGAGACTGCCATCTGCATGTGCGGGCCTGGCCAGGCCAGTCCGCCACAGTGACCACCCATCAGCTGGGCTGACCCTTGCTGAAAACATCTCAGGAATGCCTCTCTTGGGAGTGCCCTCGGAGCTTGCAACACATTCTTTGAAAATCTCCATGGACATAAATTTTGATCCTTAAAGCACCAGATATGACTATAAAAGAAAAAGCCATTTGGAGCCAGTAGTAAGAAGGGGCGCAGGGGCCAGGCAGGAATTGCTGTGTGGGCTTGAGCCAAACTGTTACCCGCCCCTCCCTCCCTCTGCCTCTGGAGGCCCAGTGGGGCATCAAGGCCTAAAGACCCTGCTGTTGTCCTGACGGTACCCAGCCTAGTCTAGATAGAACTAGGAGTAATGTGCTCAGCTCTCTGTGGCATAGCCATCAGGGAACAGGGTGAGACCAAACCCTCCCTGCCCATGTCGAGTTTCAAAAAATGGGCCAGAACTCATTCCCCTGGGCTGGAATCCCTCAGGCAGATCAGGATGGAAAAAGGCATCAGAAAAAAATGATCTGACATCTACAATGTGATTTTAAATAATTGGGGGTTGGGGAGAATGTGTGCTCAAGCTGAGGTAACAAAGTACCAGGAGTGGGGGGCCAGGGGTAGGGCTTCAACGACAGAAATGTACCAGCTCACAATTCTGGAAGCCTCTCTTGGGAGGTCCAAGATCGAGGTGTCAGCAGGGTTGGCTTCTGAGGCTGTGCTAGATTATCTGTCCCATTCCCCTCCCCTGGCTTCTGATGGTTTGCTGGCATTCCTTAGC
This sequence comes from Pteropus vampyrus, assembly GCF_000151845.1. Lineage (NCBI taxonomy): Eukaryota > Metazoa > Chordata > Mammalia > Chiroptera > Pteropodidae > Pteropus > Pteropus vampyrus. Next base: position 631,474 of record NW_011889172.1, read on the forward strand.
AACCCTTGGCTTGTAGACATCACCCTGATCTCTGCCCTTTCTTCAAATGGCATCCCTGTGTGCGTGTCTGTCCAAGTTTTCCCTTTTTATAAGGACACCAGTCATCTTGGGTTGGGGCCCACCCTAATGACCTCAACTTGATCATCTGGGAAGACCCTATTTCCAAATAAGGTCACATGCACAGGTACTGGGGGTTGTTGGTTTTTTTTCTTTTTTGGTGGAGAGGAGAAAACAGTTGAACCCATGATAGGATGTAAGGGGAAAAGTAGAACAAGAATGGCCATGAGATCTGTGGGAGCTGGCACATGTAGCTTTATCGTGTGCCCTCTTTGTTGTCATCTTTGAAGTGCTCTACAATAAGAAGACTTTTTTTTTTTTTTTAAGTGATAGGTGAAGACATTTCTTCAGGGGGAATTGTGGCTACCTGCAAGTCTCCATCCCACTTTGGGACAGGGGCTAACCCAGAGCCCAGAGAAGGAAGAGATGTCATAGCCTTTGAAAAGTGTCCTTTATAAAGGCCCCCCAGGAATCATGCTAACGCAGGCTAGGAAAACCAAAGTGATCAGATGGAGCTGAGATCTGACTTCCAGGAAACCCAGAGGGTGAGAGGCTGGCAGCTCTGATGGTGGAGCAAGGTCTGCTTATTGGTGGTGGTCCTGGAGGACCCCTGGGAGGAACAAGGGGTAGGATCAGACCCCAGGGGCTGGGGAAAGAGCCACAACCCAGATCAAAGATGCCCTACCCCAGCGAAGGAGTCCCCAGAAAAGAGGAAGCTTCAAAGAGCTCCCCGAAACATATACTCACTGAATCCACCAGGGACGCCACTTTAACACACTGCTGCATCGTTGGAAGAGGGCAAAGCTAATAGCCAAGGAGGAACTGCCCCGTCCCCTGTCCCCTCCTCCCTGTACCTGGGCAGGAGGGACCTGGTGAGAAGGGGCAGGGCGGAAAGGAAGAAGGTCAATGACAGAGGGACCAAGCTTTTCTTCCCTTTGAGGCCTCCAGCCTGGAGAGGCCTGACCTGGGGCTCCCATTTGACATAAGTCAAATTCAGAGATTTGAAGCAACGCTAATCTGGACCTGAGTCTTGGACAGAATTCTCAGCTGGGGCAAGGCAAGCTTCTACCACAGAATTAAGCGGTGGAGGGAGAAGCAAAAGTTGTGTTTTGAGGACATCCAAAAGTCATGAATTTTTCCTTTACACACCACGGCCGTTAGGGGGAGCTGTAATGCCAGTGTAAACAAGATCTGTAACAACCCAGAAGCGGAAGCATGTATTTCTGCCTAGGAAGTGTGAGGGGAAATTTTTTAGAGCTGAGTCCTAAAGAAACAAACAGTAAATATTATCTGTTCCTGTGCTGCACTTGGCTGTGCCAAGCGCTACACACAAATTGTTTTGTTGAAATCTCACATTTATTCTTTGAGATATGGTGTTAATCATCCCATTTCTACAGCTGAGGCCATTAATGTGCAACCAGGGGAAGTGGCTTGCTCAAAGTCACAGTTTGTGGCAGGTGTTTTGAGCACGCTGACCGACGACATCCCCATGGCACTTGCTGTCCCAGGCACACCGCCAGTTTCCAATGCTGCAGGATGGTGCCGGGCTTGTTCACTGGGCAGATCAGAAGGGGAACCACAATGAGATACCCCTTCCCCTCCATTAGGATGGCAATAATAATAATAAATA
>NW_011889172.1:634445-640832 GCF_000151845.1 Pteropus vampyrus
ATGTAATATGTATATACATATATACATACATATATATGTATGTATATACATATATCTAGTATTGGGAAGTTGACATTATTCCTGGAGCAGTCTTTACCTAATGAGGGAAAGGATTGACGTAGAGTCTATCCATCTCCAAAGGTTCCCCAGAGAGCTGAATCCCAGATGCCACCAGAGGGGAAATCCACTAATGCTCCCTTCCCTGACTCCCCCAGCCCCCGTTGTTTCCTGGGATTACCTCCCAGATAAACTACCTGCACACCAACCTTGTGAATGAAATGTTCTGGGAATCTTCTGTAAAAGACGTGGGAAGGGAATTCTGGGCTGGAGGAACAGCATGTGCAGAATGTTCAGAGGCAAGAAGTTCAATTATTCAATAAGTATGTATTGATCACCTGCTGTAATAGCCATTCATTGATTCAGTTCTGGAGTGGATAGGGTCCCTGCCTTTCTGGAGCTCACAGAAATGGAGGTCGCAATCAAGTAAATCAAAAAGAATTTCAGCAAGTTTCACTAATGAACCCATTAGGGCAAGGGACAGGGAGTGAACAGGGTGTGGCGCAGGATCCAGAGTGGGGGGCATTCAGGAAAGTTTTGGGTGAAGGCTCAGGCTACAAAAAAGAGGAGGTCAGCCATGTTGGTGATGAGTGGACGAGCACTCCAGGCTGAGGGAACTGCAAGGTTGGCCACGCCAGAGCTCAGAGTGAGAGGAGAGCGGGGATGATGCCATGGAGTCAGGCGTGGAAACTTCGTCCCTGAGTTCATTCCTCGGCCTGCCCGAGACTGCCTGGCATCCTGGAGGAAGCCCCGCCCTTCCTGGAAACTGCAACAAAGGGCTGGGCACCAAGTGCTTCCCTTCTCCTTGAAAGAATGCAAAGGGAGTGTCAGACCAAGTGGGGCATGCTCCCCCTGCCAACCTGCTGCCCATTATCATCCCATCTTCATTTAGGAAACGGCTCTTCATCCTCCCAGGGGCTCAGACCAGGACCAAGGAGTCATCCTTGACTCTGCCCTGCGCCCATGTTCCAGCAAGTCCAGTTGGCCCTGCTGCCAAAAAGGATGCCACATTCTACCACTTCTCCAATGCCACTGCCCAGCCCAGGCCTCATCATTACTCACCTGAGCTATAGCAGTTGTCTTCTCTCCCATTTGGCTTCCACTCTGTCCTCCCACCCCCTGACTGGAGGTCCTGCAGGGGGGCTCCTGTAAAAACCCGAATCAGGGTCTGTCCCTCCTCTGCTCAGAACCCTCCACAGCTCCCATCTTACTCAGAGGAAAAGACAAAGTCCCTCCCAAGTCGACAAGTGCCACGTGCTCTGCCCCACCCCTCTCTGCCCTTTCCTCCCACGCTCTCCCTTCCTGACCGTTCCAGCCACACTGGCCTCCTCGCCGTTCCTTAAGGCAGTTCCTACCTCAGGCCCCTTTGCACGTGCGGTGCTCTTTGCCTGGTACTTCCTTCTTAATATTGTCCCTGCTCCCTCCTCATCTCCCTCTGATCTTTGCTCAAATGTCAACTTCTCAGTCTTTTCCACTTATTAAATATTCTATTTAGAAGTCCGTTAACCCTATATTTCCTATCCCCTTCCATCTTTTATTTTTTTCCTTAGCACTAATCACAAGCTAACGCTCTATACATTTTTTTTTTTTTTTACCCTTGTCTGTTGCTCCACCAAGACCAACTCTGCACGATGGCAGAAATTTTTGTCTGTTCTGTTCATTGTTGTGTCCCCAGCACCTGGAAGGATGCCTGGTACCCAACAGGCGTTCAGTCAACACTGCGCAGCGGTATGGAGCAATAAGGAAGAATGACGCTTTTATGGCTACAGGGGGGACCTTGCCGGCACACTTCGAACCAAGGTCAAGACAATCCGTGTTCGAATCGAGAAAAATCCGCCAAGAAATAACACTCCGCGCAGGATTTTCCCAGACCTTACGAGGAGTAGGGACGCCCCGGGTTCCCACGCTGCGTCGCGCCTTTGCCCAGGACGGGTATTCGGCACCCTCCACCCCCCTAAGGAGAAAAATCCCCGTGGAAATTCCTTAGGAACGATCTGGGCACGAGGAGGGACTCGTTTTTGGATGACGAGCAGCTCAGCCCCATTCTCCAGAGGAAGGGCAGGGGCGTTCCCGGGCCCCCTCCTTTTCCCTTCTGCTAGGCGACCTCCTAGTCCGCTCAGAGATCTCCATGGCGACGCAGCGCGCGCCCCACAACAGGAAGCCTGGGGCGACGCGGCTTGGCGCTCTGAAACTCCAGAGTTCCCAGCCTCGACCTGGTGGATGTGACCTCGGGAGTGGGTGATGTGGGGAGCGGCCGGTAGACGTGGCGCCGGGCTTCTCAAAGACCCCAAAGCCCTAATAGAACCAGCCGGCGCAAATCCCTGCACACTTTTAGCGCTAGCGTCTGTGGTTCGAGTTTCGGGAGCCATGCTCCGTGGACAGGCATTTGAGCACCCGCTGCTTCCTCCCCACTTCAGGTCCTAGGAGCTGCCTCAGTTTCCCTTGGGAAGGCAAGGACTCGAGGCCCTCCCCTCCCACCTCTAGGTGGTCTGTCTAGGTTTGGCCGCGGAGCCTGGGAACGGCAGCTGGGGGACTCAGTGCGCCAGGACCACGTGGCTTCCTTCCCTTTTCTGGAGGCTGTAAAAGACGCCCCCGCGCCCAAGACCAAAAGGAGAAGCGAGGTCGCGGGGGTGGGGGCGCTCATGGGTTGGGCATTGCGGATCCCGGGACGTGAAGACGCCCCTCCAGGGTTTGCTGATGACTAGAGGTACCTGGGCCTGCTTCCTTGATGGAGTGCGCCCCGAGAGTATTCCCGGTACCCCATGCCAGCAAGGTATCATCCACTTGGTTCAGGAAGCCTGGAGGCGCTGGGGAGTTAGACCCGAGTTTGAAGGCCCTTGCAGCTGGAGCCTCACTTTAATCCTCCTTAGAATGGACACAATAACAGTCCCTACAGTCCAACATTAGCTGTAAAGTGTTCAGAGCAGTGTAAACACAGAATCAAGGTTAACCGAGCCAGGGAACGGCCCCCCAGGGCTGAGCGCAGCGCCTGGGTCTATGCCGCCACTGTGGCCCCATTGCTTCAATTCGGAAATTCCGGAGCTCTTGTGGCGCGGGGGTGGGAGTCGGGGGGGACAACCCGGCTCGGCGCGGCACCCTTTCGACCCGGAAATGCCCGAGCCCTCGTTTCGGAGGAGAAGACGCAAGGTTTCCGGGAAGGCAGCACCGCCCCCCTGCCCGAGTCCCCGTGGTCAGCTGCTATAAAAGACCAGAGTGCTTCTGGCACCCAGTCCGTGCTGCGCCCTGGGGTCCTTCTTACCTCCGTCGCTATGTCTCTTGGAGCCTCCCAACTCCCACTGCCCGCGATCCTGACCCTGCTCGGGGTTCTGCTCCCAGGTGAGTCGGGGGCGGGGGCTGCCGTCCGGCCGGCGCCGGGACTGGGGCTGCACCCTCGGGGCAGTGGCGGGGTTAGGGGGTTTGGGGGAGGTGAGTGGCGACCAGCTCCCTGCTGACTGAGGACAAGGTTATTCGTACTTAGGTAGCTGTTTGCAGGAAGTTGTGTCTAGAGCCACCCATTGAAAATCGACCACCATGGGTTCAAATTCCGACCCTGCATCCCCTCGATGTGTGGCCTCGGGCTATAGTCAGCCTCACGGAGCCTCAGTTTCTCAGCTGTAAAACGGATCTTGTAATAGCGATCACCTCGCTGTGGTTGTGCCCTGGCTCAGCGCTGTGCCTGCCCCCAGGAGGGGGTCAGGTGGTGTGAGATGTGGTTGGCCACAGTGGCGGCAGCGACCTGGGGGCCGTGCTCAGCCCTGGGGGCCGTGCTCAGCCCTAGGGGTCCTGTCTCCGGCCCTGGGGGTCCCATCCCCCAGTCCGTTTAACACTGATTCTATGTTTACACTGCTCTGAGCACTTTACAGCTACTGTTGGACAGTAGGGACTGTTATTGTGTCCATTCCATAGAGGATTAAACTGAGACTCCAGCTGCAAGGGGATTAGAACTCCTGAACAGGCTGAGGACCCTCTCCCTGCTCCCTTGCTTATTCTGTTTCTCCTCCCGGGGCCTTGGGAAAGTCCAGACCTGCTTCTACTCAGGGGAATTCCTGGCTTGGCTTGCCAAGGCATCAGAGGCTGAGAAGTGAGATTCCCCAACTGCCCTCCGGCAAGGCCAGCCTGGAGGGAGGGGAGGAGGGGGACAGTTTCAAAGGGTGGGGAGCAAGAAAGTAGAAGATGGACATTTGTGGTTACCAGCTCCACAAAGTGTTCTAAAGGGGACTCCAATTCAGATTCTACTACTTTCTGTCAGAGTAACCTCCCCTCTTCCGGCCTCAGCTGTTCCCCCTGTGAAATGAGAATGATCCCAGAATCACTCTTGGAGAGCTGTTTCACACATACCCCACTCCAGAAAGAGTGGGCCCAAAGCGGAGGGCAGGAATCTTTGGAGGTAGGGTAGAAGGGAGGGGCTCAGACAGACAGATTTTTTTTAGCTTTGGAGGCACCAGGGTCTGAGGGAGCTTAGAATCCACTTCCTTCTTATCTGGGAGTTACTTGTTAGCAGGGGACCGGGTGACTATATTCACCCACCTTACAGATGGGAAAATTGAGGCCCAGAGAGGGGAGACCACTTGTCCAAGAGAGTGAGGAACCAGCCTGATTAGAAACCCCCCAACCGCAGAGGGCTGGCCCTCTCCACGTGACCTCTTGGGAGGGAAGACACTGACGCCGCCACGTCCCTCCTCTGCTGAAATCCTCCCATGGCTCCCTGTTGCCCTCAGAATGAAAAACACATTCTTGGCATGGCTTACACTGCCTGTATGACCTTCGTGACCTCATTTCTCCCAACTCTTTCCCCCTTGCTTACTTGGCTCCAGACATCCTGCCCCAGGACGCTTGCACTTGGTCCTCATTGCCTGGAACTCAGTTCCCTTTTCTCTGGATGGCCAGCCCCTTCTCATCATTCAGATCTCTGCTCACACATTACTCTGTCGCCAAAGCACTGTCTGTTCTATCATCCTGTTTTGTTTTTGTCAAAGCTCTTATTAACATCAGTTATTAATTAACTTGTTTGTTCATGAATTTTTCTGTCTCCTACACTGAAGGCAGAGAGTTCAAGTCTGTCTTGTTCAAGGTTGAGTACCCAGAAATGTTGATGAATTCTATTTCCCTCTTCACACTTTTGTTCCAGGGCCTGGAGGTGCCCAAATATCAGTGGAACCCCCAAAAGCCATCATACCACGAGGAGGCTCCGTGCAGGTGACCTGCATTGCCACTTGTGACGAAGATACTTTCTTTGGTCTGGAGACTCAGTTGATGAAGAGGGAAGTGGCCCATGGGAACAACCGGAAGACCTATGAACTTAGTAATGTACAAGAAGACAGTGCTCCAATATGCTTCTCAAACTGTCACAATAACCAGACGACAGCTACAACATCCCTCACCGTGTTCTGTGAGTGAGTGGGCTGAGGGCTGGACTAGGTAGGCGGGGCAGGGGAGTGGGCAGGAGAGCCCCCCCGCAGGCTGGGACTGCCTTTGTTGCTTAGTGATGGGGTAAAGGAGGGTCTCACTGAAAGGCAGGTGAGCACACCTTCCGAGAGCCTCCTTGTCATTTGAGACCCTTCCTTGAATTTCCTTGGGTGCAGTTAGAGATTCAACAGGGATTCAGCACATTTGAGAATGCTGGCTCTCTAGGCCTCAATCTTTAACCATGCGACAAAGCCCTAGATCTGGCTTTTTAAAAAAGATGCAAATTAAAACTAGCCCTGAGATGGCATTTTTCACATATTGATGATAATCAAAAAAATTGATAACAGCTGTGCTGGCAAGACCTGAGGGCAGCAGGCAGTCCTAGGACATTGCTTGCAGTGTGGAAGCATAAAGAAGCACAACCCCGGGAAGGGAGGGGGGCGTCAGTTCTTCAAATGACACATACACGTGTCTTTCTGACACAGAAACCCCACTCCTGGGAATTGGGCTTACATGTGTCCCTACTCACGAGGGAACTGGGGCAGGAGGGACAGGGTTATTCATTGTGGCTTTATTTGGAATGGCAAAAGTTTGCAAGCCACTCAGATGTCCAGAGCTGGGAGATAAACTGTGGTTCCACTATACAATGGAAGAGAATGCAACTATGTACAAGAGTGAGGACGCTCCTTGTGTCCCCAAAGAGAGTGAGCTCCAAGGTGTATAGTCAAGTTCAAAAAAAGTAAGATATACCCAGAATGAGCAGCATGCCATCCTGGGTGTTAGGGAGGGTCAGAGCCTGACAAGGGAGGCTGTGCTGACTGAAAGAAATGACCGTATTATCTGGCTGTGGAGAGAGAGGCTGGGGACTCTAGGAGAGTCAGGGGCAAGGAGCGAGTTTTCTCCCGCTTCTTTTCTCACTTTGGG
>NW_011889172.1:641087-724886 GCF_000151845.1 Pteropus vampyrus
AGGGAGGGAGGAAGGGAGGAGGGAAGGAAGAGAATTGGCCAACTGGCTTTGAGATTAGACAGCCTTGGATTCCAGTCCCAGCATGCCCTTTACTAACCAGGTGACTGGGGGACATAACTTCTCGATTGACTTTCACATGAGACTTCCTGGGATGGTATCATGACGCAGTGAGGCATGGAAGACGTTCCATCTTCACGGTGCCCGGGCAAGGAAGACTTTAGGCAAATGTCAGCTTTGCTTTTGAGTTGGAACATGTTTGAGCAGATGCTGGCCAGGTGAGGGAAGTCCCCAAACATTTCCAGTGGCCTCTGAAAACCCCGGGGAAACTTCGCAGAAGACCCTTCCACAGCTGGACTTGATAGTTGAAAGCCCAGCGCTCTAGGTATGAGTCCTGGCATTGCCACTTTCTCTCTCTGTGACTCTGGGCACCGGACTTTGCCTTAGTTTCCACCTCTGTGAAATGGAGCAGAGAGCTGGCACAGTAGCAGTGGGCATCACCTAGGAGAGACTCTAGCTTGGTCCTGCCCCACACCCAGTATAAAGGTGAGGGGCATCCCTGGGTGGCTAAGCTTTCTTTAGAAAGGTTAGACTGGTGATTCATACAGGAGGTGATCCCTAACTGGGCCTTGAGGAATGCATAGGAGTTGGTAGACAGGCATTCTGAGCAGAGGGAACAGTCTGGGCAAAAGTTCGGAGTGGGGAAACATGCTGAATTGGGTTTGGGAGGGGCCGACGCTTAGGAGGAGCTGAACATCAACAGATTGGTGAGGCTGGAGTTGAGGTTGGCAGGTCCTCCGCTGCCAGGCTGAGGAATTGGGAACTTCTCCTCGGGGTGAGAGGGAGCCATGTTTGGGTGCGTGAGCAGGCCAGGGATCTAGGTAGCAGAAGGCTAGACTTACGGGAATCCAGAGAGCACTTGGCTGAGGGCCTTGTCCAGGCCACACTTATTGTGGGCAGTGGCTGCATAGAGGAAGGGAGGGGCAGACAAATATTTGAAGAGCAGAGTGACCAGGACTTGGTGAGGGACCAAAGGTGGGGAGTCAAGGAGAGGTACAGGCGAGACAGATCTCCTCCACCAGTCTGGCCTTCGGGACAAGGAGCTGGGCTCGGAGATTTGGGGGCTGAGGTTTGAGGGGGCCTCTGGCTCTGCAGGTTGGGGTTTGCAGCAGGTGATGAGAGGTCAGAGATGGACGTCTGAGGGTTTTCTCGGTCTTTTATTTGAACAGTAAAGTGTACAAGTCAATGAATTTTAGTGTGTTTATAGATGTGCAACCATCAGCACAACCTAATTTTAGAACATTTTCATCTCCCTAAAAAGGAAACTTCGTACCCATTTACACTCACTCTCCTAACCTCTTAAATGGATTAAGAATAATCTTACCTCCAATAACCCCACTTTACAGCTCAGGAAACTGAGGTTCCATTTCTGCAGCCCCAAGGGCTGGGACTGTTCCAGAGGCAAAGTCACTCACCCACAGCCCATAGCAAAGAAGCAAAAAAGCTAGGATCCAACCCTAGGCCCCTGACACTTTAACAGCATTGTCGAGTGACATTTCAGAGCCTCTTGAGAAAGGAACAGTGACTAAGAGTCCTCAAGACTTCTCCCTGGGGAGCCTGGGGGTTTCAGTGCTAAGTCACAGTTCACTGAGACTCTGCTCTAAATTTTCACTGGCAATCCAGTCTTGGGCTTCTGTTACCTCATGCAGAGTAGAGACCCTGACCTGCAGAAACCAAGCCCACGGGTTGTGTTTTCAGGGGCTACTCAAAGTTGCGCTTTGAGTCTGTGGGTTGCTCTTACAGCTTTACCATTTCACAGGATCACACAGTGCACTTGGGAACTTGAATCAGTGTGGGTGGCTCAACTTTATTCTTTCTATAAATACAGACTGACTACTGTATGCCAACAACATGACAGGGGACAAAGCAGACCAAGATCCCTGCCCTCCTGGGCTGACATTCCATGGGAGAATTTAAGGAGAAATGAGTTCCCTGAGTAGGTGATCTTGTCTGTCGAGGGTGAGGGGTGCTACAGAGAAAAATAAGGCCAAGAAAGAAGGGGGAGCAGAAGTCTTTTAAAAACAATCTCCAATGGATTGGGCAGCTGAAATTCCCTTATTTCACAGGACAGCTGGTGACGGGCTCTGAGGTTCTTTCCCACTTTTCACTCCTAGACTCTGCAGTGAATAAGGAATTGTTTGGCCCCCTTCACATCCACTCGGGGACTTCTCACCTGTTTCTTCTGAAGCTCTTAACATTCCTGTCTGGCTTAGGTGTTTGGGGGAGTGTGTTTTAGGGAAAGACTGGTGAGGTTTTCTGGGGCAGATGAGGCCCATGCTCCAGTGTCCCCTGCTGGCGGATGTCCTGTCCGGCTCACAGAACATTCCCTCTCTCCCCCGCCCAGGGTTCCCAGAGCGTGTGGAGCTGGAATCCCTACCCCACTGGCAGCCAGTGGGCAAAAACCTCACCCTGCGCTGCCAGGTGGAGGGAGGAGCGCCCCGGCCCCATCTCTCCGTGGTCCTGCTCCGTGGGGAGGAGGAGCTGAGTCGGCAGACGAAAGTCAACCTCACTGAGGTCACGGCCACAGTGCTGGCAGGCAGAGACGACCATGGAGCCAATTTCTCTTGTCGCACGGAACTGGACCTTCGGTCTGAAGGGCTGGGATTGTTCCAGAACGTTTCAGCCCCCAGGCAGCTCCGAACCTTCGGTGAGACATGGGAGATCATGCAGGAGGACAGGCTGAGGGGGAGTTCTGGCTTGGCGTGAGGGGTTCTTGGGAAGGAGGGGCCCTTGGCCATGAGGATACTGAGAAGGTGTCGACCTACATTGCAAAGATTTCTGAAAAGAACATCTTCTTGGCCACTGGAGTGTGTGTTAGGGGATAGGGTGCTTGGGCCACGGGATCTTCTGAGAAAGCTGTGACCTAGAGTAAGGGGTGCGAGTGACCCAGGCCACAGCCTCCTGGGAAGAGGAGTTCTAAGCGATGAAATGAAAATGCTCCAGGAAAGGCTTCACTACCCTCTCTGTTCACATCCGCCTTCTCTCACCAGTCCTGCCAGTGACCGACCCGCACCTTGCCGCCCCCTTGATCATGGAAGTGGGCACGCGGTGGCTGGTGAACTGCACCCTGGTTGGGCTGTTCCCAGCCTCAGAGGCCCAGGTCATGCTGGTGCTGGGGGAGCAGAAGCTGGAACCCACAGTCAAGTACAACGATGACTTCCTCTGGGCTAGCGCCTGGGTCGAGGCGAAATCAGAAGAGGAGGGCACCCACCAGCTGACGTGTGCCGTCATCCTGGGAAACCAGAGCCGGAGGTCGCAGCAGACTGTGACCATCTACAGTAAGTAGAGACCAGGGTGGGGCTTCTGAGGGGGTGTGGCCAGCACTAGGGGCTGGGCTCACTGTGTACTCCATCCCCAGGCTTCCCTGCTCCCAGCCTGACCCTGAGCCAGCCCGAGGTCTCGGAGATGACTGTGGTGAGCGTGGAGTGCAAGGCCCATGCTGGAGCCATGGTGACGATGCTGAGTGGGGCTCCAGCCGGGCCTCCAGCCTCAAGCGTCCAATTTCAACTGAACGTTACAGCCGAGGACAATGGGCACAGCTTCTTGTGTTCTGCTGCCCTGGAGGTGGCTGGGGAGGTGCTGTACAAGAACAAGACCCTGAAACTCCATGTTCTGTGTGAGTGGGACCGCTGGACAATGACTTCTAATCTCCAAGGCCCAATCCCTAAGACGTCATGAGCTCCTGACCTCTGGGGCCCACCCCTGTGCCCACCTGGGTGGCCTCCTCACTGGGTACCTGCCTAAGTCCTCTGGTCCTAGGTGGTGAGAAAGGTGTCATGGTCCCTGACTCAGTCCTTCATCTTGCTGTGTTTCTCCAGATGGCCCCCGACTAAATGAGAAGGATTGCCCAGGAAATTGGACGTGGCAGGAAGGCTCCCAGCAGACCCTGAGGTGCCAGGCCTGGGGGAACCCAACCCCTAAGCTGGACTGTCGCCAGAATGGGACTGGGTTTTTGCTGCCCATCGGGGACCTGAGGCCTGTCAAGAGGGAGATTTCAGGCTCCTATGTGTGTCGGGCTAAGAGCAGTCGCGGTGAGGTCATCCGTGAAGTGGTCGTGAACGTGATCTGTGAGTGTGCTGGTGTTCTGGGCTGGGCTGGGCAGGGCAGGGGCAGTGAGCCCAGCTCAACCCTCATCATTCCCTATTGTTCTCACAGACCACGATAATAACGTGATCATCATCGTGCTGGTGACAGCCTTAGTCATCGTGAGCGTTGTACTCACAGGTGCTTACCTCTATAACCGCCAGCGGAAGATCCGGGAATACAAGCTACAGAAGGCCCAGGAGGCGGCCGCCATGAAGCTGAACACACCACCCTGAGCCTGTCCTAGGACAAGGCCTCCACTGGTGACATCGGTGCTGCATTGAGCAGTGGTGGACATATACCATTCAGCTGCATCTGCCTTCCCAGGATGCCAGAGGACAGACTAGACCTCAGTCAGGATACACACAACATTCAGGGTCATGGTACCTGCACACTTAGTACCTCCAGGCCTCACGCTTGACCTGTAGCCACAGGTTGAGCCAAGACTTGGGGGCAAGGCTCGGGGTATGACTGAAAGGGATGTCAAAGGCTGACCCGGCCAGAGGGGTATGATGGAGACGCACACCTCCAACACGGGGGACACCCATCTGGGAAACATCAAAACTCACCCCTTACTGCGTGTGCTGAAGCCCTACAGTTCTGAGAGAGGGGACCACGCCAAACACAGGCACTACTGAAATACAAATCCCTACACTTCCTTTGATAGATGCCAGCTCTGGCAGTGCTGTCCACTGACTGTTGCCAACTCTTGGTGATATATTTATTCAGTTGTTCTTTTACCAGGTATTTATTAGTGCCTTTGATGTGGGGTAGAATGGTAAATAAGACGAACAGAGGTTTCTGCCCTTAGGGAGCTCTGTCTAATGTCATTCAGGGTTGCCAGGTACAGTTGTGTTGGCTGTGCACTGCACAAGAGCGCCTGGCGAAAGGATCCAGTGGGGTGGAATTTCCCACTCCATCGGCCAAACTGCTTTCCTCCAGAAGGGGACTACCGGTGCAACACGGTCTAGCTGGTGACGTGCCCAGGGACGACTCCCGGAGCCCTGACCACCCAGCACTGGTGTTGACATCTGTTAGCCACCTCTCCACCCATATGCATCTTTGTTAGTGCTCACAATGACACTTGGTGGCATGCCTAAACATGAGTGCCCAATCCTTGGCAGCTAAAGTATGGAGTCCCATGAAACTATGTCCAACCCCTCTTTGCCCCTGCTTTGTCCTGTTTCCATCTCATTGGGACCATGCAAGAAAAGAACTCTGGCAGCTCCAAATTCCTGCAGTGATGAGGGCCCAACAGGCAGTGGGGAGGAGAGGCCTTGGAGGACCCCCTCCCAGGTCCGGAAGCCTCTCCCTTGTGCTAATAAAGCTTTTTCATCTGGCTCAGCCTTGTGTGAATTGAGGGGAAGTGTCACATCCAGATGGAGCTCTTTCTAGCCCTACCACAGCCCTGTCCTCCCACTTCCTCTCCCAAGAAAAGGCTGCAATTCAAGACCCAACCCTGAGGCCTTAATCCAAATCTGAGTTTATCAAGAACTTTTGAGACGCTAGTGAAAATTAAAGATCCTTCTCTGGGGAAAAATACTAGGACATTGGTTTATAATGGTGTCTGGAATCCCATTCTTGAGTCAAGAGAGGCGGGTATATATTGCAGGGCTCCTGGGCCCTCCGGGAGCCTCTATCTCTCCGGGTGGGGCTGAGAAGGCGGGGCTTCGAGCCTCTTTATCTCCAGAGCCAGCCGTGGCTTCCTGGCGCGGGGTCCTTCAGTTCGGCTTTTTGCCATGGGGTTGCTGCTCCACCTCTCTCTGGTGGTTTTGCTGGCTGCCGCCTATCCGGGAGGAAGGAGCGCGCTGAGGCGCCGGGCTGCGCCCGCACAAGGCTCCGGAGATAGCTCTCCAGCGCCCTCGGAGACCAAAGCGTTGTTCTGGGTGCGCATAAGCCCCAACTTCATGGCTGAGCCACCTGGGAGTTCAGTGTGGCTCAACTGCAGCAGCAGCTGCCCCCTGCCAGAGGGTTTCAGCCTCCGTACCGGACTGCAGCGAGGCCAGAACATCAGTGGGCCCAGCTGGGTCTCCTTCCAGCTGCTGGATGTGAGGGCCTGGAGCTCCAATGTGCACTGCTTCGTCACCTGCGCAGGAGTAACACGGGGTGCCACCGCCAGGATCAACACCTACAGTGAGGGAAAGGGACTCAGGCCCAGTTTGGGGTGAGAGGAGGGGGACATGGGTGGGGCAGTTGACAGTCGCGCTAGGTGGCGCCCGCGGACCTTTCTCAGCGGCCCCCTCTTGCTTTAGAACGGCCACACAGCGTGATCCTGGAGCCTCCAGTCTTAGAGGGCTCTAATTATACTCTGCGCTGCCACGTGACGCACGTGTTCCCCGTGGCCTTCCTGGTGGTGAGTCTGCGGAGCGGCGGCCGGGTCATCTACTCCGAGAGCCTGGAGCGCTTCAAGGGCCCGAATCTGGCCAATGTGACGCTGACTTATGAGTTCCCGGCCAGGCCCCGCGACTTCTGGCAACCTGTGAGGTGCCACGCGCGCCTCAGTCTTGACGGCCTGGTGGTCAGCAGCAGATCGGCACCCGTGATGATAGACTTTGGTGAGTCACTCTTGTAATCCTGGGGACTTGAGGAGGGGTGGAGAAGAGTTATGACCCCGGGAGGGTGCACAGGCCAAGCTTGAGAGGCCATGCGGGTCGTCACACCTCCAAGTGCTCCGTTCCTAATTCTCACCTCCTGCCTCTAGCTTGGAGTTCTGTGTCCAAACCCTTGGCTTCTACCTCCATCGCAGCCCTTGTGGTGATCTTTCTCGTTGTGGGGGCCGCCTACCTGCGAAAGTACCTACTGATGCAGTCCCAAGCGTAGAGGTTTTCCATGCCGGCTGTGTGTGAGCAAAAAGGTATCTGGAACAATTTAAGGAACCTTGCCTGGATCAATAAAGCCTTCCTCAGCCTACCTCTGTCCCGCTGCCTAAAGGTCCACCACTAGTGCACAGCCTCAGAGAAGCGGGTTTTTTTTGGCCTTCTTGCAGTCACTTTCTCCAAATTCCTTGTCTCCCCGAGGGCACCTGAGGTTACTCAGAGCCTCAATCGCTCCGCATTGCTAGCGGTGTAGTAAACACCTGCCTTGCGGACATTATCGGTGCGGTGCCTCTGGGCAAAGCCTGAGCGCCTGAGGGCCTTGGGCTGTGGGCGGGTACCTTCAAGGTATTACTTTTCCTGATTGGCTCCTCTGTTAACACGCAGCAGCTCTGATTGGATATTACGTTTCCTTTCCCATCCCCCTTCTTTCCACTTTGATCCTGCACTTAACTGTAGTACAAGGATAGGGCGAGAACTGAGCCCAGAGTTCACTTGTCAGCGATGGGAATAAGGGCACAAATGGGCAAGGTCACAGGGATATACCGAGGGCGTGCATACGCAGAAAAGGTACCCATGTTGTGACTGCGGAGAAGGAGCAATCGGATGGTACATGTTGGGTGGCTCAGACGCGCGTCCTGGCAATGTCCTGATGGTCACCGGGCCTGGTGGGTACACAAGAGTGTCAAAGCTTGAGGCCCGGATGCTGGGTCAAAAGTGTCACAGCTGGTCTTTTGGTCTCGCATGGTCACAGAATCCGGACCCGTACTGAATGCCTGGCAGGGCCCGCGTGGTCCAGGACCCCGCTCACCGCGCGGGGGGGCGCTCTTCCGCGGCTCTTGCTCGCACACGCCGAGTAGACACGTGCCTGCTGCACACTGGGTAAATACAGACTGGGAGCTCAGCCGACCCTAATTTAGACGCCTGCGAACGCTGAGCTCACGCACACGTGTTCCCGACTCGCTGGCATTTTGGTTCCCGCCCCCTCTGTCGCGTGCGGGGGCGGAGCCAGAGAGGGACTGGGGGCGTGGCTGTAACCCTCAGCTCCCCGGGGTCAAAAGGGAAAGAATCAATGAGGGAGGCATCCCACGCCAGTCACTGGATCTACCCCATCTTGCGCTTCCCAAATCTCTCCTAGCCCCAAATCAATCTCCGCCCCAAGAGGCTCTGGTGGGAAGGGCTAAATATGAGGGCGGAGCTCGGAGTTCCATTATCACAGCATCTAAGCTAGGGGTGGGGTGGAGGTTTGAGAAGGGCAATCCAGCAACCCCCCGACCTCCGCGTCGCCGCCGGGGATGACGCGGGAACGCGCAGCCACCCTCAGAAGGCTCCGGACAATTGAACAGGCCTCCACGTAGACCCTGGGGGTCGCTGGCTCCTGCCGCACGCCTTCACCCAGGCCAGGAGCCTGGCGCACGCTCTCCCTCCCGCCTCCCCATCGCCTCTGCCACCGCCCCCTCCTTGGAAACCAAGTTACCAACGTTAAACCAATCCCAGAGCGCAACTCTGCCTCCTCCACACCCCACCCGCCGCGCCGCGCCGCGCGGTCCTCGAGCCCAGCTCGGCACTCGCGCTCCCCTTGCTTCCTGAGCTTTCCCCGCGGCGGCGATGCCAGGGCCCTCGCCAGGGCTGCGCCGGGCGCTGCTCGGCCTCTGGGCTTCCCTGGGCCTGGGGGTCTTCCACCTCTCAGGTAAGAGCCGGTACCGGCTCCGGGTGGACAGGGGGTGGGGTGGAGACGGAGTTCGCGGACCTGAGAAGGAGCCACTTGCCCTCTGAGCTCCGCCCTCGCCTGGCTCCCACGCTTCCGCCCCCACCTTGAGCCCTGGGTTTTCTTCTCTATTTCTCTTCCCCCAACACACACTGAAGACCTAGCTTCCCGACTCCTTGCTTGCCCAGGTCTCTACCCTACCCCCTTCGAGATGCTAGGTGCTCTTCCGCACCCAACCTCGCTCCCCGGAGATACCCATGTCCCTGTGTCCCCTCCCGGGGTATCTCCTCACGCTCTGCTATGCACCACGGTCCACGGACTGGTATCTTCCCCATTCGCGCGAAGACCCGATCACTCCAACTGCCGTGATTCAGGCGCTGTTCCGGCTCCACCCGGAGCCCTGGCAACCAAGTCCCTCGATGTTCCCGCCGTCCCTTCCATGAGCCCAGCCCCGCGTCCTCTTTCTGTTCTTCACCCGGGTTTGGAGTCCTCCCTTATCCTTGATTCAGCCTCATCTCTCTTTTGCCCTCGCCTCAACCTCAGTCTTCCCCTCTCTTAGTGAGAACTCTAAAAACCACCAGTTCGCTTCCCTTTCCACACCTGGGGTCCCCTCCTCCCAGCGTTGTTGTGTGCATGGAAAACCCCATCTTTCTTCTCATTTTCCCCATTCCGCCATGCTTTTCCATCATCCATAGCCACCTTGGAGACCAGGGCTCTCCGCTGCCATGTCTCAGACACCCTCGAGGTTTGCACCCTGGGAGCGCGCCTCCAAATATTAGGCCTGGGCAGGACGCGACACTACTGAGTTCTTTCCTCACTGCGGCCTCTGCTCATTCCCCGGGAGTTCCTGACTTGTATAGGGGTGGCTTCCCAGGCTGAGCCCGCGTTTCTCCGGGCAGCGGTCGCGCAGGAGCCCTTCTGGGCGGACCTACAGCCCCGCGTGGCCCTCGTGGAACGTGGGGGATCGCTGTGGCTGAATTGCAGCACCAACTGCCCACGGCCTGAGCGCGGTGGCCTGGAGACCTCGCTGCGCCGGAATGGGACCCAGAGAGGTTTGCGCTGGCTGGCGCGGCAGCTGATAGACATTCGCGAGCCGGAGACCCAGCCGGTCTGCTTCTTCCGCTGCGCGCGGCGCACACTGCAGGCGCGTGGGCTCATTCGCACTTTTCGTGAGTTCTCAGCAGCCACACTCTTACTCCACTATTTTACCTCCCTTCCAGGCCCCGCCCCCTGGGTTACCGGGTCATCCCCTTCAGGCCCCACCCCCTGGGTCCCCATGCCGTCCAGTCTTGGCTCCCTGGGTTCCACGCTATGTGTCGCTGACCCCTGGCATTTCCGAGAGCTGTGTTTTTCCCCTTGCAGAGCGGCCAGATCGTGTGGAGCTAGTTCCGCTGCCTGCCTGGCAGCCTGTAGGAGAGAACTTCACCCTGAGCTGTAGGGTCCCCGGCGCTGGGCCTCGTGGGAGTCTCACATTGACCCTCCTGCGCGGCTCCCAGGAGCTGATCCGCCACAGCTTCGCCGGGGAGCCACCCCGAGCACGGGGCGCGGTGCTCACGGCCACTGTACTGGCGCGGAGGGAGGACCATGGGGCTAATTTCTCATGCCGCGCGGAGCTGGACCTGCGGCCCCAGGGCCTGGGTCTGTTTGAAAATAGCTCGGCCTCCAGAGAGCTCCGAACTTTCGGTAAGTGGGAGTGGGGAAGAGAAAGGGACCCAGGGGGGTCGGGCTGATGCTTAAGAAGTTTCGAGGTAGAGAAATCTAAATTCTAATTCTTACTCTACCGCTCACCAGCTGAAAGCTATTTTCCTCTCTGTGCCTTGAGGATGGTAGGATGATAGTGCATGTAAAGCGCTTAGTGCATATTGAGTGTTCAATACATAAGTTCAGGCTCTCTTCTTGGACTCTCAGCACTGTCTCCGGACCCACCGCGCCTCGCTGCCCCCCGGCTCTTGGAAGTGGGCTCGGAAAGACTCGTGAGCTGCACCTTGGACGGGCTTTTTCCAGCCTCGGAGGCCGGTGTCTACCTGGCGCTGGGGGATCAGAGGCTGAGTCCTGATATCACCCTCGAGGGGGACGAGCTCATGGCCACTGCCACAGCCACACCTAGCTCAGAGCAGGAGGGCTCCAGGCAGCTGGTCTGCATTGTGACCCTGGGGGCCGAGAGCCGCGAGACCCGGGAGAACGTGACTGTCTACAGTAAGGCAGAGTGAAGCGAGACCTCTGCGGCTCGGGGGTGGAGCCAGAGGGACTCGAAGGCGGGGCAACGAGTGGGCGGGGCTAATTATGGGGTGGGCGTGGCTTCGACGTCCTGAAGGGGCGGGGCAGATGGAGGATTGAAGCAGAATGGCGGGAGAGGCGGAGTCTGAGCCGCAGGAAGGGAATGTGGCCTGACGTGCTCAAGGGATGGGGTGAGAAGGGGCGGAGCCTGAGCTGCCCGCGAGGCAGGGCACCGTACCCGCATTTTGACCGCAGCGCTGGGAGAATTCCGGCAGACCTGGGGCAGTCTTGGCTGCGGGAGAGGCGTGGTCAGTCGACTCCCGGCAAATGCCCCGTCCCCAGGCTTCCCCGCGCCCCTCCTGACCTTAAGTGAGCCCAGCGCCCCCGAGGGGAAGATGGTGACAGTAACCTGCACTGCCGGGGCCGGAGCCCTGGTCACACTGGATGGAGTTCCAGCTGCGGTCCCGGGGCAGCCCTCTCAGCTCCAGCTAAATGCCACCGAGCACGACGACAGACGCAGCTTCTTCTGCGACGCCACCCTCGAGGTGGACGGAGAGACCCTGAATAAGAACGAGAGCGCCGAACTGCGTGTCCTATGTGAGTTTTTACCTCTTGCCTTCCTCCTCGTGCTCTCCAAGGATCTGCTTGGTCCCAAGTGGAGTCTTTCCCACAGTCCACGTGTAGCCTCTCTGTTTCCCACACCCCTGCCCGCAGATGCCCCCCGGCTGGAAGATTCGGATTGTCCCAGGAGCTGGACATGGCCCGAGGGTCCAGAGCAGATACTGCGTTGTGAGGCCCGCGGAAACCCAGAGCCCTCCGTGCACTGCGCCCGGCCTGACGGCGGGGCCGTGTTGGCGCTGGGCCTGCTGGGTCCGATCACTCGCGCACTGGCCGGCACTTACCGCTGCACTGCGACCAACATGCAGGGCGAGGCAGTCAAGGATGTGACACTGACAGTGGAGTGTGAGTGAGGGTGCGCAGGGTGCATCACTGTCTGATTCTAAAGGTCTGGGGGTGGAAAGACTACAGGGAAGGGTAGCAGCAGGGTCTGAGAAGTGCCTTTGGGCGGGATTTCAGGAAAGGGAAGGCTGGTGAGCCAGATTGGACGAAGGTTGGAGGGGAAAAGGTAGGGGTGTGGAGTTTGGTACTTGGAGAGAGTCTTGGAAAGGTGTGTGCTCCAAGGCATCTAACAAATTTTAGGTCAAAGACTGGGGGAAGGGTCCTGTGGGCGCTTTGTAGGAATCAGAAAAATGTGCCTCTTGGGGCTCATGAGGCCCTAAAACAGTGCACAGTTTGGTGCATGAAACCTCTTTGGTTCAGGGTCTCTGTGCAGGGCATAGCTGGCCCAACTTCGTGGCTACCTTGGGGCAAGAAAGAGAGTCTAGAGACATTAGTCTGATCCCCAAACCCTGAACCTAATAACATTCTCTCTTCCAGATGCACCAGCACTGGACAGCGTGGGCTGCCCAGAACGCATTACATGGCTGGAAGGAACCGAGGCCTCACTGAGCTGCGTGGCACATGGGGTCCCACCACCCAACGTGAGCTGCGTGCGCTCTGGGGAGGCAAAGGTCATTGAGGGCCTGCTCCGCGTGGCCCGGGAGCACGCAGGCACCTACCGCTGTGAAGCCACCAATGCTCGAGGCTCTGTGGCCAAAAATGTGGCCATCACAGTGGAATGTGAGTGGGGTAGCAAGGGGCAAGATGGATTATGTCAGGATAACCCTGACCTAACTTCCAGTCCCTGCATGACCCTCTGCTCCACAGATGGCCCCAGTTTTGAGGAGCTAAGCTGCCCCAGCAATTGGACATGGGTGGAAGGATCTGGACGGTTATTTTCTTGTGAGGTTGATGGGAAGCCACAGCCAAGAGTGGAGTGTGTCGGCTCTAGAAATACCAGTGAAGGGGTACTGCTGCCACTGGCACCCCCAGACCCTAGTCCCAGAGCCCCCAGTATTCCCAGTGAACCGACACCTGGTATCTACACCTGCAACGCCACCAACCGGCACGGTTCCATGGTCAAGACAGTGGCCGTGAGCGTGGAGTGTGAGCGGGGCCCAGGCAGGGATGGGGGTGGGAGGGATGTAGAGGGTGCCCTGGATCAGCCCTCCCCTGATGCCCCCCCATGACTGCTTTACAGCGCCTCCGCAAATGGATGAGTCCACCTGCCCAAGTCACCAGACGTGGCTGGAAGGGGCCGAGGCTGCTGCGCTGGCCTGCACCGCCCGAGGTCACCCCTCCCCACAAGTGCGCTGTTCCAGGGAGGGCACACCCCAGCCTCAGCGGTTGCGTGTGTCCCGACAGGATGCAGGCGACTACCGCTGCTTGGCCACCAATGCGCATGGCACAGATTCCCGGACTGTCACTGTGGGTGTGGAATGTGAGTGGGGACAGTACCAGATAGAGGGCACTTGGTGCCCAGATCAGGGACATGCAGCGGTGGGATTGCCTGGGGAGTCCCATTTCTGGGAACAAGGAATCCCGGCCTAAACCTGAGGTAATAAAAACTCTATAGAACAGGAACCCGGACCCCCTTAAGTCTGGGTCATAAGGGCAATAGCACGGGTCCCTACTTCCTCCTATTGGGTGAAGTAGGGGTGCAGGATCTTAGTCCAGACAACAGCCCGAATTTAAGGGGTGGGGGCTCTGAAGGGAGACAGGATCCTCACCTGTGCATCTGAGCAGAGATGGTCTCAGATTATGGTGGATGGAAGCAGGGCACTTGGTCAACATCCAGGCCACCGCTGAGTCCCCTTCCAACCTCCTGTATCCCGCAGACCAGCCGGTGGTAGCCGAACTGGCCGCCTCCCCTTCCGGTGGCGTGCGGCCAGGAGGGAACTTCACGTTGACCTGCCGCGCAGAGGCCTGGCCTCCGGCCCAGATCAGCTGGCGCGCACCCCCTGGGGCGCTCAACATCGGCCTGTCTAGCAACAACAGCACGCTGAGCGTTGCAGGCGCCCTGGGTAGCCACGGCGGCGAGTACGAGTGCGCAGCCACCAACGCGCATGGGCGCCACTCGCGGCGTATCATCGTGCGTGTGGCTGGTAAGTGGCCGCTGGGGGGAAAGGGTGAGGGGTTTGCAGGGGCCCGGGGTCTGCGCCTTGGGACACCTGACCTCATCCCTGCCTCCCTCTCAGTCCTCACAGAAGAGACTGAAGGAGTCCAGGGTAGAAGTCGGGGACATCCTGACGCGTGTGTGGTGGTGGTGGGGGGGGTGCTTTGATGGCGAGATGGAAGTAGGAGGTGGATGGAGGGAGAGGTTGCTGCATGAACTTCAAGGAGAGGGACCCTCTAGGGCTGTGACTGCTGTGGGGAGAAACTTATTAAGTGTGTGTTGAGGGGAGCTTCTGCCCAGTAGAGACTTGGTCCTATACATCCTCCACTGTGTCACTGTAGAGATGGGGCTTGGTGAGGGAGCAAGGGCAGAGGATGGGAGTGGGAGGCTCTAACTAGATCCCTTCCCCCTACTTCATGTCACTCTAGGGTTCGGTTCTTTCTAGGATAGAGGAATGACTCGGTTTCCCCTCATTCTTTTGGAGATGAGGAGAGTTGACTTGTGGGTATCTCTGTGGCCAGGGGCTTATATCCCCATGCGCTGGGGTGGCATTTAAAATTGGTTCTGGGTCCCACCAGCGCTGGGTGTGGCTTGGGCTTGGCATCTCGCTGGGGTGGGGGAAACCCCGAGCTCGTCCACCCTCTTTGAGGGGCTCCACCCCGCAGGTCCGTGGCTGTGGGTCGCCGTGGGCGGTGCGGCGGGGGGTGCGGCGCTGCTAGCCGCAGGGGCCGGCCTGGCCTTCTACGTACAGTCCACCGCCTGCAAGAAGGGCGAGTATAACGTGCAGGAGGCCGAGAGCTCCGGCGAGGCCGTGTGTCTCAACGGCACGGGCGGCGGCGGCTCAGGCGGGGGCGCGGGCGCCGAAGGTGGAACAGAATCTGTGGGAACCATGGAGGCACCAGCGGGGGGCGAGGTCTTCGCCATACAGCTGACGTCAGCATGAGCCCGCTCCCCTCTCCCCGCGGGCCGGGGGACGCCCCCCAGACGCACACGGGGGCTTACTGTTTATTCACTTATTTATGTATTCAGTTCCAGGGCGTCACCCCCATTTTCTACCCTCCCCCAATAAAGTTTTTATAAAGGACTCCGGTTCCGTTTGTGTTGGTCTCTGCAGTGTGGAAGCAACCCAGGGTTTGAATCTCACGAAGGTTATTTATTCAAAAGGCTGTTTTTGTTTTCGTGAGTCTACTATGTATAGGCATAGTCTGCAGGGAGCTTCTCCCCATTCCACATTTCCTCTCACTGGACCCTTGGGCACGCGTGCGAACTGCTTTTCTTTCTCCCTCTCTTCCACCCAGCGCTGCTGTCTAATCTGGCTAACTTGGGGGTGGGAGCTAGGTGCTTCCCCAGGCTTGGTTCCAGGCAGAGCTGAGGCCACCTTCCCAGGACAGGTGGAGTTCCCCTCCTAGTCTGCGCTTCAGACTCCAGCCCTGAAGCCTCCACCAAATGATAAATAAAGGCAGTGGCTGCAGCTGTTGGTGTCAGCACCCAGGATGTCTCTGCCTCATTCTTAATGCTTCCTCCATCTTGTGCCCATCCACTGTGCCTCTGTTTACCTCCAAACTGCCTTTGGAATTGGCCTATCATGATTCAGAACAGAGACACAGGGTATCACCCGAAACCCTCACTGCACACCACTATCCCCCTCACTCCTCACAGCATAAGGAGAGAACAGCTGCCTCCCCCCCCCCACATCTGCTCCCTCAAAAGCAGGAACAGAGCTGTAGAGAAGGAAGCAGGTATGAACAGCTCCAGCTCTATCAGCTGCCCATGCCAACATTTCACGAGCAAAGGCGAGAGCAGGAAACAGCAATTAAGGTCAAGCCAGTGCTGGGTGCCAAGTACAGAAAGCAACGTGTTGCAAGTGTGGTACAGCCCCTGCAGTCTCACCCCCATCAATCATCTCTCCACTCCCATCTGCTTCCTCTGGGTTCCTTGAACCCCACAAAGTCCTGCCTGCCACAGGGCCTTTGCTCTTGCCATTCTATCTACCTGAAGTGTCCTCACCCCAAAAAGTCCCATAGCTAGTTCCTTATCCTCAGGTCTCTATGCAAATGTAAACTCCTCAGAGAGGCCTTCGTGAGAACCATGGCTAAGGTCGTCTCCCAACTCCTCACCTCCTTCTATATTTTGTCTGTAGCACCAGTGACTACTTGACATTCTATTAGCCATATAAGTGAAATTTTTTTACTATCACTCTAGAACACTGACTGCACTAGAACAGGGATCTTTTTTTCTATTTACTACACAGCATCCTCACTGGTGCCTGGCACACAGTAGTTGCTAAATAAATGTTGAATAAATGGATAAAAGCCACCATGAGTTTGCAGACACAGTCTGAGACCTTCATATGTTCAGTGTGTGTCCCCAAAGAGGTTCTCCATGCTGGGCACTGGGATAGCCTGTCATGGTCAGGGACACAGACGTAGTGACCTTGGCACTCTGAAGTCATGGTCCAGTGGAGGAGAGGAATGTGACTGAAATGACCCTGGAGCAGTAGAGAACTAAAAATTCTGGTGGGTCTAAGAGGGAGACCAGCAAGAAGCCGAACTAGAGCCTGCCATGAATGGGAGCGGGGTGTCTGTTTTAGACGGGGTGGTCAAGGGGAGCTTCTTTGAAAGCCAAGCTTCCCCATCCCCAAGTGGTGAGAAGGCAGCAGCTATGGGAGACATGGGGGAAGGGTGTTCTGAGCCCAGGAAGGTTGGGACCAAACGAGTCAGGGGCCTAAGGGCTGAGGAATCTGGGCCCAGGCCTTCTGTACAGGCCCATCCAGGAGAGCTAAAGGAGGTCTTGCAGGGACTCGCCTTCCTGGGGCATATGGCCAGGCAGGTCTCACTCAATCCGAAGGCAGGGATCACCCTTGACCTGCTGCATCCCACCCACCCTTGACTTCCAGCCTTCCCTCCCTGTGAGCACTGGCACCCAGTGTCTTGGTGATAAGCTCTGCCCAAGGCCTGTGGCTTCAGGCTGGGGACACCTTTTGGTGGGATTAGAGAGATCTTGACAGAAGGGAAGGGGGACTGCTGCCTGGAAGGGTGCAGGAAGGTGACATTCTGCAGGCAGGGGTGGAACTGACAGTTGAAGGGCCCGCTTGTGTCTGTATCACCGTGCCAGTGTGTGTCATCTGGTGTTTCATGTGTGTCTTCTATTGGTGGACACGTGTCTGTCAACCCATGTATCTTTCAGCCTCGTGTGTGGTCTGTGTTTTCTCATGTGAATGTCAGCACATGTGTATCTTGTGTGTTGATGTGTATGTCTACCTTGTGTGTCTGTCTTTCTATATGTGTTGTCTGTCTCTGAGTGTGGCGGATGTTTCCCTGTGTGGAACGTTGTGGTACATATGACTAATTCTCTGTGGGGGGCTGGTGCTTGTGTATGTGACTGTGTGTGTCTCTCAGAACCCCAATGAGAAAACACCTGCCCACATTCCTGGGCTGGGGGAGAAGCAGGCGATGGCACAAGAGATGAGATCCCCAAGTCACAGCGATCCTGCTGAGTAGTTTTGCTCTTTATTGTCCCTGCTAGTAACAGTATGAGTGTCACTGCTGAGAGCATTTCCTGAGGGGGGGCTCCGCCAAGCCTGATTGGAGCAGGGGCCAAGAAGGGGGCCAGTGACGCCCTGAGACAGGAGCTCTGGGGCCTGAGGCCTGGGTCTTCCGTCTATGGTCCCTAAAAGGGGCAGGGGGAGAGACGAGGCTGGCTGGAGCCCTCAAGACCCAAGCTCCTTCCCCATTCCTCCTAGGAGGGCTTCCACTCATTCTTCCTCTGGGAAAACTGAGACAAGATAGGCTTGGCTGGGTGAGGAAGGGCTTACCCCTCCTGAGTTGGGCCTTGGTGGGGGCCCAGGGACACCCCGCATCTGCCACATAATCTCTTGGGCTGGACATTTTTCCTGGGAACCAGCCAGCAGCTGGAACACCGGGTGCCATATTTCTTGTACCTGGGGTGGGAGTACAAGAAACCAATATTCAGGATGCACCAGGGGCACAGAAACCGCCACAAGGAAACCACTTTTCCCAAAGGTGGCTGTTTTCCCTTCCCAATACCCCATGCTGGCTAAGCACAGGCTGATCTAGGAACCCCACCCCAACTCCTTCCTCCATTCTGCAGACCTGATACCACAGGCATTGCAGAGAGGGGTACCGTCTTCAGCATCTCTCCAGAGTGGGGTCCTCTGGGTCCTACAGGAAGCACAGCGCCGGGGTCCTGAAGGGACAGAGGCCAAAGGGCAGAGGTCAGAGGCCAAGAGTCTGAGCTCAGGAGACCTGTGTGCAGTGGAGTGGGCATTTAAGGGGATCTCTGTGAAGGCCCCACCTGGCTCTGGGCCAGCCCTGGGTGTTGCCAGATCTAAGACAGAGGGAAAAGCAGGAAGGGAGACAGATGGCAAAGCTCCGCAGAGGAGGAAGCCGGGGGTGGGGTGACTCAGCCAAGTGGAGGGGGCACTGTGACTCCTCCTGGATGGGTCTAAATGGGGAAGCAGGATGGGGAGAAAGACATGGAGGTCAGGAGGTTACGCCCCCCCCCAAATGTTTATAGCTCTCATGTCTCCAAGACTCACCCAGGGCCTCGCTGCCTCCCAGGTTGGCCTCAGGGCCCCCACCAGGGCCTGTAGTGGGACCCTGAGAGCGGCTGCTGCAGGCCAGACTGGAAAGCAGACAAGGTGGTTAGCTTTGGAGGAACCTGTATCATGTCCCAGACAGCCCCTCAAAATGAAGATTTCCTATCAAAGTATCAGGCAACCCTCAGGAGGTATCTGATGTCCAAAAGGCCTGGCTTTGTCCCTCATTAGCAGTAATAATAATGATTATCATCTGAAGAGATAGTTTGCCTGAGGCCAGTCCGCCAGGTTGAAATCCTATTTCTCTCCAGTCCTTGCTGTGTGTCCCTGGACAACTGATCTCTCTCTCTGTGCCTCAGTTCCTGCATCTATAAAATGGGCTTTACAAGGCTTCAATAGCCCACATACATCAAGTGCTACCTATTATCTTTTACTGTTGTTCCTGACAAATGGTAGCTATTATCATTACTGGGGAAAATAATGGTTAGCATCAGCTGTCAGAATGGTCAAGAGGAGACCCAGGCTCAGACCTGGACATGACTGGCTATGGCGGCAGGGCAGAAACTGGCACCAGTCCTGCTCAAACACTAGGCCATTTGTAATGCAGGGCTCAAATAGGAGTCTGTGAGCCCTGAGGGCATCCCATCCCAGGCCTCTGTCCCCACAATTATCAACTGCATAAAGGGCACCATCACCAGGGCCAGTCCCTACCTGTACTCCCTACCTGTAGCTGGGTATGATCTGTAGGCTGGAATCCGGCTTTATCTGAAACTTCAATGTCACCCCCTCGAACTGGGGGTCCACTTTCTCGGCGCCCTGGTGAGGATTCAACTGCTTCCGGGATCTCCTCTGTGGTGGGGCGGAAGGGGCTGGGGGAGACCCTGGGGGTCCCAGGCTGCAGTGTTGCTGGTTGATTGGGGTCAGCATAGCCCTGGCATCCCCAGCCAGAAGTTGGGGTCCCACCGTCCCCAGGGCCTTCAGCTCCCAGCAGGGTTCTAGGGCCTGAGTGTTCCCAGCGGGGGGCTGGGTCAGCTCCTCTGCTGTGTCTTGGAGGAAGTGCAGGGCAGTGACTGAGTCCTGGTGCGCAGGCCAGAAAGACCTGGAAACAAGGGACAGTGTGGTCATCCCCTTTCCTGAGCAGCACCTACATAGGCCTCAGGGACACGCGGCAAAGGCAATTGCATAACCTCTGACCACATGACCCCACGTATCCTTGGGGACCAGAACCTCTTCTATGTAAGTACCAGTAACTAACATTGTGACCCCTGAATAACCCCAGGAACCAAAGGTCATGACCCCTTGACCACTGGGCCAGGTTGGGGGAAGGGGCCGCTCCTTAACGCACCTGCCACTGGCTCTGAAGCATCTTGGAGTCCTTGGCGCCTGCTGGGTGGGGGGTCCGGGGCGGGGCTCGGGGTCCAGACAGGACGGCGCCAGCAGTTCTCGCAGCATCATGGAGAGGTCCGGCGCAGGCTCGGCCTCCATCACACCCCAGCCCAGCCCCCCTCCCTGAATCTCGCCCAGCCCCGCCCCTGCCGGCCCACGGATGAGCGCCACCTGGGTGGGGAGGGACCTGCAAGGTGCTGGTGATTCAAGCAGAGGGGGCAATGAGCCTCACTTGGGAGGGGCAGGGCGGGTCGATGTCGGGCACCTACTTCCTAGCCCCAACTCTCAGGCCAGCCCTAGCCCCTCGCTACCTTCCCACTCTGCTTGTTTGGCCTCCACACCACTGGCGGCCCGAGGACAGCCCCGGCCCCTCCAAATCCCTCCGCGGCTGCGGGGGCGGGGCCTTGCACGCTGACTCACGTGGGCCTTCAGATTCCCAGGCCCTCTCCTCCAGACCTCTGCCTCAGTTTCCCTGATGGCCTCATCACTGCTGTGGGAGGGGAGACCTGGGGGCCTAGAAAATGCAGCTGTAGACCCATGGGGCTGCCCCCTCCCCAGAACACTCAAGATGCTGGAGTTCTGTCAGACGGTTTTATTGCCACTCTAATTAGATTCCACCCTTATCCACACCCCAATTCTCAGGGGCTTGGCGAGGTCGCCCTAGCAGAGGCCCTGTTCCCACCAGAGCCTAGATACGGGATCTCTCTGAAGCATTTGGCCTTCTGGGTGCTTCGACAACTCTCTTGGTCTCCTCCGTGCTCTGGGCTGGGCTGGCAACTTAGCTATTCTTCCAGTCTTGGCCCTGGGGCCGTGGGTGTCTGGGACGGTCCAGCTACCCATGTCAGTGGGGCTTGGGGACATGGCCGTCCACGTAGAAGTTCCTCGTGATCTTGGGCAGGGTGAATTCAGCCCCTTCCAACTCAGGAGTCAGTATAATCTGGCAGCCCAGCCGGGAGTTCTCCTGGAGGAGGGGGGCCATGTCCAGCATGTCGTCCTCCCTGGGCAAGAGGGGCAGCAGTTAGCAGTGGGCATGTGGGTGCAGCTGACCAGAGCCCAGAAAGCAGGAGGGGAGCACCTCTCAGGCCAGGGAGAGGCAGGCTGAAGGAGTCCAGGGGGAGTGGTCAGGGGGGTAGGGTCCCTGCCAGCAGCTGGAGAGGGGATAAAAGCTAGGTCTGCCCTCCACTGCTCCCCAGTGGATACCAGCAATGCAGAGGCTCAACAGCCAACCTGGCAGCTCCAAGCTGGGAGGGGCAGCCCTGCTCACCGCTCGTCGGGAGGAGGCAGATGGTCCAGGTGGTCCTCGCTTACGTACACATGGCAGGTGGAGCATGCCAGGGAGGCTTCACAGGCCCCTGGGGATAGCAAGTGAAGGGAGCATAGGTAAGGGGCATGGTTAGGCTGGTGCCATCCGTGAAAGACATAATGCACAAGCCCTTTGTTTCACCACGTGCCTCTCATCTCCTGGGCCTGCACACCGTGTGCACCCTCCACCCTGTCATTTACTCAGCTAGCTGTTCCCGAGCTGCAGGCAGGTTTTGCAAAAGGATATGACTCTTCAGCAGGCTGAGGACCAGTCTGGGTACATGGAACCATTAACGAACATGGACTTGAAGTCAGTGTAACTGAGAGGGGAAAGGCCAAGCAGGTTCCCTGTAGCCTGAGTCCTAGCTGTGACTCTTGTCATTGTGCTGGGCAAATGTGTTCCCCCTCCCTTCTGCTGCTGAAGGAGGGACTGGTTCACTCTGCACCTAGTGCAGCAGGGGAAGGAGTCAAGGAATAAAGGTTGAAAGATGAAGAAGCTGGGGTTTTGATTGCCCCTGGAAACACTCCCAGCCTTCTGACTGATGACAGACCATTTGGGGATAATGTCCCTCCTGTACTAAAACCTTCCAAAGGGTTTTCAAAGCCAGAATAAAATCCAATCTTCTCCACTCAGTCCTGGTGATCCTCCTATTCATTCACTCACTCCATATCAGCCACATCAGCCCCCTTGCTCAACTCCAACATCACAGGACTTTTACACTTGCTATACCCTTGGCCTAGAGTGTTCTTTTCTCCACTATTTCCATGGCCAGGTCTTGTCTTTGGTGACTCAATTGTCTTCCAAGTCTCCCATCTCCTGTTTCTTGTCCTACCCCCTGCCTTGTTAACTTATTAATTTCTGTACAGCATTTATCACAGATATCATCTTAGCCTCTGGGTTTACCTGTCCCCCATCCACCTGCCCTGAGCCTGGCATGTTGTAGATGCTCAAGAGACACCTGTTATAAGTGAATGATGGGGCAGAATTTGGCTTTTTCTTCCAGACATGTCGGACAATTAGGGTGGAGCTGCAAGGCACCCTCCTGACCCAGTAGAATCTCCCTGTCTCCTGGGGAGAAACTTGGTGTTGAAACTCCACGTAGTCCCTGGCATCTCTTCCTCGGCCCTGTCTTCTACCTCATTAGCAGCCTCATCCTTTGAGATAGAGATAATCTAATATAAATGTTCCCAATTAGTCACCGCACACTAACCACGTGCCAGGTATTAAGCACTATACATGATAGCTGTTTAATCTTCCATATCAACCCAGAAAGATGGAACTAAATTATTCCATTTTATAGATGAGAAAATAGGCCCAGAGATGCTAAGTACCTTGCTCAGGTCACACAGCAGTAAGAGGCAAAATTTGAACACAGGTCACTTGCCTCTAAAACTCATGGTCCAATCTCTGTCCTGAACTACCAGCCACTGGATTCCAGACCAAAATTTGAGGCAGGCCTGCCACGAACACCCCCAACATCTCCATCCCCTCTAATGATTAAATCAGACTCCCTGTTACATTCACACAATAAATAACCCTTTACATTTTTTTTTCAGACCACTGTTTTCATTTGCTGATGATATAATTGTAAATCTACTACCTATTAGGTTGAAATTGGTGTGAAATGACAGGGGCCTTATCTATTTTGTACATTGCTGCCTGGCACACAGTAGGTGTTCAATATTCATAGAAGAACAGCACAGATTAGTAATTAAAATAGTCTGGGTTGAATCTAATTTTGCCACTTCACTTTGGACCAGGTCTACATAACGTAGGGCTCAATTTCTTCACCTGTAAAATGAGACAAACTCCTCTACTGCATAAAATTGTCATGGAGAGCCAGTTAGTTAATATGTGTTAACATGTTTAAAGTAATGCCTGCTATCATTACCTTTCCTTCACCAAAAACTGATTTAATACCTGTTGCATCTAAATACCACGATGAGCAACAGATACATGTGAACATGGCAAACATAGTTTCTGATCTCATTCTGGGGAGGGATGACAAAGAAGGAAAACAGTGAGAAGAGCTATGAGGACAATAAAACACACTAATATGACAGAGACACTGGGGCATGGGGACTTTAACTTGGTTGAGGGGGATTAGATTGCCAGGAAGATGACATTTACATTGAGACTCGAGGATGAGAATAAACCAGATCTCTTGGGAAATCACTTCAGATGCAGGGAGTAGCAAATGTAAACCTCTGAGGCAGAAATGAATTTGGTGATTTGAGGAATAGCAAGACAGACAGTGTGGCTAGAATCGAGGAAGGAAGGAGAACAATACAACCTCCCATAGGGCAGGAGTTTTAGCAACCTCAGGTTAAATGCTCAATAAACAAATGCTGAGGGAATGAAAGTTAAGAGCTGGGCAGAGGATGAGGCAGTGGTGAGAAGTCTGGATTTTAGTCCATGATTGGTGAGAGGCCTTGGGAGAGTTAAGCTGTGGACAGACACATCTGATTTGTGAGTGGTTTTGTCCTTGTGTTTGTTTGTTTTGTTTGTTTTGTTTTAAACGAATGATAAGGGCCTCCCACCTTCCAGGTCCATCCCATGGCGCTGGGCCAGGTGGAGAACATTGTCCCCGACTCTGCCGCTCACAGGAATCCGTTGGCCTGACCGGTCTACGAACACCACGTTCACCCTGGGGACAAATGTAGGCGGAAGCCGAAATGGATAATGGCCCGCGCGTCAGGTGGAATCAAGGGTTAGGAAGTCGGGCTTGGGCTTAACGGACAAGGAAACAATGCGAAGGAGAGGGGGACCCAAGGATCGAGCATCAGAGCAAGGTGGGAACCATAGGAACCTCGTGGGATGAGGAATGGGGGACTTGGCCCCCCCTCCACTCACACGTCCCCGGGCTGATCCGGACCGCTGGCGTCTTCCTCTCCCGCCGGGTGCGAGCCTGGAAAACACGGTTGAGTGAGCGGACGCGCCGAGCCCAGCCGGCATTCGACGGGTTAACGCTGCTCCACCCCGTTCTCCCAAAGCGCGGCGGGTACCTGTCGCCCGGAATTTTCTGGCTGTCGCTGGCGCCGCAGCCTCCCCGGATCCCAAAAAGCTCCCGTGCCGGCTCCACCAAGTGCCCCGCGCCACCCGTAGTAAGAACCCGGCATTCACGCCGCCCCGGGCCACGGAGGCCGCCATGACAGGCATCACGTGACCCAGGGACTGGGCATGCGCCGTGGGGCACAAACGCAGAGAGAGACCATGATTGCCTCTATATAAGAGCTGACGGATGCTTGGGTCTTGACTCCAGACTTGGTCTGTGGGCGAGTGGAGCGTAGCAGGCTCGAGCACACCAAGACCTGCAAGGGCATCCCAGACCACCCATCCAGGCCCACTGTTTGTCCCAAGAAACAGCCAGCTGTACTTTCTTTAAAACCATTTACTTACAAACTTTAATTCAGCAAAGGTCTGTGTGAGAGGACTGGGGAAGAGAAACCCCCTGAAGTGGATGTGGACCCCTAGAGTGAAGAGAGGGAAGCTGGTGGTCCAGCTGGCCAGGGGCAGGGGCAGAGCTTATCTGCATGGAGTTGTTGGATTCCCACTGGGCCCAAGGGAGGCTGGCTCCTGGGATCTGGCCTGGGGATGGAGTCAGCAGAGGCTCAGTACGATGCACAGTGCCCCATTCCCACAGACAGCAGGAGGACTGGTTTAAGCTGGCAGAGAAAGCCGGTCTCTGCACCTCAGCCTGGGCGGAAGGGATGGTGGGGGTTGGCTTGCCAACCCAATCCCCAGGGCAGAGCCGTTTGGTCCTGAGTCAAGCTTCCAGAGCTCGGCATCTGAGAGGCTCTGGCCATGGGGCCCAGCTTTAAGGCATCAGATGGTGAGGGGACTGTGGGAGAGAGCAGGGGACCCAGTGCTGGAGTACAGGTCAGAGTGTGCAAGCAAAGGGAGGAGAGAGCCATGTCTGCAGCAGACATGGGAGAAAGAGGAACAGGCTTAGCTGTTTCAAACTGATGTGTGGAATGGAGGCCCAGACATACTGGACCTGGTAGGAATGAGAGCTAGGGGTCATCCTGGATTGCTTAAAAAATAATAAAAATTAGAAAAGGAAACAAATCGTCAATCGTCAAAGTTAAAAAAGGGGGACAGTCTCTGATCCTCACGGGAGGTCAGGGAAACCTCCAAGGCACTCAAAAGGCCAAGAAACAGGAGCGACGAGGCAGGAGAGAATCCCAGAGAGGCAGATGCAGGCAGACATGGAAGGGGAGAGAGGGGCCCCAGCCTGCTCTCTCCTTCTTAAGGCTGCAGGGTTTCCATGCCGGGAGCAGGCCCAAGATGCAAAGTGGCCCTGAAACTCCCCCACACTCATTGGGCTCCGGCTGGGTTGGTCAGCAAAGTCTTTCAGAGATTTTTCTATTTCCGGAAAAAAAAAAAAAAAAAAACAACCCACTAAACAAAACACCAGAAAACCCAAAAGCCATTCGGTGCAGGCCCTGGAGCATCTCTGGCACTGGCCCCTTAGAAAATCCTCTTGCGTTTCAGGTAGGAATCTGCGTAGTGGCCGCCAAGGCCCTGGGAGTGCTGGCCCACATAGCTGCCTTCTGGGCTGGGCTCTGGTGAGGGCAGCAGGTGGGCAAAGCTGCGTTTCTGGCCACCCAGTGGGGTCTGGAGAAAGAGGGAGGGACAGCGGGTCAGGGGCCACCCAAGGGCCACTGTTCCCTAGCCCTATGTCTCCACCCCGACCTGTACCTTCAGCAGGTGGCTGTGGCCATTGGGCCCAGGGCCGAGGCCTAGGAGCCCTTCTCCGGAGCTCAGTGGGGAAGAACTGACCGCCTGGGAGAAATGGGAGAGAGGTGGGATGGGAAAGGAATATCCCCCCCAAGCAAAGGCAGATTTCAGGTTCAAATCCTACCTCTGCTGCTTACTAGCCATGACACTGGGGGCAGATTACTTCCTCATTCTGAGACAGTTTTTTCATCTGTCACCTGGGGCTAATACCACCCACACTCTGAGCTGCTGGGAAAGGAAGCAGAGGTCCACAAAGCTAGGCAGCACCAGGTGCGAGACACACAGGTGGGGGAGGATGGCCTATTTCAGCTCAGCCCTGAGCAAAGCTGACCCCTGGCGCCACCTCAGCTGTGGCTTAGGTCACAGGGTCCCCCTGCACCCTGGCTGTCCCTGGGAACCTGTGGTCAGCTGGGGAGGCGCCTCACCTTATTAAGGTGGCTCTGCTTGAGGCCAGCCTGCAGGCCGCTGGTGAAGTAGGAAGTAGGTGAGCCCGAGTAAAAGTGAGAGAGGGGTCCCCCACCGCCTCCACCACTCCGTTCGGTGAAGCCACTGGGCGGAGGAGACATCTGCAGAGAGGGGGTCGACTGAGTGATGCACACTGCTGCAGTACCCACCCCCTTTTTTAACCTTCCTCCAACAAATAAATCTGAACTTTGCCATGTGACTAGATTTGGCAAATAGCACAGTAGCATGGCAATGTAAACAGAGGTGTCTGCCCTCCCTTCTGCCTCCTGGGAACCTTGGGACCACTACCATGTGCATGAGGGCAGGCTGGCCTGCTGGAGGGTGAGCTCCATGTGGAGAAGCCACAGCCGAGGCCCTCAGCTAAGGCCCCCTCACCACTGTACTGCCTGCCAGATATATGACTAAGGCCACTGTGGACTGCTGAGCCCCAGCTGAGCTGTCAGGTGACTGCAGAGAACCACCCACCAACTGCCGTGCAGAATGGTGCAAAATAATAAAACGTTTGCTGTTCTAAGCCACAGTGGTGGAACTGCTTGTTACACAGCAAAAGCTAACTGATACACCCAGAAGGTGGGGTGGGATGGACAGGGTGGCTCTTACTTTGTGTCGGCTGGGGCCATGAGGCCCAAGGGCTGGCTCCCGTGGGTGGGAGAAGAGCCGCCGAGGTCCCACATCCTAAATCAAAGCGGGAGAAGCATGTTGGGTTGGAGTCTGCACCAACCTCACCTCCAGCTGAATTCCCCAGCACAGTTGTCATCAGGGAAGTCTGCCCCTTCCAAAAGAGGGCAAACCCTAGTGAATGGGTTTGGTCTGCTGGGTGGGGCAGTGAGACAGAATGTGCCCTGCCCCAGGCGGTGGCTGCACCTCAGACCCAAGATGACTGCTATGAAGGCATGTGGCCACAGTTGGGCCAGGTGTTTGGGTTTTCAAGGCAAGCCGGGCATCTGCGTTGTGCGAACGCTTACGGTGTTTATATGTTGGCATTAGCGTTTATTTCAGTTATTTTTTTTATAATCCAGTGTGAGTCAAACAACACAGGTGGACTGCGGTGGTCACTCTGCAACATCTGACCTGGAAGATGTTGGAGCAGTCATAGAAGGAGCAGTTCTCCATGGAATGAAACAGGAATCTCAGACGGGAGAAGGGAGAGAAGGGCAGGCAGATAGGGGGCTGAGCCCTGTCTCTAAAGAGAAGCAGCGAGCGATACAGCCTAAGGCCTCTTCAGAGAGAAAGGCAGACAGGAAGCAAGGTCTCATGTGCAGAGATAAACAGACAAGAGACTGAAAGACAGGGACCATGTTCTCATGTTCCCCGCTGTCTGCCTAGCACTTGGCCCGGCACAGTCAGTACTAGAAAAATATTGGTTTGGAGAATGACTTGCTCCCAGGAGACAAAGGGCCACAGCAGCTACAGGGCTGACCACAGGGTAGGCAGGTACTCACCGAGGGGTAGTCAAAGCCATAGCTATCAGGAAGCCCTGGTTCGGGGGGCAGGCGGGCGCTGGTGAGAGGGCTGAGCAGGCGGGACTTGAGTTGGAAGGCTTTGCTGCTGCCACCACCTCCAGGGGCTGGGGGGTTAGGCAGGGGGCCCTCAGCTGGGCGGCGGCTTCTCCCAGTGCCTCCCCAGCCACGGGCCTCCTTACCCGCCAGGTTGCTGGCTGGGAGCAGGCTGTGTAGGTTCAAGTAGGGGTTCAGGGGGATCCGGAAGTCCTTGGGGGGCTCCCCCAGCAGTGAGACCTGTGGTGGGAGGGCTGGATTCGTGAGGGCCCCTGACAGAGGGAAAGTCACAGGGCAGGAGGCTGGAAGGGTGCTAGGTGCAGGGTGGGGCCTTACCCCAGGGGGCGTTGGCAGAGGCCCACTGTCTTTCTGGAGGCCTCTGAGGCCAGTGCCTAGGAGCCCCACAGGGGCAGGGGGTGGAGTGAGCTGGGCTGCTGGGGGACCCAGACTCATGGTTTCCCGGTCACTCCCAGAGGGGCCAAGCAGTGGTGGCAGCAGGGGTGGTGGCTTCCCTCGGCGGGGTGGCAGCTCCGGGGGCAGAGCCCCCCCTACAGAGAGAGAAAGGTGTCAGCAGCCCAACCGTACAAGACCCTTCCTCTCAGGGTCCTCGAGCCTTTGCTTGGACCAAGTCGGCAGCTACATGCTGGGTACTGAGCAGAGCCCTCTAAGCACATCAACTACCAGTATGCTCATGAAACCCCAGCAGGTGGACACCCAATTAATAGATGGGATACTGAAGACCCATAGATGTTAGGTCACTTGCCTAAGGCCGCACAGCTGGACATTTATCACACCACGTGAGGAAAGGGGAAGCAGGAGGGGCCGAGAAAGATGATGAGGGGACAGGTCTGTGTTACCTGCAGACAGCTCCCCAAGGAGGGGGTTGGCTGGCTGGGCCCCGGGCTGGAGGGTGCCCAGGGGAGAGTCTCCCAGGATCCCAGGCTTCTGGGGACAGAGCACAATCATCTGAAGATGGGGGCAGTAGACAGGCATTGCCCAAGGTCTCGGGAGTCACAATGCCCAGCACACCCAGAGTCTAGCCCACAGCCGGTCACATGCAGACATGCAGTGTCTTCCAGTGTCTGTGACACCCTGGCCATTACCCATCCAGTCAGCCAATGGTGACTAAGGGCCTCCTGCATGTAAGGGCCCACCCAAGGCCTTGGAGAGACCCAGGGAATACAGACTTAGCATGTCAGGGCCTATCACCCCACACTGTCTGTTACTGTCAGACATACACAAAGTGATAATCAGTTCTCACTGATTATCACAGAAGCACAGTCACTGCTAGCCACACAAGGGTGCAAGCTCACAACCTCCTTTCTGTCAGTTACCATCAAACATACGCATATCACTGACTTGGCCCCAATGAATCAAACCAGACAGGGCAGTGCATGTGTGTGTGTGCATGTCTCCCTGTATATGTCTGTGTGTACACTGAAGGTGGTATGGTGTGTGTGTCTATTTGTGTGTGTGGGTGTATCTGTGTGCATTGAGAGGGTGGTGTGGTGTGGTGTGTCTATTTGTGAGTGTGTCTATTTTTGTGTCTCTATGTGTGTGTGCTGAGAGGATGGGGCTAAGACTTTCTTCCCTGGACTGAATGACTTCCTGAGCCCTGAGTACCTGCGACAGGCCAGGACCCATTTTGAGCCCCAGGGACACAGCCAGATGGTCCACAGCCCGACCAAAGGTGAACCACTGGCAGGTGCGAGTCGCGCATGAAACTTAAAGAGGCTGCAGGAGTGCGTGTGGGTGCGGAGGGAGCCTGGGGCCCACTACGGTTACCTTCTGCCCCTGGGTCTGCAGGGCCAGCTGCAGCAGCGCCGTGGACAGGGCGGGCCCATTGAGCAGCGGCATGGCCGGGGGGGCACCCAGGAGACCTGGAGGGAGACCTGGGA
Organism: Pteropus vampyrus; assembly: GCF_000151845.1. Classification (NCBI taxonomy): domain Eukaryota; kingdom Metazoa; phylum Chordata; class Mammalia; order Chiroptera; family Pteropodidae; genus Pteropus; species Pteropus vampyrus. The sequence goes on from NW_011889172.1 coordinate 670,867, forward strand.
AATGGGCAGGGGTCCCTGGATGGAAGCAACTCCCCACCCCCCCCTCCGCCCCCGCAGTTGCACAGCCCTGGGCCTGAAGCTCAGAGAGGACAAGTGACTTGCTGGAGGAATGGCCCGAGAAGGGAGGGTCAGCTCGGGGGAAGAAGAGCCCCTCTTTCCACCACCCTGCCTCACTACAGACTGCAACGCTCCCACCTGTGACCCCTCACGGGTGACTTCCACTCTCATCCCAGCCCTTGCTCATGGGGCTCGTGTCACTGGGAGCTCAGATGAGAACAGTCTTGGAAAGGTGCCCAGTTCTGAGAGGCTGGGGACCCTGCCCGCTGCCACTTGACCTGCCTTACCCTGCTTGCCCCCCGCGTTGCCATGAAGCAGGGGGTTGAGCAGCAGCTGGAGGGAGGCAGAGGGCCCCAGGCTGTTGAGCAGCTGCAGGATGTTGGGTTCAGGCAGGAGCCCTTTGCCCCGATTGAGAGCCTGAGGAGAGAAATGGAGGGTGGCTCAGAGCCCTGCCTGGCCAGAAGTGGGGCGTCATTGCTCCCTACTGATCCCAGAGCCTGGCTAGTGCCCACCAGGGGCCCTGATTTCTTGAGAGAGGAGGCCCAGGCCCCTTACTCCCTCATCCCCACCCCCCAGGCATGCACTCACTGTGGCCTGGGCAGCGATGAGCGCAGCCAGCATGCTGCGACCAGGGGGCCCTGGGGCGCAGAAGGAGACACGCAGGTGGCTGCCTCCCAGGGCCAAGCCGTCCGCCCACTGCTGTGCCTCTTCAGCCATCTCAGCCGTCTCATACTCTAGCACGGCGAAGCCCTTCAGCTGCCCATCCTGGCCGTACGCTAGCTGGGGTGGGGAGGGGAAGACAGATGTGAGTGCCCAGAGGGCAGTGACCACTCTCAGAGTGACAACAGTGAACAGATGTGGATCCCGACTGTGACAGCAACCCCTCTAGAGGGGGTATATTCTGGGCCCAACAGTTCCAAGCCCTGTTCCTACATTAGCTCGCTGCATCTTCTCAGTGGCCCTGGAAGGCTGCATCCTACCCATTTTTCAGAGGGGGCAAATGAGACTTAGAGAGGTCAGCACATTCAAGGTCACACAGTTAGTGGAAGGGTGGAGCTGGGACCCACCTCACAACTCCCTTGGACCTCATGCCAACACCACTTTGGGACTCTGATTGGGATTCCCAAGCGTAGCAAAGGCACAGAGATGGGACTGGAGAACTCAGGTTGCAGGGGTGGGAGAAGGAGGGGCTGGCTGAAAAAGAGTTGGGTGGCTTTGGAGGCCATCAAATAAGGAACCTCAGGCCGTGGATACTGCAGCCATGGCTAGGAAGATATACAGCCTAGGAATGAGGCAGGTGACCTCTGAGCTCTGGTTGGAGGCTGGTAGTGAGCCATGGGAACACAGGTGTGGGAACAGAGGTGTTGTCACGGGCAGGCCGAGGAGGCTTCTCGACCACCCTTGATCATTTGGTACTTCAGACCCACAGTCTCTCCTCCAGACCCTTGGGCCAGATGTGTTCCAGGACTGAGATTTTGGAGATGAGAAGTACAGAATACCACACATGCTCTAAATTACATCTCAGTTTCCCCCAGTGGGGTCCAGGGCTCCCTGAAAATCAAACACAAATAACTCTGCAGCAAGATGCAGAGGCCACAGACGGCCCCACATCAGTTCTTTGCTGGTGAGCCTGCCACTAACTCAGGAAACAAACCTCTTGGTTTTCAGGGCACAGTGGACACTGGAATTGTGGGTGGGGGCTGTCTCAAAGCAAGCCCTTCACTGAGTCCAGATGCAGGCATTGTCAACAGGCCCATTTTGCAGATGAGAAAACTGAGACTCAGAGAGGGGAAATCTTGCATACCCAGGCCACAGAGCTGGAGCTGGGATCAAATAAGGAGAGGGTGACCCCCTTAATGGAACTGGCCACCTCAGTATGGCGATGGCTGTCCCAAGAACCAGTATCATTCCTCTGGGTTCCAAGTGATGCACGGACAGCTGTGGCGTGGTCTAGAACTAATGCAATGTCCACCCGCAGGGAACAGCAGAGAGTCCATAAAATGGAATATGGTGCATCCGTAAAAAGAATAAAAAAAAGCTCTCATGTCTCAACACAGAAAGATGCCCAAGACAAAGCGAGCGGAAAAACCAAACCAATGCAGGCATGGTAATAATTGGGTCAAGAAAAGATGAATGCAAAAAAAAAAGAAAGAGAAAAGAGGAATGCAGGAACATATACATGAACTTGTTGCAAACAGATAATAAAATCTTGCTAGAACACAGCAAACTGGCGTGAGCAGGGGCTGCAGGAAAAAGTGCTGAGGGGCTAGGAAGAAGCCTTTACCATGGAACGTGTTGAATTTCCAAACAAGATTGGACTGCCCATTCAGAAAATAAAAACAGAAAAGGCTTTTTATAACACACAGGTCTTGTGAAACCTGCTCTGAACATCTATAGCATTCATCTATTTTTAAGCAGCTTCCTAATGGAATAAAGCAGTTACGATATGTAAATTGTCCTGTAAATAAATGACAAAATGCATTAGAGTGCGTTGCTATAGGATCTTCTTGGCAGTCTCATCTTGATTATGTTAAAAATAAAGGACCCTCCAGGAGGGCAGCAAACTCCCAGCTTGGCATCCAGCCATCTTAGGAGGCAGGGGCACCCAGTTATGAGCGTGACCTTGACTCCCAGCCTACTCTAACTGGCTGGCTGACCTGGGCAGATCTCTGCATATGCCCATCCCTGGCCCTTGGTTTCCTCATTTGTAAGATGGGGCAACAATTGTACCCACCTTGGTGGTTGTGGGGATTCAATAAGATGCTCAACAGGGGCAGGGAGGCACAGCAGCTCAAAGAGGCTGTTGGCCAGGGCTCAGAACATGCTCTGAGTGCCCAGGCAGGGTGGGTGGGCTGTCTCTATCAGCTCACCTTTGGCCACGCCCCATACCAAGTCCCAGATGACATCTTCTTACAGATAAAGAGAGAGAGACTCAGAAGGGTCAAAGGGCAACCAGGGTGGCCTGGCTCCTACATAGTGGAACTGAGGCTCAAACCTCAATCTGTCTGACTTTGGAGCCCAGCCTCCAATCAAGCAGGGCGCCTAACTTAAATGGAGAAATGAACAGACTTTCACAATAACCCAACACAAAGCACTGCTAACCCCATTTCCTGATGGAGAAACTGAGGCTCAGAGAGAGAACTTATAGTTGGTTATGGCCTTGCCATCCTCAACCACCATATAAGGAGGTGGCTGCCAAGCTAATTCATCTATGTCTTGGGCCCCACCCAGGGCCTGGCATGAAGTAGGTGCAGGAGCATGAATGAACCCTGAGGGAGCAAGGAGAGGGATCCTACAGATGTCTGACTTCCCAGGCCCTAACATCTATTTATACGAGAAGGGCAGGTCCCATCCAAGACCACAGAGCTGGGGTCTGAGCGAAGTAACATCCTTCTCCAGGCTGGCCTGCGGCTTTGAAGCCAGAATGCAGTGTTCCAATCCTGGTTCTGCCATGACCTGGTTGTATGACCCTGGGGCATATCCCTTGACCCTTCTGTGCCTCAGCATCCCCATCTGAAAATGTAGATAATACCTGCCTCTAAGGCTGTTACAGGATAATGGGACTAAAGGAACTGTGTTCAGAATCCAGTAAGTGCTGAAGGAATGTCTGCCCTGGGGGTCCGGAGGCAAGAACATCTGGTGCTTTCCTTCTGAGGGCTGGATCTGGCCCAATGTGCCTGTCACAGGGCTGAGCACACATAGGGAAGTGCCTGACAAATGTAACTTGGATGAACCAGTGCTTGTCTTTATAACCAATGGGTGAGGATCAAATCCCTTCTTAAGAAGGAAACTGAGGCTCAGTCACCAAGTGATGTGCCCGGGGTCACAGGGCAGGGCTGGGACCTGGTCAAGTCTGCTTCCTGACCTGAAGGCTTACACAAACTGTGGGCTTCTCCAGAGCAGCCTCAATGCCAGACCTGGGACCTGGAACCTGGAACCTGGAACCCAGTAGTTGCTCAACGAACATCTGATGCATGCAAGGAGTGAAAGTGAATGAGGGGTGAACGAGGCTCATGCCCAGCTTTTACAAAGGCAGCCTTTCCTGCACTTCACAGGAGACTGAGGCCAGCAAGGTTAAGCCAGTCACCAGAGGGAGCACAGGAGTTCAAACACCAGTCATCTGGCCCTTGTCTGAGCTGGCATCCAGTGAACCATGTGACCTAGCAAGAACCCTATTCAAAGTGTTATTGAGGCTTTACTGAAAAGGGACCCAGAAGATTAGAGAGGGTGGGTGACTCCAAAGGTGCTCTGGGCCTGGCACCTGCTCTCCAGACCCCTACTCTGGGCATAGGCTCACCTGACAGAAGGTTGGAATGTGGACAGCTGACAGTGCCCGGCGCAGGGCGTCCACATCACTGAAGCCGGGTGGCAGACGGTCAACACAGAGGCAGCGGGAGTGGAGCAGGGCAGGCGTCAGCTGCCCCGCGTCTGTCCAGTGCACGTAGAGGGTGCGTGGGCCCAGTGGCTTGCCTAGCAGGTCCGACTTGGCGCGGGCAGCCGAGTCCTTCTTCATGTACTCAGCGAAGCCATAGCCCTTGGAGTGGCCAGTACGCTCGCTATAGACCAGGAAGCAGCGCTCCAAGCTGCCAAAGGGCCGTACCAGCTCCTCGAACTGCTGCTGCGTGAGGCTAGGAGGCAGGTTGGCCACGCAGAGCAGGGCATCCGTGGGCTGCAGCTGCACCGACAGCTCGCGCTCCCGCAGGCGGCTCTGGTGGAAGGTGCTTATGGCGGCTTCGGCCTGCTCCCCATTCAGCAGAGTCACAAAGGCTGTAGCAGGAGGGGGCGTGGATCAGCAGGAGCCCTGAGGGCCTGCCCTTCCACCCCATGGCAGTCTACCCCACCTCCCTCTAAACCATGTGTAGCCTTAGAATAATGACCAACTAGGATGTTTCAGGCCCAACTGTTGGTCAGTTGCCAGCCTTGAACAACTCGCACAGGTGACTCCTACCTCCAGGAGGCCTGTTCCCTGCCCTCACCCCTGCCCATTCACAACTCACAGCAGCACTCCCCTACCCGTGAGCTCACCTAGCCTCTTACCTACTGTGCACCTGCTTGGTGACACATAGGAACTATGTGCATAACGTGAATGACACATAGGGCAGTAGTTAAGCATGTGGTCACTGGAGCCTGGGTTTCAACTCCAGCCCGATTGGCTTTGGGGTCCCAGTTTCCCCACCTGAGAATGAGAATAACTTACTCCTCATAACCAAATGAGAATAACTTACTCCTCATAACCACCATTGTGTCAACAAGGAAATGAGTCCAGAGCAGTGACTCCCTGCCTTAGCAGAGGAGCCTGGACTTGAACCCAAGCAGGCGGACTCCAGAGCCCCGCTCTTCACCCCTTCCTCACCGCCTTTCCAGGCCTCTCACATCTAAGCCCCTACCTCAGCCTCAGTCCTGCAGCCGCTCTTGGTTTGCTCTCTCCTCAAGGGCCACAGGGAGCTTTTCAAAATGATAATCAGATTGTGCCATGCCCTTGTCCAAGGGCTTCTTACTGCAGGTGCCAGGGGAGCCTGTGTGGCCTGGCCCCATGGTCCTGCTGACCTCCTCTCCCATCTCTTGCTGCTACTTACTGGACCATGCCAGGCATATGCCCCTTGGGCCTTTGTACCTGATTTTCCCTCTTCACCTGGTTAACCCTGGCCCACCCTTCAAGCTAACTGCAAACATCACTTCCCTCTTGAAGCCTACCCTGACAGCTCTGGGCTCCCACAGCACTCTGTAGCCTCTGGTCCCATGACCACTTCACCTTCATGTCTGCAGTTGTCTGAATAACAGCCTCCTCCCCAGAGTAGACTGTCTCTGGTTGGTTCACAGCTGTGTCCTCATGGCCCAGCACATACTGATGCTCAATAAATATTTATTAAAAGGCAACATGAAAGAGTCACTTAATCTCTGGATCGATGCCTGACACATATACATATGAAATGCTCAGTATATAGTTGATCTATTGCCCCTGCCAATGTTTACTAAGCACCTACCAGGTACCAGGCACTCACAGCCTTTTGAGGTATTTTAAGGTGTTTGGCCTCATTGTCACCCCAAGCAGGTCATGCTCAATTTGCTGGTGAGAAAACTGAAGCTCAGGAAGGGTGAATCACCTGTCTATGGCCACAGAGTGAGGACAGACCATGACTCAAACCCAGATCCATTTGCCTCTAGGGCCCAAGATCTTAACTACTACCCCAACTACCAGGTAGGTCTCGAGGAGCCACCTGTCCTCACCTCCTTCTCACTCATGTTACAGATTGCAAGCAAAAGCCCTGGAAAGTTTGAATGCCCAGTACAATGCCTGGAGGGCACAGACACACACTGAGGGCCTCCCACATGGGAGGCAGGGGTGGCCAAGGATGACAAGACCTGTCCCTAGTCTCACTCAGTGCAGAAGGCAGGTGAGTGAGCCAGCAATGACAGCCCAGGGTGGTCAATGCTATGATGGGAGAGGGTGCTCAGGGAACTGTGAGCTGTGCCTGCTTTCTGGATGGAAGAAGAGATAGCTAAGAACAGTGGCAGAGGGAACAGCCTAAAAGCTTATAGGCACCCAAGGAGATGGCAAGGCTGGGCCACATCCTTGCAAGATAGTGTCAGGAGAAACGTCAAGGAGGTTTTGAGGAGAAAGAATGATCAAGGTTAGAATTAGGTTTGATCAGATTTGCAATCAGACTGATTAGATTTGATCAGCCCTGGCTGCCTGGGGGAGGGCAAGCACGGGCGTGAAATCATGGAGGCAGAGAGGCCAAAGGGAAATCATTTTGGCAGAGATGGAGGGGCACCAATTGTTCTAGGAGGCATGAAGACCAGACAGGACTGAGTGACTGGCTGGCTGGGAGGCATGGTGTGGGAAGTGGGAGAGCCCAATGCTCAGGTATCTGGCTGAGCAGACTGGAGAAGGAACATCAAGGATGTCCCATGATGGGCGCCCAGGACAAGGGAAAGACTGGGGCAACAGTCTGTCCTGTGCTGGCCTAGGGACAATGTTGGGCCCAAAGTTCAGGAGAGGAGACTGGGCCAGAACACTCCCAGGTTCGGGGACTGTCACCCCTTGCCACTAGCCCACCCCACAGCCCCACAAACCTGTCCCTTTGTATTTGTCCACAAAACAGTACTTGAGCTCATAGTCGCTGAGCAGGTCGTGCACTTCCTGCGGAGACAGAAGCCAAAGGACAGGGAGTCACCACCAGGGGCTTACGAGAACAATCCAGTGCCACATTCACTTGGACCAGTTATGAAAGTAGGTCAGTTACAAAGGAGGAAACTGAGGCTCAGATCAGTAACTTGCACAAGACCACTGAAGCCATACCTGGCAGTGGTGGTATTCAGAGTCCAACTGCAGACCCCATGCTCTTAACCAACACAACACACTCTTAGAGAGCCAGGTGGGTCCAAGTCCCAACTCTGCCATATGTCCCTAGGGAAGTTGTTTAACCTGTGTGACTCTCTGTTGGCCGGACTGACTCTTTCCAACATTACAAGTTAGGTTATTAACAAACCCATTTTCAGATGAGGAAACTGAGGCTTAGAGAAGTGAAGGAAGCTGTCGAAAGTCAGCAGCAGTAACGATGCCACCCAGGGGTACCTGACTGGGGACTCTGTGTACTTTACGCCCACATTTTGTGGTTTCATATAACTCCCAATTCCCTCTTGCCGACAGGGCTGCCTTCTTGCAAGCAAGCTGTGGGGGCAAGGCTCTGGGGCCTGCTTGTGCCAGACACACTGTGCACCCTGCAGGAGAGACAGCATGTTCTCAGCTGAGAGATGGCAGGCGCTAGGAGGATCGGCTCTAGAAACAAACCAAACCATGCTTGGTGGCACCCACCACAGATCTGTCCCCATGTCATGCCCCTCCCAACACTCTGGGACCCCACCAGCCATGTGCCCACATACAGGCAGAGTAAACCAGTGACAGATGTGCTGGTGGGCCAGAGAGCAGGAATTCTCAGCAACAGGAAGAAAGAACCCATTCCACCACTGCAGGGCAGGGCCGACCAGATGCAATCTCCTTGGGTCCAAAGAGCACTGAAAAGCCCTGTGCTATACAGGCCCCAAGAGAAGGGGACCCTTAGAGTGGGGGGTGGGGCTCCACAGGACACTGGTCCCTCTTTTCCTTCAGGTTTGTGGGCTGAGGGCAGGAGACCCCATTTTGTCAAATTAATCCTGGAGCTTTTGGGGAAGAGAGGCCCCAGGAGCTGCTACAACTTTCAGATCTATTTCTTAAGAGAAGTTAATAAACGCATGCTAAGGAAAGGCACACTCTAGCAAGCTCTGAAACTGCTGGCTATAAGGTCTCGCCACCCCATGGAACAGGAGAATGAGGAAAAATACAATCATAGCAGGGAGCAACTGGCGTCCCTATTTCCACAGTCCCAGTCTAGCTGCCCATACATAATCCCCCAATTTAGCCCAAACTGCCCGCCCCCTTTCATTCCCCGCCCACTTCAATCATTTGGTCTCGTCCAAGCCTGTGGTCGCCCCTAGCAACACCCTCCCACAGTCCAAAGTTGGTTTCTCCCTCCATCCACGCCCCCCCACAACCCGCTCTTGGTCTCTCCCAACCCCGCGTGGATCAAGACACTTCCCCCCGCGCCACGCCAGTGTTGGTGTTGCCCGGTTTCCCCCGCGCACGCGCACGATGGTATTTCCCGCCACGCTCCCACACCACCCCCCCATACCTGGTTGGTCACGTCCCCTGGGAGGCCCCGGATCAGTATCTTGCGGCGGTTACGGAACTGGCGCTCGGTGTGTTCCAGCCGTTTCCTGATCTCTTCTGGATCTAGCGGTAGCAGTTCTTCTTCGGGCGCCCGACGCTCCGCGGCATCGTCGGCTTCAGCCTCGGCCCCAGCCTCCGGGCTCAGCGGCGGCCGGTGAGTAACGGACACGTCGGCCGCCATCTTGGGAAACCCGACGCCTTCTGGGACCAGCGAGCCGGGGCGGAGCGGCATAGAGCGGCAATGAGGGCGCGTTCGCCTATTGGTCAGGATAGGCCCCGCCTCCTTCTCGACTCCCTCAGCTCATTAGCTAAAACCCAGCCCGCCTCTCAGAGTTCAAGCCCTGTCTGGGCGCCATAGCTACTTCCTCTTTCCGCTGCTGAGGTATCTCTCAAAGGACGCGCAGCACAGTGGCAGAACCTCTCAGCACAGGTGGAATCAAGCCACAGACTCCGGATTTTGAGGGATTTATTGTTGCAGAACCTGGGGATACAGCCAAACCCCTGTCTTTGACGTAGTACCCCGGTTGCTCGAGGCTCAGGATGGTTCCTCCCCCAGCGCCTCGTCGGGCTGTTTAGACGTCAGGGGCAACCAGGTGCTCCCCCGATTCACATGGTAGATGGCGCTTTGCTTCTGCACCCAAAAGACGTACAGGAAGGCTGCGGTGACGATCGCGAAGCCGAGGATTGTTAACACCACCATGGCGATGGTGACGGAGAGAGGTTTCCGAACTGTGTAGAGAAGCGAGAAGTAAAAACTCGCACCTCGGCCCCTCCTGGGCATGCCCGTTTATCCCGGCGGCCCTGACTTGGCTCACCCTGAACGTTCATCACCACGGTCAGTGTCTTTGTGCCCTGTGAGCTGGTCGCTCGGCAGAAGTAGGTACCACTGTAGTTTAATGTGACGCGGAATGGGATCCCGACAGACACCTGGACCCCGGAGCTTTTCTGCAAACACAGTAGCTGGGGGTCCGGGTTGCCCTGCGCCTGGCACTGCAGGACATGGATCCTTCTTTCTTTCCACATCAAGTGCTGAGGACATCTGGCCGGGTCAATCTTGGGACCGTCTGTGGGACCACCAAATGATCAGACACACCCGAGGCACAAAGGGATAAGGGATAATCAGTTCTTTCCAAACCAGGGAAGCAAGAGATTAAAGGTCAGAGTGATCTACTCACACAAGACACGCAGCTGGACGCTCCTATTCCTGTGCAAGATCATCCCATCCACCTCGAGGGTAGCTTTGCAGAAAAAACTGCGCCTGTCGTCCTTCTCCGTGGCGTTTAACTGAAACTGGACGAGCTGACCCGGGCCCTTGGCCGGAACTCCGTCCAGCGTGACCTGGACTCGGGGTCCGGCTGCGCAGGTCACATTCACTGTGGTCCCCTCAGGGACGGTGGGCTCGCTCAGGTTCATGATGGGCCCCCAGAAGCCTAAAGGAGGGGCATTGCCCGGGAGTTTGCTGACCATGCCGCTCACTTCGGTCAAGCCCCGCCCTCCATCCGCATCTTTCAGAATACTCGGTCTAGGGGTATCCGGGCAGTGTCTTTTGTGTACTTTGCGGCCCCGCCCAACTTGGGGCACTCAGGTTATACTTTTCGGGTTACTTAGGCCTCGCCCACGCTGCGAATCCTCCCACTCTGGCGTCCCAGGCCCCGCCTTTCCTGCTTCCCGTGTGCCGCGCCTCTGCTGCTAATGAAGCCCCACCCTCTTCTCTACAGCTGTTTTAAGCCCCGCCTGTTCTTACTATAAATTGTCAAGTTCTCTCGGATTTCCCGGCTCTCTCCCCCCAGGGTGACGTTGCAGACAATCTCCCAGGCGCCCTCCTCTGTGCTCGCTGTCGCGGTGGCGGTGGCGGTGAGCGTGTCCCCTTGGCTCGAGACGGAGGAATTCAGCATCTGGTCCCCCAGCGCCAGTTGGACCTGGGCCTCTGAGGCCGGAAACAGCCCATCCAGGGTGCAGTCTACAGGCCTGGATGTTCCCACCTCCAAGAACCGAGGGACAATGAGGCGCGAGGGCGTTACAGGCAAGACTGGGGAGAAGAGTGGGCGTGAGCTGGAGGTCTCACACAGACGTGGACACCCCTTTTCCTGTGATACACTCATACCCACCCCGAACCAGGGTCCCTCTTTCCCGGGATACCTTTTGGCCTGGATCACCCCCTTCCCACAACAAGCCCGCACATAATTCTCCAAAGTCTTCATGGCGGGGATCTCCCATTTGAGGCTACCCCGCCCAGTGGCCAAGGGCGTGCCTTCCCACAAGCCCTTGAGGTCCAGGCCACCCATTCTCAGGAGCCCTGCTGCCAGGGCACTCCTTTGGCTCAGCTCCTCACCCAACACAGTCCACAGTTCTTCCCTCACCGAAGGTTCGGAGCTGCCTGGGGGCCGAGCTGTTCTGGAACAGCCCCAGCCCTTGGGGCCGCAGGTCCAGTTCCCAGCGGCAAGAGAAATTGGCACCGTGATCGTCTCTGCGTGCTAGCACTGTGGCCATGACCTCAGTAGACTCCCCCACGGCCAGCTGCCGACTTAGCTCCTCCTCCCCGCGGAGCAGCACCGCGGAGAGGTGGGCCTGGGGTGCCCCTCCCTCCACCTGGCAGCGCAGGGTGAGGTTTTCACCCACGGGCTGCCAGGGTGGCAGGGGTGCCAGCTCCACACGCTTCGGAAACCCTGGTGGGGGGGAGGGAGGGGAGAACAGAACTTAACAGCTAGACCTGCAGCCCCCACTCCTTGGAGTGGAGAGAGGCGGAGAGTGGCCCACTGCAGAACTGTGAGCTGAATTGATTATCCTGGAGAGCTTAAACATGGGCCAGTGAAAGTGTTTGCTATTGTTATTAGCATCATGATTATTTCCTGTTTTGTCGGACACCTTGCCAGGTACTGAAAAAAAAAAAATCTGCCGCTGCCAAGGATCTCACGGTTAAGAGAAAAGGAAGGACACTCACATTTACGACCTCTTATGATATTAATAGTAATTATAAAAGTTCTTATTTATTTAGAGCTTTCCTTAGACTTTTCAGGTGTCATTCAATCATCCACCTTCATTCATGTAGCAACTGAGTAAAATTTCCTCTATGATTCCCTTTCGTGGATGGAGAAACTGAGGTCCAGAGAGGTGATCTGCCCAAGGGATGCACAGCCAGGAAGCCACAGAACCCGGGTTAGAATGTGGGCCCCATAAACCCCAGACTTGTGTGTCTACCTGCCTCTTTGATGTCACATCTAGGGACTCCCCTGGCCCTCCTTCCAGCTTCTGGCCTGAACTCTGGCCTTGGCCTCTCCCAGAGTTTGCGGCAGCCTCTCAGGGTGCTCTGGCACAGTCATGGGGGAGACTTGACAGCCCCAGGCTGGGTCCTCTCCCAGCTAGCTGCAGTGCCACTCAGGCACATGGACCTTGACCTCATGGGCACCACTCGCACTTGGAAACTCAAGCCTGGATCTGAAGCTGTCACACAGAGGCCCACAGACTGGATACTATGAAAAATAATATCTTACTATTTACAGTTTAGAATATTTAACAAGGATGCCTCTATCTTAACCTCGGGCACCGCTGTTCAGGGATAGTGGTATGCTGGCAAATGCTGGTAATGCTTGGGCTCTCAGAGAAGGGGTGGGGAAGCCCCAACAGGGAGCATTTGCCAATTTCTGTAGTGTAAATACTCCCACGATGGCTGATTACAAGCTGCCCAATGTGAGACAGTTGGGAAGAGATGAGTACAGTCAGATCTCATGAGCCAGGACCAATAGGCTCCCGCACATCACTTGACATAGGGAGGCACCTCACAGACATAAAACAGGGACACACACATAAGTGCACATATTACACAGAAATATACACAAAGACACGTATACATCAACACATACTGACACAACCATATATGCTCACACACACATAGGTCTGGATACCAACACATCGTCATCACCTATGGAGATACACAAGGGGGGAGACATACAGACACGGGCACACACTAACACAACATACACGTATACTCACACGGACACATAATGACATACATAACCTCACAGACACACATGTAGGTACACAAGTAGATGTGTATAGACACTGGTACCCACACAGGAGCATACACACAGTTGCACACGTACACTATGCCTATCTATAAAGGCTTCACAAAATGGTAGGCACCAAGAGTGATGTTTTCTGTTACTGTCTAGCCTGTCGTATTGTTTAAATGCAGAAAAACTTTTGGAAGGATCCACAAGAAACCAGTACCAGGGGAATAAATGGGCTGGGGAAGAAGATGTCACATGTTAAGAACAGGGCCTAGGGGGCTGGACTGCCAGCCTTTCTGCTCATGGGCTGTGAACCCTGACAAGCGACTCCACCCCACTGAGCCTCAGTTTCCTCAGCTGTGAAATGAGGCCTATAAGTGCACCCCCATGAACCCTCCATACACCCCACCCAAACTGCTGCCTTGGAGCTTTTGCAAGGATTAAATGAGCACCTACGTGGGTATCAACACTTAAAACATTGGCCGCAGGCAGCAGCACTAGGTAAATGGAGATTTGACATACCTTTTTATACTTTTTGATTTTGGAACCCCATTAATTTATTACCTGCCATAAAATACAAGTAATAATAAATGAAAGACATGAGCTACCATTTTTTAAATGTTTGCTGTGACACAAATAAATTGATTTCACACTACTGCCCTGGCATATGGTTGAGATGCACATCTGTCTGTGTCTCTGTCTGTCTCTCTTACATACACAAGCACTCACATTGCAAACTCAAGGCCCACCCTTGTGCCACTGGCCGTCCATCCCCACCACTGCCCGAGGCAGGCCCCACCTCCAGGCACACCCACTCACGGTATACTGTGATGTTGGAAGAGCCTGTTATCTGGGAGCCATTGCAGAGGACAGAACAGAGGACCTTGCTGTCACCAGTCACATTGTTGAGCTGGAAGGCTTCCCAGCCCAGCCCACTGCCCACTGTCTCCTTGAACAGGTAGGTCTCCAGGGTGATGGATTTAGGATGGGGGCAATCTGTACTGCAGTTTACCAAGAGGGACCCTCCAGCAGACACCACCATGTCCTGGGGCTCCACCTGCAGTGAGAACTCCTGTCTCTGGGCACCTGGGGGAACAGAGGGAAGTTCTGCTTATTGATCCGGTGCCCCCCAGCCTACCCACCTTCAGGCCCTACCATCCATCAATTCCTTGGCCTGAGACATAATGGTCTCTGTCTTCATAGTGCTCTCAGTCCAGTGGGGAAAACATGCTAGATCAGGGGTGGGAAAGAGCTTGGAGGGAGGCCAGGGGAGACCATAGGAGCCTATAGGAGGAAGTGAGTCGGGGAAGCTTCCTGGAGCAGACCACTATGGCCAGATTTGAAGGGTAAGTAGGGTTAGCCAAGTGAAAGGGAAGAATGATTCTGGCAGAGGGAAGAGAGTAGGCAGAAGTCAAGGGTATAGATGAGACAGAGAGTTGGGGGTGTGGGTGGGACAAATCACATGCAGGGACGGGGCCTTAGGGAGCCCAGAAGGCTGAGTGAAGGAGTCTCAACTTTCCAGGACACTGGTGAACTCCCTGTCAGATCTGAGTTTAAAACAGTGTTTGCAGAGAACCACAGCAGCAGGATGTGGGGATCTTTGATTTCTCCGTTCCCCTACCTCCTACCAGTCCCCCCAACTCCAGCCCTCCCCACCTTGGCTGGTCTCACCTAGGGGCAGCAGACAGCAGACCAGAAGCAGGGAGATGAGTGGAGTCCGGCAGGCCCCAGGCAGTGGCTCCAAGGGCACCATGGTGGCCAGCCAGCCTGTGGAGGAAAGTGCCTTAATGTGGCACTAGGCAAGGCAGTGAGGAGTAGGAGGGACCGCCCAGGGGATGGAACGGAAGCACAGCCACAGCAGTTAAGATTGCAGACATCCAGGGCTGCACCTTGCCCAGGCCTGGGGAGGGGCAGAGGGGATACTCTGTGGCCCAGAAGGTCCAGAGTAGGGGATCCAGGTGGGGCCCAATGAGATGTAGGGCACTGGTGAATGTCCAAGAGGGTGGACCTCAGTTATACTGCTGGCCCCCAAATGAACCCACAGGAAATGCTAACACAATCATCTTTCTTTGTTCTCATTACTGAGAAGCCAGGAGGAGGGGGGAGGCGGGAAGGGGTCGAGACACCTCCTTCCCATTGAACCTAGGTGAAGGGGGTGTTCTGTTCCTAAAGAAGCTAATGGGGGGCCTCCAGACACCGTCCTTGAAGTGATAAGGTGGGATTTCAAGGCAATATTTCAAGGGGACAATGGGAGACTTCTAGGCAGGGCCTCAAGGGGTTAGTGCGAGACCTCAACATTCTTAGAGGACAAATATTTGGAGGGGATAAATAGGGAACCCATAAGATGAGTGGAGCCATGAATATGAACAGAGCCCACATTTATTGGGCACTTGTGCCAGGCTCTGTGTTGGCTGCCAGAATGGCTCCTGTAGGGCCCTTTACATTTAAAGATCTGGGGGGGCGGGGTCTCACCACCTTTGAAGATCTTGGGAGATCCCTCCCATTCTCTGTGCACAGTGCTGGGGTGTTTGGGGGACAGCTGAATCCTGAGCTGTCTGTCAAGAATGCTACTTGTGACAATAGACTGGTGGTTACCAGAGGGTAGGGGTGGAGGAGGGATGTGGGAGGTAGATGGGGTAAAAGGGGTCAAATATGTGGTGACAGAAAGAAATCTAATTATGGGAGGGGACCACGCAATGCAATATATATATATTGCATTGTTAAGTTGTATACCTGAAACGATTTTGTTAACAAATTTTACCCCCCCAAAATTTAATTAATTAAAAAAATAAAAAGAATGCTACTTGTAACTAGCCCTTACCCTTGTCCTCATTTCCCCTTGCCCTTCCCTCCAGGCAGCTGATCTCTTCATCTCAGGAGAAGGGACTGGGGGTTCAGGTGGCCACTCCCATCTCTATCGGCTCCATCCCTTGGGCCTCCAGTTCACCTCCTGTTCCTCTGATCTGAGCTCCAGAGAGGGACCATGTTGAGGGCCCCGAAAGCACCCAGCATTCGTCCACGTCCCATCCAAGGCCATGCCCCCTCCTCCTACCTGGACCACCTTCCCCTCCAATCAGGGGTCTTCTCTGCTGCCTTGACCCCCATGCATTTCCCACATGGTGCTGAAATGGCAACTAAAACTCAGATCAAAAGTATTTGTAAATAATACATCTGATGAGGGATTATAAAGAATTCCTACAACTCAACAACTCAGCTAAAACAACAACAAAAAATTAAAAGTGCCCAAAGGACTTGATAAAAACGAACTGAAATTTTAAGCAAACGTAATCAGTCAGGAGGGTATATGGGGGAAGCTGGGGCTTATGGAAGTTCTCGCACTCTGTGTGATCCCGAGAACCCTACATGCAAAAACCCTGAGGGAAGAATGTTATGTTTATAATATAAAGCTTGACGGTTCTAACTTCCTCTTCCCTTAACTTCCTTTTCTCTTACATAAATACCCCTCCATCTTGGCACACAGGCCAGAGTGTGCACATGGCTTGCCATGTCTGCATGCAATGGGTTGCAACTTTTTCTTTTTCCCCAATAAGTCCTTTCTGGTGATGAAACACCTAGTCGATATTATTTTTCAGCTGACAGAATTAAATAGACATTTTGCCAAAGAAGTTATACGAATGGCCAATAAATACATGAAAAGTTGCTCAATATCACACTAGCCATTAGGAAAATGCAAATCAAAACCACAATGAGATAGCACTTCACACCTGTTAGGATGGCTACCAACAAAAGGCACAATAAACCGGAAAATAGCAAGTGTTGGTGAGGATGTGGAGCAACCGGAACCCTCTTCTTTTGCTGGTACAAATAGAAAACTTTGTTTGTTCCTAAAAATGTTAAACATAGAATTATCCAGCAATTCATCTCCTAAGAGAAGTGAAAGCAGGGACTCAAACAGATATCTGCATACCAATGTTCACGGCAGCATTATTCACACTAGCCAAAAGGTAGAAACAACCCAAGTGCCCATCAGCAGAAGACTGGATAAAGAAAATGTTTATCGAGATATTTAAGGGACATTTGGGGAAATCACAGGCTACATAGTGATATTAAGGAATTATTGTTGAACTTTTCAGGTGTGATAATAAATAATGTTGTAGTTATTGTTCATGGTTACATCTTTTTGAGGTACATATGGAAGTTTTTACGTATAAAATGATATAATATCTGGGATTTGCTTCAGAATGATCCAGTGGCAGGGGTAGAGTTGAAACGTGACTGGCCATGGGTGTTGGAAATGGTGCTGGCTGTTGGTTAAGTAAAAGTTCATCACGTTAGTCTCCCTTTTTTTGCATATGCTTTAAATTGTTCATAATAAAAAAATTTTTTAAAGGAACTGTGCAAGAATAAGCCAAGATAATTTTTTTTAAAAAAGAGCAGAGATATGCCCTTTCGAATACCAAAACATATCCTCATGGCAACGTCTTTCTCAATTGCCAGGCTAGATCCTGCAAGCAGCTGGGCATCTGTCCTACAGAGCCCCTTGAACATGGGTGAAACGATGTGCACACACGGTTACTCACTGCAGTAGCATCTTGGGCACGGCAAAGGATTAGAAATGACGTTAACTCCAGCAGGGAACAAATGCTGGTAACATCTCAATGATGGACTATAACATAACCAGCAAATAGAACAAGGAAATGTTGTCTGCCCAGATATAAGGGACCATCTCCAAGACCTATAATGTGGAAAAAAAAAAAATAGCAAGGATACAGACTATAGCTCCATATAGTTAGTTGCACGTGCTACTATTCTTGCAAAAGATGAGAAAGCGTAATATGTGTGCAGATTTCCTTGTATCTGGTTAAAATGTCTCTGGAAGCAAAAACAGGAAACCAGATGACATTAGTTGCTTCCAGGGAGGTGACAGTGGTGGTTGATGGATAGAGGAGGAAAACATTTCCCTGCCTATATCGATATTACCTATCAAAAAAAGATTTATAACTATAAAGAATATTTAATTTTGAAAACTGTTACAAAAAGCAAATGCCACTAGATAGTGTGGACTTGTCTGTTCAGAAGAGCTTCAATGCACAAGGTCTTGAGATGTCCTGCGGGAAAGCAAATTAACTGCCTTTCACAATGCAGCTGACACGTAACCCATCTCAGGTACACCTATTAAGTAGAAACACTTTGGCAAACACCAGATTAACAAGATCAAATGTTTATTAAGCACTTTTTTGCAAGTCTCTCTGCTAAGCATTTGACATACTCAACCTCACAGCTCTTTATGTTAGTCCTCTGAGGTAGCAAGTATGACCGTCCCCAGCTCATAGTTGAGAAATGAGGCACGGAGAGGGAAAGTCACTTGCTCGAGGTTGCACATGGAGGAAAGGGTGAAACTGGTCAAGTCTTAGCTACATGGCGTGCACCTTCCCCCAAATCTTTTGTTGGTATATTTAAGTTGTTACTGAGCATCTTGTGTGTTCCTGGCACTGATCTAACTGCTAGCTAGTGATTTAGAGGTGAGCAAAGGTTGAATAGTTGAACCTGGCTTCTTCTGCAGTGAGTGTCTTGCTCTAGCTGCAGACACGAGGACAGCAGACACTTGCTGAAGGGCTCGAGGACCACAGACTCCAGCAGAGGAAATGGGAGTTTATTACCAGCTTAGTGGAGAGATGGTGGGTTCTATGGGCAGGAGCTGAGGGAAGGCATAAAGATTGTATTCAAGGGCCTAATTAGCTCCCTGCTTGTCCTGAGTCCCTCAAGGGCCTGTGTCAGGCTCATGACCATGGAAGAGGCTATGGTTTGAATGTTTGTCCCCTCAAAATTCCTATATTGAAATCCAAATGCCAGATGTGATGGTATTAGGAGGTGGGCCTTTGGGAGGTGCTAGGTCTCTCATGAATGGGATAAGTGCCCTCAAAAAAGAGGCTCCAGAAAGATCCCTCATCACCTTGAGGACACAGCGAGAAAGCACAGGCTATGAATGAGGAAGAGGGCCTTCACCCAAATGCGACCATGCCGACACCTTGATCTTGGACTTTCCAGCCTCCAGAACTGTGAGAAATAAATGACTGTTGTTTACAAACCATCCTCTGTGGTATTGTTATAGCAGACCAGATGGATGAAGACAAGGAAAATCAGGTCGCAGAGGTGGCATCCCAAGACAGGTTAAGGCACAGGGAGTGGGTGAGGCCAACTTCCCCCTGCTGGAGAGGGAGTGGGAGGCCCTCTCTGTGGGAACTGCCTGCTCCCATGCCCCAAGGCAGAGCCACTGGCGAGCTTTAGCAGACACTGAACACCGAGGGGGCCTGGCCCTGATATTTCTCGTGGGCTGTTTTCAGGATGGGTATGAGGTTCTGGAAGGTTGGGCGGAATGAGGCCTCTGCCTTCCAGCACTTCTTCATGAGGAGATAGATCTGCGGGAGGAAAATGTGGAGCTGCGGTCGCTGTTCTGTCCACAGTCCAGTGGTGGGAGCAGGAGAAAGGAGTGGGGGAGTGTCTCACCTCACAGGGACATTTCTCTGGCCGCGGCAGCCTCTCTCCTCGCTCCAGCAGCTCTGTGAGCCTCAGTACTGTCATCTGCCCCTGGGTGAAGCCTATAAGCTCGATAAATTTCTAGAGAAGACACAAGACAAGCTCTTCAAGAGTCAGCGTTGTCTAGGTGGAAGTCAGGAGCCTGAAGCGGGACTGCAGGGGCTCTAGTCCCACCTCTATCACTTCTCAGTTGCCTAACTTTGGGCTTAAGACTTCATCTCTTTAGCCCTGTTTTCTCATCTGTGAAATGAAGTAATAACTTCTAACACTTGGGGTGATTGTGAAAGAAACATGCACAAAGTCTGAATCAGGTGTTTGCTGTTATTAAGCCTCTCAGCAACTTGTTTCGCTTGCCCCAGATTTTTTTTTTCCTCCTACAAAGGTGCTCTGCTTGGCTTTGGGAATAAAGCCTTGGCCCAGCCAATAGTGTGGCTCGTGGCTGCACAGTGGTTGGCTCCCTGGAGGACACGAGCCAAGCTGGGACCATTAGGGCCTTGAGAATTCACCTGGAAAGAGGACACTTGTTCCCTTCAGCTGGGGAGAATGGGTTCCTGGAGGGCTGGGAGGAGGGGCACTGTTGCAGCAACAGAGAGATGGTCTGCCTGAGAGATGCTACCATAGAATACAGCAGAGCTGAGGGACGGAGAAAATAGGATTCACGATGACTCCTGAGAGTCTAGATCAAGCCGTGTACCAACTATATGCTGGAGTTTGCAAATAGCGGAATAAGCTGTTCCTATTTGAGTGGAGTTTCTGCCACAAAGCCCCTGGAATTTTCAGTGGCCCATTTTACAGAGACTGTGAGGTTCAGGTGGATTAAGCACTTGCTAAGCTGGGAATTGAATGCATGCCTTTCTAACTCCTCCAGTATGGGGTGGGGGTAGAGGCTTGGCTCTCACCGAAGGGGGGCTTTGGCTGGAGTCACAGTAGGTCAGCAGTTCATACATGGTGACCCCAAAGGACCAGACGTCAGATGCATAGTAGAACTTACACTCCTTCAGGCACTCTGGGGCATACCTGAGGGGAGGGGGCAGTCAGGCCTTGGGCCAGAACAGGCTGAAGTCCTTATCTGGGGCTAGGGAACCCTCTAACCCTTTAGGGCCCCGCCCTTGGAGGGGGCAGTTTCACTAGAACCAAGCCCTGTCACCTGAGGCCCCAGCGTCCACCTCCTCCAACCCTGTATGCTCCAAATGACCCTGCCCACCACTATCGTCTGGGTCTTCCTAGTCACCAGAACACAGGACTGTCCCCATCCTCTCGCACGCGGTAGTACTCGTGGCCTTCAGGCACAGCTTTGGCTAGGCCAAAATCGCCAATCTTGACCAGCCTATTGTTGTCCAGCAGCACGTTGCGCGCAGCCAGGTCTCGGTGGATGTAGTGCTGCGTGTGCAGGTAGGCCATGCCCTGGGTGGGGGGGCGGGCAGGGCCTGGTCTGAGGAGCTGTGACCAGGATGGCTGGGGAGCAGTCAGGCCAGGCTTGCCGAGACGGGGCGCGAGAGCAAGCAAATTGACGGGGAGAATGGAGCAAAAGGGAAAAGGGCTGGGGCCACCCAAGGGACTCTGAGCAGGAGCGGGGCAAATTGGGAGGGACCGGGCTGCGGGGCGTGGCCAAGCGAGGGAAGGGAGTCTCTGAGAGTGAAAACTAAGTAGCTGGGGGCCCGGCTGGCGCGGGTGTGGCCAAGTGATCGCTGAATGGACAAGTCTGTTGGAAAGTCGGCCTAGGGGCGGGGTCGGGCAAGCAAACGGATGGGACACTCAGGCCAGAGTAGGATGCAGGTTCTGCGAGCAGGGGCGGACAGCCCCACCTCGCAGATCTGCTGAGCAAACAGCAGCAGCTGGGCCAGGCCAACGCTGTGCCGGGGCAGGTAGTCTCGGAGGCTGCCCAGGGGCACGTACTCCATGACGAGCTGCACTGATTTCTCGCCTGACGGAGACAGAGGCAGGGACCAGGGATCGCCCACCCTGAACCCTGCTGTCCCCCACCCCAAGGTGGGGAAGGCCAAGACTCGCTCACACTAGGCCCAGTCCTCGGGTGGGATGGACCCACCCTGAGCTGGCAGTGGCTCCCGCCCACCTTGGCCCTAGCAGAACGCCCCCCTAGATAGAAAGGAGGCAGCCCGACCACTTGCACCTTGGTGCCCCACAAACTGCGTCCTCCAGCCTGGGATTGAGAGGGTCTAATTGGCCAGGCCCCGCCCCAAGCTCTAGCCCCGCCCCGCCACCGCTCGCGATCCCCCCGGCCCCGCCCACCTTGGTCCTCGCAGCAACCCTTGTATTTGACGATGTTCTCGTGAGAGAGCGTGCGCAGGATGTCGATCTCCCGCCTCCAGCCGGTGCTGAGCTGGGGGCCGGAGCCCGCCTTAAGGGCCTTCACGGCCACCATCTCGCCAGTGCTGTCATTGGTCGGGTCGTAGCAGTACAGGCTGACTTTGCCAAAGTGACCCTGGCCAAGAACGCGTAATGGTCGGCCCCACCCCCGACTCCCCGGGCACCTCCAGACTGGTCTGTGGAAAATCCTAGACCCCATCTACTCGGTGTTGCTGGGTCTCCTTGGGTCCTAGGCCTCCCTTAAAGCTGAGGGTCTTCTGGGCCAGGCCCCGCCCCCCCCCCACCCTTCCGCAGGATTTTCCTTAAGACTGGAACCCCACCAGGCGGGCATTCTAACAGCTAGGTCCCGCCCCTGGCCCCGCCCTCACCTCGCCCAGATCCCGGATCTTTTTCAAATAGCGCTTGTGGAAAACAGTGGGGTCTGACGTCTGACAGTCTGGATTCACAGCCAAGCCATCATCAAGATCTGGAAGAGCCACAGTGGATGAAGCTGGACCCTGGCCCTTTACCTAGCAGACCCACACAGGAAGTAGGTGATGGCTTCCCCGAGTATCTACCCAGAAGTAAAGAAACTTTTTTTGCAAAACTGGTCCGAAGTGCAGAGTTGGCTGCATCAAATCGATACCTGGGAAGTTCTGAGACTGGGTCAGGGGCACAAAATTTTCACCAAGAGAAAACAACAAAAAATTATCCAAATAAGTGTGGCTATCCCCAGGCAAAACATTAAGAACTTGGGGCATTCCCCCACGGAGTGAATTAGAATCCGGCACACACCTTGAACCACTGTAGACACCTTGGGTGCACTGTGCCTGCATCAGCAGGAATCTTGGTCCCTCCGCCTGACCCAAGGACCTAGCACAGGGGTAAGGCTCACTTTGAGGCTGCAGCCGAGTGAGGTCACGCAGGATGGTGCGGAAGGACGGCCGTTGGGCTGGCTCATAGGTCAGGCACTGGCTGGTAAGCATGGCCAGCTCCAGGCACGAGGGTTCAGGCAGCTGGTACTGCTTCTGGTAGAAGTGCTCTTTCTGTGGGGAAGGGAACCTGAAGGAGTCAGTGACCCCGCCCCCTCCCAAGAGGCAGAGTCAAACCCCCCCAGCAACAGAGCTGGACTGGCCAGGTCCTTGTTCTGTCATCTCCACTTTACAGATAAAGTAACTGAGCCTTGGCAAAGAGAAGCCAACTTGCCTGCCACCAGAGAGCCAGGACTGGAACCCAAGTCCAGCAGACTGCTATGTGGAGCATCTCACACTTGGCCCTTCCTTTCCTGGCTTCCACCCCCTCTGCTTGCAGGAAGCTCAGCAGATGCAGCTTCCTGAATGCATCTGCACAGGCTGTGCGTGCCTAGGCTGCCCTTCTCTGGCCTGAGCCATTGCAGTGTTTCTGCATTTAGATTAAAAACTCCTTTGGGAAGCCTTGCTTGACCCCTCGGCTGGGTCAGGGGTAGCCTCTGGGACACCTTCCCCACTACAGCCTGCGACTGCCCCATTGCTGCCCTGGCCACTGTGTTTAAAACTGAAACACATCACTTATTTGCTGTGTGCCACAATGACCTTATGAGGTAGGAACTACAGTTATTTCCAATTACCAGATAACCTGATGGAACCTCAAAGGGATAAGGCAATGTATGTGAGGCCACAGGCCAGAGGGGGCAGCTCTGGACCCTGAATGTGCCCTCTAGACTCCTTGGACGTGCTGGCCTCTTTGTGGGAAGGGCCCAAGGGTCCCCGGATGTACCTCGGAGGGGCTGCGGCCTTGCAGGGGAGCCTCCCCGTTGAAGCAGATCTCCAGGAGGGTGGCGCCAAAACCCCACTTGTCAGCTGCTGTGCTGAGGCTGTTGGCCCCACCAGACAGGCACTCCGGGGGCAGCCAGGGGATCCGCTCTACCCGTTCTGGGGGCCAGGGCCAGAGGTCATGGAGGGTGAAAGGAGTGGGGGAAGCTGGTCCCCCTGCCCAGCCTTGTCCCGGTCCTCACCTTCCCTGGAGAGGGCACCCAGGCCCACGCCGGGGTCGCTCAGCTTGATGAATGGGCTGGTGCCCTCCGCCAACCCTGGACGTGCCAGCAGGATGTTCCGGCCACACACATTACCATGCGCCAGGCTCTTGTCTTCCTGGGGTAGGAAGAAGAGGGAGCATGACCACTGGGGACCCACAGATCCTGTCCCCACACCATCCCACAGAGACAGACCATGTGGAAGAGACAATCACATTGTCATTGTGACTGGGCATCATTGGGTGCCCAGTGGGTCCTTCTCGTTCTCCTAGAGCTGGTGGCCTAGGCTGTTGGCCAGGGACAAAAGGCCAGAGGACCCCGCTGTTATACTCAAACCCATGTCAGGCCTGCTCCTTCCCCAAACCAGCTACTTAAAACTTCTCTTCCCCAACCTCAGCAACTCCTTAACTGCACCCCTGCTTTTCTCCCATGGTTCTTACTACTTTCTAACATGTTCCGTAATGTACTTAATTATTATTTCTCATGTATCCCTTCCAACTAAAATACTGGCTCCCCAAGGATGGAGATGTCTGTTTTGTTCTTTGTGTACCCTCAAGGTCTAAGACAGAGCCTGGCACGTGGAGGATGCTCTGAAAACTGGAGTGACTGGACTAGGAGGGGCATGAATGGCAAGAGAGAGTGACAGACGGCTGAGGCCAGGCCCCACAGGGCCTCAGACACCAAACGGAGAGGTTAGGTGTTCTCTTGGGAGAGATGGGAGCCACATGGGTGTGTGAGCAGAGGAAGTTCATGGGAAGATCTCCTGGGGCCAGTGTGTGGACTGAAGGATGTACTGAGGTCTCTATACCCAGTGCTGAGGCCACCCTGGCCCTCCCCGCCAACCCAGGCCCCACCCACAGGCTACACACCAGGTAACTGAGGGCACTGGCCAGCTGCTGGGCCACCACCACCTTCCAGGCCACAGGCACGCAGCCCCTCTCCCGCCGCAGCCACACATCTAGGGGTCCATGTTCCACGTACTCTGCCACCATGATGTCTGTAAAGGCCAGCCACTGCAGGGCCACCCACCTGCCTCCACCCTTCAGGGCACTGGGGGCAGGACATGGGGGCTGGGGCTATGTGTAGGGAAGCTATTGGGCAGGGGCGTGTGGGGGGCTTAGGAGTGACTTTGGGGAGAGGAGAAATGCAGGATGGAGCACAGGCTTAGGTAGGTGCAGGGTAAGGCAGAGGCGAATGGTGGCATTTCGGTCCAGGGTGGATCTGGGGCATAGAGTCAACGGCCAGTGACAAAGGTGAGGACAGGACAGGGGAGCTGGGGGTGGGTGCAGACAGTAGAGGTATGGAGCTGGAGGCTGGGGCATAAGTGATGCTGGGATCCCACAGGGCCGGGATGCTCAGAGTTGGAAAGCATGCAGGGTTGGGTTGTAAGCTGGCACTGGGGGGGAAGCAGGAAAAAGGGACACATGGGCTTCAGGTTCTGGGTGCTGGTTGGGGTCGCTCTGTGCAAAGAGTTTTGAGATACACACAGAGTAGGGGTAGAGGTGGGGGTGGGGCAGAGGCTGAAGTCTGGGAGGATTGGGGTTTCCAACCAGGCTGGGGTCTGCATGGTGTCACAGGTCCGATGGGGTCAGAGGGCAGGTAGGGGCTGGGCTGTAGAGGTATCTGGGTGGTGGATGGAACACAGGATATAGTCGAGAGTCGGGGTGTGCTGGGGCCCACTCACTCTTGGAGCCATGCACGCAGACGCCATGGACGAAGGCCAGGTGCATGTGGGATACCTGGCTCATGAGGCTGGCTGTCTCGTAGAAGGCCTGTGGGGACAGGCCAGATCAGGTGGCCGCACACATCTCCCCATCCCCCTGCCCTCTGGCTATGCTCACTTACCAGGGCGATGCCATGGTGGCTGGGGTCCAGCACCTTCAGCACCACTCGCAGCTCCTGCCCATGGCCCCTGCCTGCTGTGGGGGAATCCCCACCATCTGCCTTGTCTTCCTCAGGTCCTCTGTCACCCACTCTCAGGAGGCCCTCATACACATTGGTCCTTGTGCCCTGGCCTAAGTGGGACAGCTAGGAAAACATGACAGGGAACATCTCCATGACAGCAGCTGGTAGCTGCCCTCCCCAGAGCCCACATGCCCTCAGGGCCTCCACACTGGCACACACCTGGGTGATGTCATCCTGGCAGACCCGGTGGAAGCTGAGCTGGCTGAGGCCAAGAGGCTTGGTGCTGGCCTCAGGCCCCCACCTGATGATGAGGTTGGAGATCTCTGGCGGTGAGAGCAAAGTCATTGAGGGCCGGCATGGGGGAGCTGCCGCCCTATCCACCGTGCACCCCATTTTACCTCCTGGCTGTGGCAGGCAGCAGTGGCGCAGGGAGAAGCAGTCATCACCGGCCCGCAGCAAGTAGCCCTGCAGGGCAGCCCGAAGCTCACGCACACTGGGGAAGGACCTGTCCCAGCTCTCCAGCGTAAAGGTCCCTGCATGCAGCTCAATGGGGAACTTCCGCAGGCGCAAGCACTGTCCGCCAGGTGCCTGGGGGCAGGGAGGCAGGTGGCAGGGTGAGGGCAATGAGCAGGGGCTCAGGCAGGGACTGTACCCAGCCACAGCCCAGGACCCCTGCCCCTGTCCCACCTGGTCTTTCTGGGCCACCGTAAGGATGAGGCGGTTGAAGTGGCTGGTGCTCCAGTGGATGAGATAGAGGCCATCCTCTGGTCGCAGCTTGGCCAGCACGAATGGCTCCCTGTGGGGGACAAGGGGGCAGCGTCAGGGGGCAGCACCTGGCAATAATGACACACAAAACCTGCACAGAGGGGCACATTCTCAGCTGTCGCTTATGTGATGACACTGAATTTGGGACACACACCAATATAACTGTCACACAAGACAACTCACATGGAGACACAGGCACAAGAACAGGCACACACTTGTGCGTTACAACTGTCAGATACCATCACTGACACAGCACACACACACAGAGACAGGAAATAGCTGTCAAATACCATGGCATACACCCAGCCGCAGACACAGCCAACTCACAGAGTGACATACCATGGACTGTCTGTCGTACACTCAAAGGACAATGATCACAGATACAGCCACTTACCCAGTATAACAAGGTGACACAGGAGCATCGACATCCCAGACCCAGAGGTGACAACTGTTACAAGCACAAACAACCACTACAAGGTGACACAACTACACAGGCCCAGGCACCTACACACATGGTGGCTCATATGCTACTACAGACTAAATGTTCGTGTCCCTCTAAAGTTCGTATGTTGAAGCCCTAACCCGCAATGGGATGGTATTAGGAGATGGGGCCTCTGAAAGGCGATTCAGTCATAATGGCGGAGCCCTCTTGTATAGGATTAATGCCCCATAAAAGGGACTCCAATGAGCTCCCATGCCCCCTTTCACATGTGAGGACACAGCAAGAAGACCACTGTCTTGAACCAGGAAGTGGGCCCTCACCAGACACCAGATCTGCTGGTACCCTGAACTTGGACTTCTGGCCTTCAGAACCGTGAGAAATAAATGTCTGCTGTTTCTAAGCCGCCCCAGTCTGTTGTATTCTGTTCTAGCAGCATGAACGGACTAAAACACGCTGACATGGCCCACAGACCTGCACACACCTAGCTGTGACGAGGCACAGCCATAGTCTCATGAGGTGAAATGGCCACTTCATCCTCCTCTGGTGTAGAGATGAGACTCAGAGGGGTCAGATCTCTTAAAAACTCCCAGGCACCCATGTCAGAGTTACACATAGGACAGGGGACACCCAGGCACAAGGCCAATGGCCAGACGCCGACAGTCACAAACCATGACCTGGCAGCATGCAGGACAGCCACACGTGCATCTGATGACTGCATAAGCTCTGATACTACACATTCTCAGCCCTACAAGTCCAAACAGAATAGCTCAGTGACAGACACACCCCTGCTCTCTGAATGGCCACCAGTGTTTGTGTAACACAGCCCCTCAAAAATCACCCATCTCGTTGCGTGTGAAAAAAATGCATTGATAATTTTATACATAGTCACTAAGCAGTGACACAGCTGCACACCAAATGGGCTGTTAAACATCCACTCAGTGACAGTCCCAAACTCAGACTCTCCCATCATGACACACCACCCCTCTCATTGCAGGTGCCCTCTCTCTCTCTGTAACTCCCAGTGTGCCACACTTGTATGCATGCACACACATGCATGCACACTCATAGCATGCTCACACATGTGCGTGTACACAAGGCAAGCACATGTGAGTGCACTTCCACACGTGCACTCACACAAGCACACACAAATACAAACTGATGCACACGGTAGTATGAGTGAATACTTGCATATATAATGCATGCACCCACAAACACACGTGTTCACACCTATAGGTACACACTAGACAAATGCTTGCACACGTGTGTGCACATACACACTCATGCAAATGCATGCACACACAGCTGCACACACAGGCGCACACTGAGACATGAATGCATAGAAACATGTGCACACACCTCGTTTGCGTCTCACAGTTCCCAGAGCTCTGGGTCTAGTTGGCAGCTGCTGCCACCATGGCCCACACCACCCAGCTGCCTTTCCGGGCACTCACAGCAGGGGTCCGTGGACACCATCCTGGATACTCATCACCAGCCGTGGAGGAGCCACTTCATGGCATAGGTAGTGGTTTGAGTCGGCCGTCAGGCGGAAATAGCCATCCACCAGTGATACCAAGGACAGGGCCATGGCCCGGGAAGGCAGAGTCAGCTTCTGTAGGTCAGGGGGATGTCAGGCAGGTGTCGCAGGCTGGAGGCACTGCACCCCCACCCCCAGCCCAGCCCCTAGTCCTGGGCCTCACCAGGCACTTGTCCTGACAGTGGATGCTGACATGGCATTCTCTCAGTACTACGTGGGTGATGTCCTGGAAGTCACAGAAGTAGGTCCATGGCGCCTCCTGCAGCCTGTCCACAGGTTGGGTGACTGACTCTTGGGCCTTCATTTTCTTCCCAGATGAGCCGGCATGGGGATTCCTTCTCCTGCCACCATCACCACCACTGGGACCCTGGAGATCCAGCATGGCGGTGGGTAGATTTGAGCAGAGATGTACCTGTTTAGTCCCTGCACATTCCCTCTGAGGAGAGGCTGGAGCTGGAGGGACCAGGCAATCTTCTCAAGCACATCCCCTCAAGTCCTGGTGTCACAAGTGGGACAGGGAACATACCACCAAGACATACACATGCCAGAAGCCAGAACCTCAGGGAAGGCAGAGAGGAGAATCCAAGCCCTCTGACCCCCAGATACCAAAGGGGTTCCCAGAGGTGCAGACCCCAGAAATCAGGTCCCCAGAGGGCAGGCAAACAGGACACTCCCCAAGAAACAGACCCCAGGGGACAGAAGGACACACAACCCAAAGCCATGTCGAGAAAGGGCTTACCACTACTCCCCTCAGAGACCGAGGCCAAGACTGAACAGGAGCCCCTGCCCAGCCCTACCTGGACCCCTCGAAGACGTGCCATGCTCACCTCTGCCTGTGCTGGCCGCCACCGGATGCCACCAGTGCCAGTCACCAGCACCTCATGGGTAGGGGGTCCTGGAGCAGACTCGGGCCCAGGGTCCGGAGGGGCCTGACTGCTATCCTCGACGTAGCATGGCTTCCCTTTGGCCTGGGCCAGCAGCTCTAGGTGGCACACAGGCACGCGCTCCGAGCCAAAGCGGGGCGCCAGCCGCTCGAGTGTGGCCAGGTACTTGACCATGATGACCTGTTGGGAGAGGTGGCCTGGCTGGAAGGCCCACAGGAACTTGTGGAAGATGATCCACAGGCGCAGTTGTGTGAACGCGTTGTGTTGCTGGATCTGTTGCCGGAAGGAGCGTGGGATGCAGTCTTTGAAGCTGTGGGGACAAGCAGGAGGGGCTGGTCCCGTGCCTGGGTCATAGGCATGGCTGGGTGACATGGGGCGAATGGCTTAACCTTTCTGAACCTCTGCTGCCTCATCTATAAAACGGGCAGGCTGTTGTGAGGTGGAAAGAGAGCACGATAAAGGGCCCGCATAGGGAGGCTGGGTGGTGTCGGGGCCCAGGGCCCAGAACTCAGGAGGGGACTGCAGGGCTGAAATCCCAGCTCTTGGGCAACTTCCTTAAGCTCTAAAGGGCTCTGTCTGCTCATGTGTAAAATGGGTTCAAACAGCGCCCACTTGTAGGGCTGATGACAGAATTAGGACTACTGACTGGCACATAGTAAGGACCATATCAGTGTCAGCTGTTTTTATTAGAGAAGTCATTGTTTTTACTATTACTCTTATGATTATCAATAAAAGGCACAACTCTTGGGGGTTCTTCTGCTCCTTAAAAATGCTTTCCCCCAGACCCCCATCAGCTGCCTTGCACACAACCACTAGCATAGCTCCCCTAGAGTACAGGTATCCAAGCCTTAGTCTCCATGTCCCAAGCTCTCTCCCCAACCCCTTGACCAGAGAGATCCGAAAGCCTGAGGTTCTAGCTGCCTCACGCCCCCACTTCCAAGCCTTCCAGGAACCCCCACTGCCCGTAGGAAAAAGGCCCCCCAACTACTGCCTTGCTGACTCTTGCACATGGGCAATCGTATTCCAAACTCAGTTCCCCTGGGAACAGGCTTTTGCCACTTTTTGCCTCTGGGCCTTTGTATATACCGTTCTCTCTGCCTAAAATGCATTGCTGATGCAGTCCACATCTGGAAAAAACCAACTCGATCTTCAGGTCTCAGCAGAAACGTCACCTCCCCTGGGAAGTGTTCTCTGATCTCCAGGCTGGATAGGCTGCCTCCTCTGGGCTTCCTAGATCTCTATCACAGCCCTAGTCATCCAGAGCAATAACATGATGGTGACTGAAAAATATGTGCTTTAAGAATTGCTGGTCTTGAAAGACCTAGCTCTCCTGCTGCCTCTTCCAGGCAGTGTGCCCTGGTTGCCCCAGCAGTAGGCAGTGAAGGTGAGTGTGGCTAGTGCCTTTCTTCCCTTGAATTATAGGGAGCTCTCCAACCTCAGCCTGCTCCAGCCACATTTTCTCCAACACGTATCAAGCACAGTCCAACCTCAGGGCCTTTGCACTGGCTGTTTCATCTATATAAAATTCTCTTCTCCCAGATACTGACATGGCTCCCTTCTTCATTTCCTTCAAATCTTTGAATGTGAATGTCGCCTGCTCGGTGAGGAATTCCCTTGACTACCCCGACACTCCCTTTCTTCCTCTTTTCCTGCTCAATTTTTCCCCATCGCACTTGTTGCCATCGAAAGTATTATATATTTACTCTTATTCTCTTTATTGCCTGTCTCCTTCACCAGATGTGAGCACCAGGAGGGCTTCTTCACTGTTTGTCCTCAACACCCAGAACTAGTGCCAGCATACAGTAGGTGCTTGATTAATGTCTGCTGAATGAATGAAGGCATGGCAGTATGCAAGGCCTGCCTTGGCCCTTCAATGTCCGGGTATTTCCAGCCGCCTTCACAGTGTCTCTGCCCCATTCCCAGATACCTGATCTTTCTGGCCACCTTCTTTAGGGGAACACCAAGGCAGACAGAGAGGTGGCAGAGGTGCAGAAAGGCCATGCCCAGGCTCTCATTCTTAAAGTGGTGGATCTCCTCCTCGTTCGACAGGTCCCACAGCGATGCTACGTCATTCACAAACTCATGCTTGCCCTAGGGATGGAGAAATCGAACTGAAAGGGAGGCTTGAGAACCTGTTCACTCGCCAGCTTCTGGCCACTTTGGGGAGTGGAGGGACGTCCCATTTTCTAGAAAAGCCAAACACACAGCAAGCACGCCTCCTCTGCCCAGCCCTATGCCTCATCACTGATCGGTCACAGCACTCTTTCCTGTGCAGCTCTGAGAGTCTCAAAACCCTTTGGTTCAGGCAGAAAAAAGGATTTCAGATGACACGAGTTGAAATGTATTAGCTATAATTGAGGAGGGAAGTGGGGCCTCCTCAACTGTCCCTAAGTCCCCCTCAAAATGATTGTACCTCCCTAGCCCTGCTCACACCTGCTCAAAGAGGTACTCAAAGGAGGCTGGGTCCAGGAGTCGCATGCCCTGCTCTGCCTGTTCTGATGAAGCTTTGGCCCCTGGGGGCCTGCAGCGGTACACAGCTGGCTCCTGAGGATTTGTGCCATGCCAGTTCCGGAAATAAAATCTGCAGGAAGGGAGGGGGCACAGCGGGGCTGAGCACGGATTCAGACCAGCTTGAGAAAGGTGGGGTGCAGGGGAGGAAGGGGACTAATAAAAAAAGGAGACAAGCCTTCCATAGGCTTTTGTCTACCTCATGCGGAAGTGCAGCGTCAGGCTTGTATCTCTGGAGACCTCTAGAATGTGGTTTGGGGGCAGCCAGACCTGGGCCTGGGCATCGAAGAGGGCAAAGAGACTGAAGCAGGGTGGAGTGATGCCTGCAACAGGAGGGAAACAAAATCAGGAGTCAGTGTCTGCTCTAATCTGCCCAGTGGGCCCCCAGACCTGCTGTCTCCCTTCATTAGCCTTCCCTCGGCCTCCTCCCCTGCTGACAGAGGACAATGCAATATGTTGATCATGCTGTGGCTTCACAGGAGACTACATTTCCCAGCTTCCCTTGCAGCTTGGATGAGGCCATTGAACAGATTTCTGGCTAATGGGATGTGAGCAGAAGGGATGCACATACTTCCAGGCCTGGAAATAAGCCCTCCTGCCATCTTCCCTGCCCCAGGGATGTTGGAGACCCCTTGCGCCAGGTAGCAAAGCTGCAAGACAGAGGTGAACCATCTGACCTACATTAGATTTTAGATAAACTTTTACTGTCTTACCCAGGCAAATCCGGGGGGGTTGCTTGTTACCGCAGCAAAACCTACCCTAGACTAACACAACTCTATTCTAATCTCTCTCTCTGAACTCCAGACCCAAAGAAATACACAACTACCTCCTGGCGGTCTCCCCTTGGACATTACAAGCCCCCTTAGACCTTGGACATTACAAGCCCCCTTAGACGTGCTTGTTCCAAAAGTTTCATCCGAGGACCCCACACCTGCCCCTCCTCTGCCCAGTTCTTTAAGCCAGGACTTGGCCTTTGTCTTTAACTCCTCCCACCCTCTCCACATCGAATTGGTACAAATCCTGCTCTTTGTGTATCCTTCGCCTCTCTGGGATCCACTCAATTCCTTCAAATCCAAAGCCCAGGCCTAGTCCAGCCTCCAGACTTGCTGTCATTCCCCACACTGGCCACCCAAGACCTCTTTTTAAATACACATCATTTAAAATTTTTATCTAAAATAGTCCTTTCAGAATAATTTATAATCACCTAAGTACCAGCCACCAGATAAAGAAATGAAACTTGGCAAGTACAATTGAAGCCCCCACTTACATCCACCTCCCACACTCCTGAACTAAAGTTTACCATTTTCATATCCTCTATAATCTAGTCTTGAATACTATAAACTTGAAATGTGGTATTATACTGTAGGTGTCTATCTGCAATTTGCTTTTCCATGCCACAATAGGTTTTAAAGCTTCACACATGACGATACATGTAGCATTCCATTTTTGTGGCTTTATAGTACTCCAGTGCTCAACTATATTTCTATTTTTTTGTGTATTCTCTTGCAAAGGGACTTTGAGATCATCTCCCATTTTCTACTAAGATAAATGAGACAGCTCTGAACATTCTCTACGTCTCCTGGAACATGTGAGCTGAGTGTCTGTAGGGTGAATATGTAGGAGTAGAACTGTATGGCCGCAAGAAATGTATATTTCAGTCATGTTAGATGATGCCAAATTGCTCTCCAAAGTTGCTGCACCCCAGTGTACTGCCTCCTGCAGAAGAAGAATGCCTCCTTGCGAGACAACTTGCTAAAGAGCCAATCTGTTTTATTCTTTGGCTTAAACCTTCCACGCCTCCCTATTGCTCCCTGAAAAAGCCCACAGAGGAACCATGACCTGGATCCTGACAGTTATGCTCTGGTTTCAATTCCTAGTTCCCCTTCTAAATTCTTGAAACTGACATGCTAGTCACTCTTAAGGTCGTTTGCTTCCTTAAATACATCAGGCTCTCTGGGCCACCTGCACTGTTCGCTCTGCCAGACATGTTTCACATCACCGAGCACATCTATTTGAGTTCTTTTAAGAATCAGCCATCAAATGAAAAGTACAAGGTGTTGTAGAAATCCACCAGAAAGCTCCCACCCAGCCGTGGAGGAAGGAATTTGAGAGGAAATCCTAGAGGAAGGCGCATGTAAGCAAAGTTCCCTTGGAGAGACCTTCTCCTCCTCTGTCAGAAGCAATTACACTCTTGAGTATATCCACTGTAGGCTCTCCCAGCCATTCCCTGGTTCCTTAGCGCTCTCAAGAAGTAGTCTAAACTCTTGACTCCTCCCGCCAGTGTTTAAAGCAGTATAAGATCCGACCTGACTGACCTCTCCCCCATCATCCCCCACCTAGAGATCAACTCTGCCCTGGTCTCCCTGATCCCACCCTCATCCGCCAGTCTGTTCCCCCTACAGCAGCCAGAGAGCACCTGTGAACACCTGGTCCAGTCACGTCCCTCCTTTGCTCAGAGTCCCACCTCACTTGGAGTAAAATCCAAAGTCTTCCCTGAGGCCCACAAGACCCTGCACGACCTGCGCCATCACCTCCTTATCCTCATCTACTCTTGTCTCCCCTCATTCGCCTCTAGCTATTGCTGGTAAGTTCCCACCTCAAGGCCTTCGCACTTGCTGTTCCCACTGCCTGGTACTCATTTTCCCCAGATATCTCCATGGCGCCCTCCCTTATCTCAAGTTTTTAATTTTTCACCATCATCTATCTCTGCCCTCCTACACGGTTTTCTTACTTATTGCATTTCTTGCTGATTTCCCTATTAGAACACAAGTGCTACAAAGCCAGTGATTTGGGACTGGCACGTATTAGGTACACACTCGATGTCTGCTGAATAAATGGGAAAACGGATGGCAGGGGTCCAGCTGCTGTCAGCACCTCCACCCCCACCACAGGACTCACCGACTTTGTGTGCAATGTGCATGCAGACGTCCTCTGCAGTCAGTGTGGCTTCGCTGAAGGTGACCCAGGGCTCTCTACCATCGGGGCCAGCCCAGTGCAGGAATACCTTCAGGCCTCCTCTGGTGGCCGTGAGCTGGGTTCCGTCCCCATCAGGCCTGCTGCCCCTGGCTGTGGCCCCCCAGTGGTACAAAGGCATGCTCTTGACAGCTGGTTTGGCTGGGAAGGGAATGCCCATCAGTCCCCAGGTCTTAGCCTGGGGGTTCCTGTTAACACCTTAACATGCTGCCCATCCAGACTGAGGCCCAAGGGGAAGAGTCTGGACTTCCCTTGCCGTGCGACCTCAGGCACCCAATTCCTCTCCCTGAGCCTCAGTTTCCAAACCTGTTTGATGGAGTTAGGGTATGTGTCCCCACCTATAGACCTGTCATGAACAAAAACACCCAACCCCTTTATTGTACAAATTTGCGCCAATATAAAAATCTACTTTGAACCCATTATTCCCAAAATAACCAGGCAGGCAGGTGTAGTCAATCAGACCTGGAGTGTGAATCTAGGCACTGTCTGTGTCAACTCAGCCAAGTCACTTAGCCACACTGGGCCTCCTCAGTTTCCCCATCTGGAGAATGGAGATGATGAGAGGGCTGCCATCAAAAGATGGTCGTGACGTTTCGATGCAGTTCTGCATATTTATATGCATATATTCAGCATAGACCTTGAAACAGGCCTGAAAAATAACAAATACAACAAAACAAGAGTAAAATCATTATTATTGGTTTCATCCTCGTGATTGCTTTTTTTCTCTTTCAGGCCAAGACTCCCGCCTCTCACACCCACCCGCCCTGGGCAACCCCAAGAACCTTTGGACTACCCTGGGCCTAGGAGAGGAGGGGTTTTGTGTTCAGTTCTCTCCCCACCCAGTCCAGCTACGGTACTTTTCAAAAGCCAGGCCCCGGGCCCAGGCCTCCTGAGGACTCCAGTATCTCCAGGGAGGGGTTGTCAACAATTCCGCCATGTTACTGATTTAAGACAAACAGTGATGGAAGAGGAGAATGTTGTAATAGCATAATGTTGGAATCCTTGGGAATCAGCTCCTCTCTCTACTCCTGTTTCATCTGGAAAATGGGCATAGAAAGGTCTCTCCCTCAAAGGGTTGTGGCGAGGATTCAGTGACATGGGGCAGGGAAAAGGCTCGGCACAGAGCCTGGCATGCAGTTGGTCCTTAATAAATGTTCGCTATTATTACCTATTAACGTTTAAAATAAGACGTGGGGATGGGGCTTTTAGGGTGCCCATTTCCTCCTTCCTCGTCCCCATTGGGACTAGGCCCAGCTTTGACGATGGGGTCGGGATGAGGTGTGCACCCGGTAAGGCTGCACCCCCCACACATCCAAAACTCCTAACCCTGCTGGCAGTTATAGGAACCGTGACATGCACCCACTGGGCATCGACCAGTCCCAAGGCAGCAAGTGCTTCGATTCATCTGCCAAACGCGGCCAGTCCCGCGCCTCTCACCAGCTACATCCTTTCTGATGACCTCGGTGCGGGGGAAAGGCGCCCCTTCCGTGCCTTCCTCCACACTCACCTTTCCGAAGTACCCTGGCTCGAACCCGGGACTTCGCCCTGCCGCCCAAGGCAGCCGCCGCCGGATCGCCGCCGAGACACCGCCTCCCATAGGCCACTTGAAACGGGCACACTCATTGGCCGTCTCCCTTCCCCATCGCACGTAGGCATTGGTCCTTTGCTGCAACGGGGCACTCCTATTGGGCCCTGGTGGCAAGCTTTTTTTCTTGCTCAACCGTGATTGGCTGGGTCCGGCGCTGTAGCGTCCACCACTGGCTGACGCGGGGTGGACGGAGATGCGGAAGTGGGTGGTCTACACAGGCAGGCGGGAAACTATGGTTTTCCCGCGATGCGGAGATCTCAATTGTCCACTTGGGCGGTGAACCCAAGTCAGGCTTCCGTCCCTAACTCTGGTGCAAGCCCCATATCCTCGTCTTGGTAATCATGGTTGCAGCTGGACGCCATTCAATCTTACAAACCCCTGGCATGTGACTCCCCATTCCATCCTTCCTTGTCTCTGTCTAGCCCCACCTAGCTGGCTGAGGCTCTGTCTCGCCCTCTACCGGAGGCATTTCTGGCCCACCCGCTCACAGCCCTTTCCAGATCTCTTGCATCCCTGTCGTCTGAGGTCCCCTTGCTATCAAAGTAGCAGCTTGGACGTCCCACCTGATCTGAGTTCTAATCCACAAACAGCAAGTCGCTGCCATTTGCCGAGAAGGCTATGCACGGAGCATTCTACACGCGTTATCTCATTTGATCCTGGCAGTCCTCTTAGTAGGATCTCTTATACCCGTTTCTCAGAGCAAGAAACAGGCACAGAGTGGTGCCAAAGACCCTCTCCTTAACCAAACTTTAGTCCTTGGAGCCCTCAGGCAGGCAGGTGCAGAGACGTACTCATCTCGTGGCCGCCCCAGACAACACTCACACGTAAGTTCTCTTACTTATTAAACCTACCACCTGCCAGTCAGAAGTGATCTGCCTCTTTCTTCAGTCTCTCCTTGCCCTCTGTGCACCAGGGGCCAGTTTACAAACCATAATTGTATTTTATTGTGCTTGCTCAGACCACCTATGGAAGGACTCAAGAGAAAAATAGCTCAGGGAGAGAAATCTTAGGGTCCTTCTTGACTCCTCATTTCTCTCACACCCTCCTCTGGTTCATCAGCAAAATCGGCCTGCTTCTCACATTTCCCTGTCAAGCCCCATTGTCATTTGACCAATACAGTGGCTTCTGTCTTGTTCCAGGGCTCCTGCCTTTGCCCCCCACAGTCTGTCCTCCTGCATTGCCAAGAGGGCACCTGTGAGCACCTGAGTTCAGATCAAGTTTCTCCTCTGCTCAGAACGCTCCTCGCTTCTACCTCGCTCAGAGAAAAAGCCCAGCTCCTTTCTGTGGCCCACAGGCCCTGCGTGACCCACCCTTGTCCCCTCCCTGCCTTCACCTCCTCCCACTCTCCCCCTCAGTCACTCTGCTTAGGCCACAGGGGCCTCCTCTCTGTGCCTCCAACACGCCAGGCACAGCCTGGCTTCAGAGCCTTTGCACTGACACTTCCCTCTGCCTGGAAGATACTTCCTCAGCTTTTTTAATGACTCCTTTCCTCACTACTTTGCTGAGATCTTCAAATATTAAATTGCTGTTTCGTGCACACTTTTCAACTTAAAAACATATCATACTGTGTGTGTCCTTCTGCCCCTTGATTCTATTTACTCAATGACACATTCTTGAGATTCATCCATATTGACTCAAGTAGCTCTAGAACACTCATTTTCTCTACTATATCATATTCCAACTGTACAAATAGATAGCTCAAAACTTAATTGTCCATTCTCCTGGTGATGGCCTTTCATGTGGTTTCCAATTTTGTCGCTACAAGGAACATTCTTGTGTGTGAGAGAACGTATGGTTGTTTTGTTTCGTAATGGCCATTACAGAATCACTTATCTTTTACAGGTGCAGGTGATCAGGCCTAAGGCCTGATTGTATGGATTACAGAATGGCGAAGCCATTTAAATGCACAATCTCAGTGGGCTCTTATGCTGAGGTCAGGGCACTGAGTGGGGAGGAGTGGGTGTCTGGGGTTTAGAATGAGGATAATGAGCCCACAGAGATGAGCCTGAGCACTTTGAACCCATAAATATCCTTCTCGGAAGGAAAACTGGCCTTTCTATATGTGATATTGTGATGTAATAAGATGTAGATATTTGGTCTT
Organism: Pteropus vampyrus; assembly: GCF_000151845.1. Classification (NCBI taxonomy): domain Eukaryota; kingdom Metazoa; phylum Chordata; class Mammalia; order Chiroptera; family Pteropodidae; genus Pteropus; species Pteropus vampyrus. The sequence goes on from NW_011889172.1 coordinate 709,157, forward strand.
TATCCCCAGTTCCTGGCACAGAGCCTCTAGAACCCTTGTAACTTTCAGAGGATCCAACCATGTGATTAGAAGGTTGGACCTTTCAGCCCCACCCCCGTCCCCATATCCAGGGAGAAGAGAGAGGCTGGAGATTGAGTTAATCACCAATATCCATTGATTTAATCTATCATGCCTATGTAATGAAGCCTCTATAAAACCCCAAACAACAGTATTTAGGGAGCTTTTAGGTTGGTGAACACATCTATGTGTTGGAAGGGTGATGAACCCTAACTTCACGGGGACAGAAGCTCCTGTGCCCAGGACCCTTCCAGCCCCCTCCCTGTGTACCTCTTCATCTGACTTTTCCTCTGTAATGTTTCCCTGAGTTCCATGAGCCATTATAGCAAATTATGGAACCTGAGGAGGTTAAGGGAACCCTTGATTTATAACGATCAACAAAAGTACAGATGACAACATGGGACTTGTGACTGGAGGCTGAAAGAGGAGGGAAGTCCTGTGGGACTGAGCCTTTATCCTGTGGGATCTGTGCTAACTCTGGGTAGTTAGTGTCAGAACTGAACTGAACTGTAGAACACACCCGTTGGTGTCCAGGGAATTGCTTGGTGTGGAAAACTCACACACTGTGTGTCAAAAGTGTTGTGAGTAGGGAAACAGTTTTCCTTTCTCATGCACTAAAAAAAAAAAAAAAGTTCATAGGCTTCGCCTGTGAACCCAGTTTTAGAGAACAATAATAGTAAAACAAACCAGCTTCTCAGGCCAAGAAATAAACCCTCATCACTCTCCAGAAGCTCCTCATTCTGAGCCAGCAAAGCCCTCTCTCTGTTCCCTCGTCTTTTTTCCTCACAGCCTTTATGAGAACCTGACATTTCACTGGAAGTTTCTCTGAGCACTGACTTTAATGCCTGACTTCGATTCTAGAATGTTAGCTCCACGAGGGAGGGCTCTGCTTGGTTCTCTACCATGTCCTCAGCACTTGGAATTGTGCCTGACATCCAGTAGGTGCCAAGAAGCTAGTGGAGTGAATGGCCTGGGGAACTGTCTGTCCTGTCCAAAGCGGAAGCCCCAGCTATATCCTTCCGGCCGCAGCTTCCTCTCTGCCACTGGAGGCTCAGCCACAAGAAGCTGAGGGTGCCAGATTCTTTAACACCCGGCCCAGGGGAGCTGGGGAGGCCTCTGCTGGGCCTGGAGGCACAACAGATGGTGGAGTGTCTACTTCCTCAGGAAGGACCGACAAGAAATATCAGATGAGGTGACTGATAATAATAACAATAATGGTAATAATCCCAGTAATAATGACAAATTATAACAGTAGCTCACATTGTCCCAGCCCGGTTGTTGGTCCCAGGGCTGGGCGCTTAGAATTCTCTGTTTCTTTTAAAGTGGGACCAGCATCTCCACCTTGATAAGCTGAAGAAAGTAGAGTCCACCGGAGGCTGCTGGGAAGGCTCATGTGCTGCCCCTACAACACAGACTGGGTTTGGGCCCAGCAAGAAGGCTTCGCCGGGTCACCTCAATAACAGTCAGGGTTTGCCCAGGACTGCAGGGGGTTCCCAGATAGGGGACTTTGAGGTTAATATTGGGACAGTCTGGTTAAACTGGGCCAGTTGGCCACCCTTCCTCAGTGGGTTTTCAGGGGAAAGCTAGAACGAGGGGATTCCCCAGACTTCAGAGGCCTGCAGGGCGGGGCCTCCCCAGAGCTCCCACCAGACCAGGGGAAAGCCAGGAGTTGGAGAATGAGAAACAAAATCTCTTTGTGTCCTTTTGAATGGGAGGGTTCGGGGAACAATGAGCCCCTTCCCCAGGCAGCCAGAGGTTGGTAGGGAACCCTTCCAAAGAAGTTCCACATCCGGTGGCACGTGAGCACCTGTGTGGACACATGGCCTCTAGAAATTCCCCATTAGCAGCGCAGATGGCACATTTTGTGCCGATGTCAGGAGGAAACAGAGGAATCACACACATAAAGGCTAGAGCCAGAGGGTCTGGATTCAGATCTCAGCCCAGCCACTGTGTGATCCAGGACGGTCCCTTAATTTTGCTGTGCCTCAGTTTATGCCTCTGCAAAATGGGGCTAATCAGAGTCCCGAACTCAGAGGTGCTTTGGAAGCATCGCATGTAAAGAGCTTAGAACAGAGCCTGGCGTGGGCTGTGTGCTACTATCTTTTTCAATTAATGACATTTCTTGGCATCTGTCACTTCTGCTACGTATAGATCTATTTTGCAGAATCGTTTTAGTGTGAAACATTTCAGGCAATCGAAAATGCATGGAAATAAAAACATCACAAAAAGTGGGAACAACCTAGTGTTCATCAACAGATGAACAAACGAACAATATGTGGTGTATATATACAATGGAATATTATTCAGTCATAACAAGGGATGAAATTCTGACACATGCTACGATGTGGATGAACCTTGAAAACAATATGTTAAGTGCAAGAAGCCAGACACAAAAGGACAAATACTGTGATTCCACTTATATGTGGTCCCTAGAGGAGTCAGATTCATAGAGACAGAACATAGACAGTGTGGGTGCCAGGGGCTGGGGGAAGGAGAGGAGTCTTAGTGTTCCATGGGGACAGCGTTTCAGTTTGGGAAGATGAGAAAATTCTGAAGATGGATGGTGGTGATGGTTGCACAATGGTGCGAATGTACCTAATGCCACTCGACTGGACACTTAAAAATGGTTAAAGTGGAAAATTTATGTTATGTGTATTTTACCACAAGTAAAAAAATGTCAAAGGCGTGGGGGTGGGTGAAATGGGTGAAGGGGGTCAAAAGGTACAAACTTCCAGTTATGAAATAGGTAAGTCCTGGGGATGTAATGAATAGCATGGTGACTGTAGTAAGTAATACTCTGTCGTATATTTGAAAGTTGCTAAGAGAGTGATCTTAACAGTTCTCACCAAAAGAAAAAAATTTTTTTGTAACTATGTGTAGTGATAGATGTTAGCTAGACTTATTGTGGTAATAATTTTGTAATACATACAAAAACGAAAGCATTACGTTGTGCAGTTAAAACTAATCTAATGTTCTATGTCAATTATATCTGAACTTTTTAAATTTTAAAAGGAAATCACCAGTGTGCCATCCACTCAGGTAGAAAAATGTAACAGAGTAAATACCAGGGAGAATCTTTGCGTTTCACTCTCTCTTTATATCCCCCGAGGGAGCAGCTGGCTGTCAGTGGGTGTTGTCCATTCCTGCTCTCTGTGCAGAGGAAGACTGCTTTCCATTTGGTCCATAAGTACACATCTCTTGAGCACTGATGGTGTACATGGCCCTGCTCAAGGCCCTGGTGACAGAGCAGAGAAGAGAATGGATAAAATTCCTTGTGATATGGACATTCTAGATGGGTAGACAGCTGAGAAAAAGGGTAAATAAGATACATAGTGTAGTAGATGGGGACACAATATGGAAAAAGCAAAGACAGGAGATGAGATGCCATTTGAGGTTGGGTGGCCTGGGACTGTCTTTCTGTCCTGAGGTGAAGCCACATGGATGTCAAGGGGAACTGCGGAGGCAAAGGCCCAGAGAGAAAGCCTGTCCTTGAACTTTATGCAGTTCCTACTCATCTGCTGGACTCTGTAACTTGCTTGCTCCATCCATATTTCTTTCTTTTTTAAGTATATAAAATCTTATTTTCAGAAATACGACATCATACTGAATACACAGTTTTGTTTCCTATGCAGTTAACATTCACCTTAGCATTTTCTCATGGAATTAAAAATTCTTCACTAGCGTAAGTGTAAAACATGGATGAGTTTGCCTTTTTTAAAACTGAGATATGCCGTCCACATTTCTGTTCCTGAATTTCATCCGTGTTGATGCGAGTCGCTCTAGTTCACTGAGTTTCACAGTTCTGCTGTGCAGCATTGTACACATCGATACGCTACAATTTGTTTGTCCCCTCCCATGGATGGACAGTTACATGGTTTCCAATTTTGTGGTTTCCATGGCTCCAAGAAATATCCTCACACTATCGTTTTCTTTTTAACATTATTTTAAAATTTATTTTTAAGAAGTAACTCAGTCACACGGTTCCAAATCGAAAAGGCACAAAAGAGTTTTGAGAACAAGCCCTCATTCTCTCTCTGGACCCCCGACACCAAATTACTGAATTCAAAACTCGCTTATAGTTTAGTGGTTCCTCAAAAAGTTAAAGGTAGAATTGCTATATGATCCAGCAATTGCATTTCTGGGTGTGTACGCAAAAGAAATCAGGGACTCAAAGAGATACTTGCACATTCATATTCATAGCAGCATAATTCGCAATAGTTAAGAGATGGAAGCAGCTCAAGTGCCCGTCGATGGATGAATGGATAAACAAAATGTGATGCATCCATACAGTGGAATATTACTCGGTTTTAAAAAGGAGTGAAATTCTGACATACACTACTCCATAAATGAACTGTGAAAACATTATGCTAAGTGAAATAAACCAGACATGAAATCATTTTATAAATAGGAAGTGAGTGTTTAATGGGTACAGAGTTTCTTGGACTTAATGCCACTGGATCGTATACCTAAAAATGGTTAAAATGATCAATTGTATGATATGAACATTTTACCACTATTTAAAAAAAAAGACTTGTGAAATGCCTTCTGTGTGCTGTGTTCTAGGCCCTGGGGATTTAGCCGTGAATAAAACACAAAATCCCTGCCTTGAAGGAGCTGACATAATCCAGATAAATACTAACAAGTGTGATTTATGGTATGTTGGAAGGTGGTAAGTGCTAAGGATGAAAGAAGTCGATCAGGTAAGGGGTATTGGGTGTGGAGTCTAACTTGTTCTAAGCTATTCCCAGCACCCAGCACTATTCCAGGCACCCAGCAGGAGCCCCAAATATTTTTTGCCCTTGAGCAGCTGTGGATTGAGGGTTCCCTTCTGTGACCAAAGAAAAAGCAAGTTGTTATCACCCAGCTTCCACGTCCTGGCTTCTGATGGGTTCTGCCAGTGGGGAAGCCTGGCAGGAGACCAGAGGTGGGAGACAAATGAACAAGGGGTATCTGCTCCCCCATTCCCTTCTGGCCCAGCCACAGTTCCAGCAGTGGCCGTGTCTCCCTGCGGCCACATACTATGCAGGGAGTACCTCTTTCTGAGCTCTAGATCTTAGTTCTACTGTTCCTTCCCCACGCCCCTTAGCCTTGGACTTAACAGCTCTCTGCTGTTGCTACTTCTGAGGTGCCTCACTGTGGTTGGCAGAATAACAGCCCCCATCCTCAAAAATCCTGTGAATGTATTATGCTGTGTAGCAAGGGATAATTCAGGTTGGAGATGGGTTGCAACCTCTGGTTTGCAGCTCACTATTGCCCCCTGGTGGTGATCAGCTTTGGCTAATGTTTACTTAGGACCCTGTATCTCAGGACCGAGAAAGACTGGATTTGCACTCTCGTGACGCTCACAGCATAAGGGAGACAATACACAGGTCAGCAGATGGAATTAAGGATGCTAATCAGCTGACCTTAAAATACAGAGATGAGCCTCGGGGTGGCGGTGGGGGGCTCAATGTAATCACGAGGGTGGTTCAGCGTGGGAGGGGGAGGCAGAAAAAGAGGTCAGAGTGATATGATCCAAGGACTTGACACATCTTTGCCATCCTTGAAGATGGAGGAAGGGGCCAGGAGCCTAGGAATACAGGCCTCCTCTAGAATCCAGAAAAGGTGAGGAAGCGATCGTGTCCAGAGGATCACAGCCTGGCCAATGTCTTTGTTTTAGCCCGGAGAGAGTTCTGGCCCGCAGAAGATAATACATTTGTGTTGAAGCTGTTAAGTTTGTGGCAATTTGTTACAGCAGCCATAGAAAACCAATACACTCAACACACGTCCATTGGTTTCCCAACCCCGCTCACATCACTGACCCCAGTCCCTTCATTGGTTTGTTCAGTTAAACACTTCTGAGTGGATTCTGTTTCCTACTAGACAGTCCTGCTTCTGGGAAACTTTCTTACAAGTGGGAAGCCTGTGCTCATGGGAAATGGTACACAGGGCGTTACTCGTGTCATTGCTAGAAAAAAGATTGGAAAAAACCCAAGTGTTTCTCAAAAAGGGCTGGTGACATAGACGCTGGCATGTGCATACGCAGGAGCTTTCTACACCGGGGAGAAAGAATGAGGAAGGGCTGATGGCGGTGATGGACGGATAAGGAAAGATCTGCAGTCCATATTGTTTAGTGAAAAAGCGAGATGCGTTTCAGATTTCAGAGTGGGCTACATTTTGTGTAAAAAGAAGGGGAAGGGATAAGAATATATTTGATTTTACAAAAAGGACCCCTGGAAGGAGTCAGAAACCAGAGATAGTGGGTTCCAGTGGTTGGGGGCAGGGAACCTGCTGGGTGAAGGAGCACAGAGGGATCGGTTTCAGTGTGTATCCCTTAATAGCATTTGAGGTTTTAAATCCTGTGTCCTACCAGGTCCAGAGCTAGGGTGAGGCAGGTGAGGCATGAAAGCAAAGAGGGCGTCAATAAACTCAGTAACCAAGATAAATACTTTAATGCAATATTTTTAAAACGAACAACATGAAAAAAGTCCAAAAGTCCATGATAAACAAAATGTAAAGTTTAAGTAAACAATCAGTAACAGTGCTGAGTTATAGCAGAGCCTGAGGCAAAAGGAAAAATCTGTAATAGGAATTATCTTCGAAAGTTTTTACAATAAAGAATTAAGAAGTTGACAGTCTTGGATGGATCCCGGATGGGCAAGGTTTATCCAGGGCCTTAGTACTGTCTCCCCGCCTCTTCCAGGTCCCCCACCTGCCTTTTTTATCCATATAAAAAGCATTAGGTGGTGCCCTCTGGTTTGCAGTTCACTATTGCCCGTGGAGATCAGCTTTGGCAAATGTTTACTTAGGACCTACCGTGTGCCAGGACCCCTTGTGGGCATTGCAGACATCTCGGGACCAGGAAAGACGAGGTTTGTGCCCTGGTGGTGCTCACAGGGTAGGGGAGACAATACACAGGTCAGCAAAACCAGGCACTTGGGTAGGTGAGGCAAGCTGCCTGGCTGGGCAGGGCAGCTCAGAAGGTGGGGCAGGGGGTCTCTGGGAGGAGGTGGCACTGAGCTCTGGTCTCAGTGACAAGCAGCTGCTGGGGGTGGTACCCCCCAGGTGTGGGCAGAGGGCTTCATTGGTTTGTTGATATTTCATGTCAAGCTGATGTGTCCTTGCTCACTGTATTAGTCTTTAAGGCCTTTCCCAGGCCCCAAATATTTCATTACCTTTTTAAAGGAGCCTCACTCAAGGACTGCAGAGAAGGGTGTTTGGGCAGACAGGAACACGCCAAAGCCCACATGCTGAGCATCGTAGTGCCAGGTGCCTGCTTGCCTGTAGCATCATCTCCCTTCATCACAACCCCGGGAAGAAGGAACTACCATTACTCTCATCATAGAGGGGTACACTGGAGCTGAGCGCCCAAACCCACTGCTAAATAGAAATTTCAAGTGCTTGCGGATCGGCCAAGAGGGAGTGGGAGAGAGGAAGAGCTGGTGGAGGACATGAGATGAGGGCAGGGAGGTGACGGGGCAGATGGCGTGGGGCCCAGTGAGCCTAGGGAAGGCTTTTGGCTTCTGCCCTGAGGGAGGCATGTGCCCCGACTGAGCATTCACGACCAACCTCTGGCTGCTGCCTGTTGGGGTCTGGTGTGGGGCGGCTATGCAGCCAGAGGTGATGGGGACCTGGACCAGGGTGAAGGCCAACAGGACAAAGGGCAGTGGTCGGACTGAAGAGCCATTGTGGAGGCACAGCTGCCCGTGTGGAAGGTGAGACGCGGTGGAAGGGGACTTGGAGGAATAAGCCGAAGACTGAGAGGCAGGTGGGAACCGTGATGGAACAGTGCTCCACGTAGTGGGGCAGCACGTGCCAAGCGAGCAAAGGAGTTGCCCAGAGGGCGGAGGGCAAAGCACGGGTGTCATAGGCCCAGCCACCAACACTCACCAGGTCCCGCCCCCTCACCCCCACAAGCCAAAGAGAAGAGCTGTGCCAACAGCCCTTGCGAGGCCCTGCGGAGCATCTGAAATCTTTTATTGGAAGATCACTGCCGTTTACCATATAGAAGACTAGACAGCGGACGAACAGTGGAACCAGAGCCCACGTTAACCGGAGCAGGCCCCTCAGCTGGGGACCCTCCCCCCTCCCCTGTGGACCAGGCTGACGACCTCTGCCCCTTCCTGGACCCCTGGGCCTTTGGCATAATGCTGATGGGGTCGCTGTAGGCAGTGAAGCCCCTTGACTCAAAGCAAGACTTAGATGAATGCTGGAGGGCGGGGCACGGGGGGCAGTCCCCTGGGCTGGGGGGAAGCAGCGAAAGTGGAGGAAGCCAGGAGCTGGAGCAATGGCATCTATTTTCATTTTCTGAAAAGGGGTGCACAGAAGCCTGCAGGCAGGCAGGCGGCGGCTGGGGTGAGTCACGCGCTGACATCCTTGTCCTCGCCTGGCTTGACGGCTTCCAGCAAGGGGTCCCCAGGGCCCGCCTCCTCCCCCTCCTTGGCCTCACTGGACTTGGAGTTGGGGACCCAGAGGCCGGAGTCGATGCAGCGCTGCATGTGGTACTTCGCATCCTGCAGGGAGAAGTGGGGGCGAGTGAGGCTGGGCTGTCACCTCCTGGTGGCCTGCCTGTCCCCTACGCAAACTCAAACCCGTTTACTGTTTATTCTAGATCATAGCTGTCAAGTACGTCAAATGCAGCCAATGCAGGTGAGGGATGGAACTTTTAATTTTCCTTAACTTTAAGTCAGAATTAAATAATGCAGGTCTGAAGGGTCAGCAAACGTTTCTGTAAAGGACCAGAGTAAATACTTTTGGTTTGCAGGCTGCATGGCCTTTGTCACAACTACTCAACCCATTACTCTTCAACTCTATGGTTGGTTATAGCACAGTCAGTCACAGACAATGTGAAAATAAAAGAGCACGGCCTCTGCATACCAAAGACAGGCAGCGAACCTGAGAACCAGAGTTCAAGACCCTTGCTCTAGATGCTCATTACCCACAGAACTTTCTAGAAACCCCAGAACAGATCCTGTGACTGGATCCATCTTACAGATGAGGAAACCAATATGGCCAACCAGCAGAAATAGGGTCAAGCCCTATTGAGACTCAAAGTCCTCATCTCCCAGTGCCATTACTGCTCCTAATAACAATGACAGCTGAGTTTCACCAGCATCTGCCTCGTGCCCAGTCCTCTCCATGCACTGGCCAGTTAATACCGAGAGAGAAACTGCTGTGGAGGTGTAACTGAGGCTGGGAAGACCCCCTCCTTGGGTCGCTGAGTCGCTGGCAAAGATGGGGTCAGCAGGGTGCGCTGGATGTGCTCATAAACGACCTTCGGTGACAGTGACACTCAATCTGGATGCCAGGCACACAATAGGTGCTCAATAAATGTGACATGAAAGCCTGGCTGCCTCATGTGCCAGTCAAACAGTGACTTGACCTCCCTTATTCCTCCCAGAAGCCCAGGAGACCCTTCTACCAGCAACACAGGGTGTAGGACTAGGGCACACATTGCTGGCCTGGCCACTCAGCCTGGCTGGTGGGTGGGCCTGAGGCACGGCTACTCACAGTGGGGTCCATCTTGCTGATGGCATCTTGGAGCATCTGTACATCCTTCACGTCAAAGCATTTCTGGAGTTCCTGTAGGGGCAGAAGGCTGGGGGTCAGGGCCTGGGTCCCCAGGACCTAGAGGGCCTGCCGCCGCCTGGGGGTGGGGCTCCGCACCTCAGGGAGGGACTCGTAGACCTCCACAGGGTCCAGGCCGCCGGGGCCAAGCCGCTTCCGGCGCTCCTCCTCCTCATACTCCTTCATAGCCTTCTCGATGCGCAGCTTGGCACGGCCCCGCACACGCTCCTTGAAGGCCTCCAGCTCGTCATTGAAGCCCTCCATGTACTGGCGATCCGCTGTCTGTGGGGAGCAGGAGACGGGAAGGGTTCACCGGGCAAGGCGGGGGTGGGGAGACCCAGGACCCTCCTGCTGCTGGTCCTCAGAGATGCCCTGGGGCTCAGGCCTCTCCTCTGCACCACCTAGTCTCTGTCCCTCAGCTCCATTTCGCCTCCCATCAGGCAGATCTCAGAAATATCGCAGGTTCGGGTCTAGACCACCACAGCAAAGCCAATATCACAGTCAAGTGAGTCACATGAATGTTTGGTTCCTAAGTGCATCTAAAAGTTACTTTTATACTATATTGTAGCCTGTTAGGTGTGCAATAGTGTTATGTCTAAAAAAAGTACATACCTTAATTAAAAGATACTTTATTGTTAAAAAATGCTAACCATCATCTGAGCCTTGGGCGAGTTGTAATCTTTTTGCTGGTAGAGGGTCTTGCCCTAGTATCACCAAAGATCACCGATCACAGATCACCATAAATATAGTAGTAATGAAAAAGTCTGAAATATTGAAAGAATTACCAAAAGTGACAAAGAGACATAAAGTGAGCAAATGCTGTTGGAAAAATGGCGCCGATAGACTTGCTCGGCACATGGTTGCCACAAACGTTCAATTTGTAAAAAACACAGTATCTGTGAAGTGCAACAAAGCGAAGCACGGTAAAACGAGCTATGCCTGTATGCTAATGACCACCTGCCTGCGAGCCCCCTGAACTGCAGACCCTGACACCCCCTTCCTCAATGTCCTCACGCAGGGACTTTCATAGGCATCTCAAACTCAACACAGCCACACCCAGGCTCTGGATCAAGCCCCTCATTCTGCCTTGCCCTGTCTCCCCAGCTTAGCATGGGGAGCTCCATCCTTCTAGGTGCTCAGGGCAAGAAACCTGGGATGCCCTTGACTCTCCCTCAGCAGCTTTCAACATCTGTCCGGGAGCAGCCCACCTCTCATCTCCATGGCTCCGCCCTCTCCTGATGTGGGAGGTTCTGATCGCAAGGGTCTGAGTCCCAGTGGACTGTGTGTTCATGTGTTCGCCTCCCCCTCCCAAGTGGACCTCAGGCTGGTTCCTGGAGGACCACCCACCACCCCGCCCGCACAGCTCAGGGCCCCTACCTTGATCTTCGTGAAGAACTGCCGGAAGCAGGCACGGGGGTCCACCTTCAGGCTCTTGGCCAGCTCCAAGATGAACTGCATGACGATGGTCTGGTGGGCCACCTGCTCCATGAGTGCACATTTCTGCAGAGGGAGAAGAGGCACAGCGTCACCGGTGGCAGCCGCAAAATAGAGTCCTTCCCAGTTCCAGGGCAGCTATACTCACCTCCTCCACCTCTAGGTCAATACACCAGATGACCAGGTAGTTGGCTGTCTCCTCGCACACCAGGTGGACGTTGTCTGACAGGTACTTCTGACTGTCATCCCAGCGGCGGAGCATGCCTACAAGGAGTTGACAAGGTGCTGGAAAGGCTCAGAAGAGGAGCCAGTCCCCTTCACACACACCCCACCCTCAGCCTGCACCCAACTTACCAAAGTGCTTGATCTGTTTCTCATACTTCTCCACAAATGTCTTGTGTTTCTGCTCCCTCACCTCCTCCGACTCCTCCTCCGCCTGCTCGGGCTTCGTATTGACCATGCTCTGTGGTGAGGTAAGAGGGGGAGTGGGCTGGGGCGAGGCCGTGGAGAGCCTCGAACATGGCCGTGTGGGCCGCGGCCGCAGCGCCCATCCCATCCACGGTGGAGGCGGTGACGGCGCTGTGAACATCAATGTGGCGGGAGCGTGGGTGTGGCACATGTGGCCTCGGACTAGGGCCTTTGGGCAGATCAGAGGGGGACCGATGGGGTGCTTCATCCGCCCGGCCCCCTACACCTGTTCCCTCCACTTCCCACCTCCACACCCGTCCCTCCCCTGACCTGTGCAGTCCTCTCCCTCCTCCCCAACCTGCCACTGGCCACCGAGCCCTCGCCAGCAGAGTCCCCACCAGCTGCCGCACACCTTGCTGAAGCCGTCTTTGCTGAGCGTGTCCACGTTCCACGGCATGCTCTTCTCCTTCTTGCGCATCTCCTCCAGCTTCTGCTCCCAGTTCCGCTCCTCTCTGCGCAGCTGCTGTGCCTCAGCCTGCAGCCGCTCCAGCTCCGCCTTGCTGCTCTCACCCTCGGCCACCTCCAGCTCCTTCAGTTTCCGCTGGCACTCGGCCACCTTGCGCTTACATTCACGGCAGCCCCTGTCCAGCTCCTCCTTCTCCTTCTGGAACTGCTCCATGCGCTCTACCCGGGCCTGTGGGCAGAGTTGGCCCACCACTCAGGGGAACAGTCGGCCCCTTGACCCCAGCCCCACCCCAGCCCAAGGCTCCCAGGGCGCTGCAAGGAATGTCTGCACCAACCTGTGTCCTGGACACCCAGCTTCTACCCTCATCTCCACAGGCACCTGCATGCACCCGAGTCAGGCCAGGTCCCTCTGTGCTCAAAAGCCTCTGTGGCACCTGCCTCACTCAGAGCAAAAGCCCAAGTCCTTCCCGTGGCCCACCAGGCCCTGCATGATCTACCTTGCACCTCTGCGTCCTCACCTCCTCCGGCCACACTGGCTGCCTCACCCTTTCTTGAACCCACTTCAAATCTCAGGGCCTTTGCACTGGCTGTTCCCGCAGCCTGGAACGCTCTCCCCAGATTCGCCCCCATAGCTTCCTCCCTCACATCCTTACTGTCTTGGCTTAAATGTCACAAACGTTGCCTTAGAGATGAAGCCTCTTCCTTGATCCCTCTACTGAAGATCAGGACCTCCCCTTACTCTCATCCTGCTTTATTTCCTCCTCAGCACTTGTCTCCTGCTATCATCCAGTGACAGTTATTTATCACGTTCTGGGCACTGTCACTCTCCAAGGATATTGGCTCCACAGAGGTGGGGATGGATCTGTTCGCTGTGTCACACTCACACTTGCACACAGTAGGGGCTCAGGAAAAACTTGCTGGATAAATAAAGAAAAGCCTCACTCCCCCACCAGGGTCTCAGGCTTCCCCTCTTCCTCGAAGTGTCTCTCGGTGACGCTCGGGCACCAACTGCCCAAATCCACCTCTGTCTGGGAATCCTGCAGGCATCTCCAACTCCATGCCCAAAACTGAACTTATCATTTTACCCCCCAAAACCTGGTCTCCTGTCGTGTTTTTCCTTAACAAAGCCACCTCTTACCCCACCCCACCTGATGCCCCCAGCTGAGGCCTGCTCACTGGACCTGCTCTACCTTCCTGTTCTGCCACCCAGTCCTGATGGTTTTCACTTCTAGATGGTTCTCCAATTCGCTCCACTAAAAGTCTTAGGCCTGGATCACTGCCAAGGCCCCTCAGCTGTTTTCAGGCTAGTATGCCCTCCTGAGCCCAAGCTCGGTGCCCACCAGCTTCCTGTCCCCCTATCCTGGATGTTACACCCCAGACATCTGCTTCCACTGTGCCCCCGGTTCCTGGCAGTGCTTGCTCAATTCAGAGCTACTGACTAAACCCTGAGAGGTGCCATCAACTGCTGCCCCCTCCACCCAATCCAGGCTCAGAAGCTGCCAGAAGTCTTTGAAACATACACATCTGACTGCGGCTTTTCCTACTGCCCCATTCTAGAGTTTCTGGGTTCAGATGAGACCCGTGACCCCTACTCCAGGCCGCCCAGCTGGCACCATGGTGCTGTGGGGAGTTGGGTCCTGCCCTGCCCTCCCAACTCTGGGTCCCAGGCAGATGCTGGCCTTTGTGGGTCCCCAAATGTACCAGCTCTCTCTTGCCTCTTGGCCTCTGCACGTGCTGTTCCACCTAGACCTCTCTTCCCCTTACTCCACCTGCTTTGCCCCCAAGTCTTAGTTTTGACAGAGTCTTCCCCAAGTACCCCTGCTCCAGCATCACTGAGTCCCAAAGGCCTCTCTGTGATCATCAGATGACATGATGAGACGCTGGAGGACAGCCTCAGGGTCCTAGACATGGGGTCACAGTCACTGCATACTGCCTGGGTGTCTGTGGGTTGATCCCCTAACCTCTCGGAACCTTGGTTTCCTCATCTGTCAAATGCAGACAACAACGCTGACCTCACAGGGTTGCACTGGGAGAAGCAAAGATTTTATATTACAGCAGATGGTCCAGGGCTGTGGACGCCCAGCGAACATCAGTCCCACACTGGCTATGGTCATTACTGTCTGTCCGCAGGGATGATCTCTCTCTGGGTGACACTCTGGGGCTCAAACAAGAAACTGTACTTGGAGTACTTAGTTTGACTTCTGGCCCAGAGTAAATGCTCCTTAACTGGCAGTGGTGTAATTACATCATCACACACACCCAGCCCTGGTGACATGGCCTTGGCCAAGCTGCTTAAACCCATCTCTGCCTTGGTTTTCCCCTCTGTGAAATGGGGCCTCACAGGGTTGCTATGAGGACTAAATGAAATACTCCACAGCAATTGCTTGCAACACAGCACTATTTTACTGTTATCACCACTGCCATGGCTGCTGCCACAAGAACGGCCTAACTCGCTTCTGTGCCTTATTCGAGGCTGTATCTCCAGGTTCTAGTACAGGGCCAGGCAAACACAGTGGGCAAGAGTCAAGAGACTTGGACCCTTCTCTGGTATCCCATAGGACTGACACAACTAATGCTGAGCCTCACTTTTTCCCATGTGGATGGGGGTCAAAAAGGCCCTCGCCTCATGGCGAGGTAAGGAAAACAGCCCTGGCCTCTGCAACCTCCCTTTCTCCACAGGGCCTGTGTTGCCCGGGAGATTTCCCGCTACCTTGCAAGGGGCTCTTTAGAGTCGACATCATAGCTGGCCTCCGGTGGCAGCAGGAAACTACCACCCTTCTGGTTTCTGCTGGGCGGCCACCGAGTTCTTCCTGGTGCCCTCTGAGCAGCTGCCAGGGAGGCCAAAGCTAAATAAAGCCTCCCGAAGTTGGTAGGGGCAGCTGCGTGCCCCACGTGGGCTTTACGCTTCCAGGAGGGGCTGTAGCAGGCTGGACTGGGCCCTCGAGTGTCACTGCCCCCCTCCCTTACAGATAGAGAAACCGAGGCTCACGGAATCTTGATGCGACACAGCTCACTGAAAGGAGCCACAAGAAACCAGTGGCGGCTGAGCAAGAGAGCCAAGGAGCTGGGGCTGAGAAGACCCACTTGTCCCCTCCTGGAACCTTTGGAATTTTTAATTTTTACCAAGAGAGTGAACTACCTAAATTATAATGATTATAGTGGCTGAAGTTTACAGAGAGCTTATTACAGGCCAGGTGCCGTCCCAAAAGCATTATGCACATTAAATAAGGTAACCTTTACAACCCTATGGGATGGATACTATTAATATTCCCGTCAGGAGAAACCGAGGCACTGAGAGATCAAATAACTTGCTGGAGGTCACGTAGCAAGTAAGTGATTCAGAATCTAGGATCTGAACGCAGGTGGGCAGGCCTGTGCTCAGAAGTACACCAAGCTAACTTTTTACGAATCCCATCTCCCCTCCCAGTCCCTGAGCAAGGTTCTTCTCAGACCTAATCTCATTTCAGTCTTCCAGTGGTCTTGGAGGCAGGGCTGGGACTAGAACCCAAATTTGCCTAGTGCCGGAGACACTGAGGCCCCTGTCTTCACTCCAGCCACCTGGCTCTCAGTGGCAGGACGTGAAAAGGTTCTGTGTGAGGAGGGCAGAGGGCAAGGCGGGAGGAGCATGCTACAGGAGAGGGGCACCAGTTTCCAAAAAGCAATATAGATTAACCTCTTTATGTGACAGAAATGTGTTCCCAAGAAGTCTTTAGAGCTTCGTGGAGATCTTAAATATTTTATAATAAATGGTACACATGACAAGAAATAGAAGTGCCAAAACTTCTATTTCTTGTCATGTGTACCATTTATTATAAAATAT
>NW_011889172.1:724989-744698 GCF_000151845.1 Pteropus vampyrus
TACACATGACAAGTGGCTTGCCTAGCAGGTACACTACCCAAGAGACTGCTGCTTTAAGGAATAGGTAGAAATGGGATTCGGGACCAAATGTAGGGACTAATGCCTTGGCAGGATGGGAAAGGGTCCTTCTAGGAGTTTCTGGATAAATGAGTGGTAATTTCCATATGGAGGGTGGGGTGAGGTATTTCTAACTGGAAGGTTCTGAGAGGTACACACCCTTAGATTGAGAGTATAACAGGCACAGATATGTGGGGGCAGCAGCTCTAATTTGGGGAGTAGGTTAGAACATTAGGTCTTTTAAGAGCTGTTCTGCTGGTCTGTGAGCACAGCTGGACAGGGAGAGAGGTGGAAGGACACTTAGACTTGGGATTCTGGTGTCTGGATTTGGGGGCGAATAGATAAAAGGGGCAGTGAATGGGGAATCAGGCTGGGAGACAGTTCTTGGTGAGAGCAGGAACAATCTGGGTGTCAGAACTGCAGACCAGGCTGGGGTCAGGAGGAAGGCGTGGTGGCTTTCAATGAGGTGTTCCAATGCTGGCAGAGGTTCCTACAGGAAGCTAGTCTTGGGGTGTGGGCGGTGCCTGGGTCTGCAATGCCAAGTAGGGGCAGGGGCTCTGGCGGGACCGGAAGCTAGGAGAGTATGGTTTCCTGGAGTCATGGCAAATGGGGTCTACAGTAGAGGAGAGCAGCCGGAATTGGAGGCTCCATTAGGCGGAGCTGGTAGTTCGGTCTGGAGGGGAACTGGATTCCAAAACTCCAGTTTTAGGTGGGACTGAAAGCCCTAGTCTACTTGATAGGGAAGGGGTTGGCAGTCCCAGGCCAGGAACAGAAATCCCAGGAGAGGCCGGAGTTTCTTGTTATGTTTGGAGGAGGGAGATTTCTGGATTTCAGAATAGGAATCACCCTCAGGACCCAGGGAAGCATATCGCAGAAAAGATTCAAAGTATTGGGGACTCTAGAGACTGGGGAGCGGCCGATAAGATATCCAAGATCAGAAGTGGGTACCGAACAGGTTCAGGGTCCAGACTCTGCGGCGGAGTTCTGGGTGTAAGTGGAAGGTCCTAGACGGGACTAGGGGGCACCCCAAAGCCTATCCTGAGAGTCTAGACTCCGAAGAAGGTGCCCTAGGGGTCAAATGGGAGTTCCATGCAGAAACTCAGGGTCTCGGCAGTTCTGGGGTCCTGGAGGTGAATCGAAGAACCCTGGGCGATGTTAAAAGTCCAGACTGTGGAGTGGGGATCCCAGGTGTCAAAGGCGGGGTCCCTAGCAGTATAAGGGATCAGAACTTTAGACTGAAGTCTCGGGGAGGGGGAAGGGGCTGGGCGCGCGCGCTCTACCTGGTGCCGCCAGCGGAAGAGGCTGGCTGTATCGATGTTGGGGTGCGTCTCGTCTTCATCGTCAGACACCTCGATGTGGTCCCACACACTGTAGTCCACCATCTTGCCTCTGTGGCCCACCCCGCTCTTGATCTGAAGGCGGCGGCGGCTGGCAGCGCTGGAGTCCCGGCCCGCGGAGCCCCGCCCCTTCCGCTTCCGCCTGGTTGCGCACACCCTGCCCGCGCGTGACGTCACATCCCTAGCAACCGTGGCGGCGGCACTAGCTACCGAGCTCTTAAAGGCCCTTGCGAGCTGTTCCGGCCCCCCAGACTCCCGCCGAGACCCCACCTCTTCCCGCGCAGGGTTCCCGCTAGGCACTTCCTGGAGGTATACGAACAGGCGTTCCAACCTCGAGCCCGCTGCCCGCCAGTGGGAGTTTGCAGCGGCCGGGGGTGGGAGCAGTTGGCGAGACTGAGGAAGAGGATTGTCCCCTTAGCCACGCCGCAGTGACATAAGCCCGAACCCACTGCAGGGGCGGGGCCTCGGGAGGAGACCCGCCCCCTGCTCCTTGTGAATTGGGACCTAACGCTACGCTAGGGACGGGTGTGTGGACTGAGAGAAACTTCCCAGTACGAGGGGTGCAGGATCCTGCCCCGGGAAGGTCTTAGTGGAGGAGGGATATGGCCCTGCCCTGGAAGGTCAGAGGTGGTGGCGATGTGGCCCTGACTTGGGGGCTTTTATTTTCCCTGCTCGGACCACAGCTTCCTTGTCCATATTCTACCACTCTTGAGCTGGGATCCGCGCACATACCCACGCTGGAATCACCCGGATCCCCCAAACGTTCTCGAGCTCCCGTCCGCGGCGTCCTTCCGTGCGGACGCTGGGTGTCGCTAATGTCTAGCCAGCGGCCAGTGCTCCCGGCCCCGCGCTGGATGGTGGTGGTGGAGGGTGGACCATAGAAGTGCAGATGGGAGTTTTCCTCCTAGTGGTATTCCAGGACTGCTCATAGCCCCTCCCCTTTCTTCTGGTGACCCCTTCATCGGCCAGTATCTAAGAACTCCACTATTCTGAGTTTAGGCAACGATCCAGCCACACACACTTTTGTAAATCCCAACCCACGCTTTGATACCGGGATAAAAGGCCGTGTTGCAGTTTAGGGCCAGGATTATCTCAGATTAAAGAGTGCTCCGTAGGGGGCGGGTGGGTTGGGAGGAGCTTCAGCCACTCAGGCAAGGGGCACCCCTTTCCAGACTCGCCCAGAGGGATTGTTTGGAGGGAGGAGGCTGGAGAGAATGGAATAAAGGTCTCCTGATGGGGACATTCCCTGGCCCAGGGAGGGGGTGGGAGCATCCAGACATAAGGGTCCGCCCGCTGCTGCCCCTCCACCTTGAGCTTGATTCAAACCTGCGAGTGGGCGGGCGGGGGCGGGAAAGTCCCCGGGTCCTTTTCCCCTCCCCCTCCAGGCCGGGGAGTCCGGCATCTCAGCGGCCGTCACGGCCCGAGCACGCGCGCGCACGAACCCATACCCCAGCGGGTCTCACAATCGCGCACACATACATACACACACAGCAGCAAACAAAGGGTCTGGACACCCTGTCCCCTTTCGCCCTCCCCCTCCGGAGAGGGCGGGGCATTCCCTCCCCAGGTCCCCTACAAGGTAAGTTTCTGTCTGCGAGCTGCGGTGGGGAGAAGGACCCGGCGCCCCGGAGGGAGGGTACCAGGATGGAGGGGTTCCCCCGCTCCCCAAGAATGCCGTCCCCGGGTATGCCCTTTGAAGGCTTCAAGCCTGCCTCCGGGCTGGGGGATGTGTGGGGAGGACCCCGGATGCTGGGGATTCCCTGGTAGACGCAGCGGGGGAGGGGTGTCTCTCCCTGGCTTCCGAGACTGGAGCTGCCCGGCCCCAGTTAAACGGAATCCGAGGAGCCCCAGCTCTCAGAATTGGAGACAGGGCACTGGAAGCTCTCCCAACAGCGCCAAGTCTTTCTAATCTCCCGTCAGCACAGCTTCTCCAACTCTGGAGTTAGAGCCCCCTGAGTTGATTTGTACTGTCCTTTGGTCTCTCCCCCCTTACCCCATCAGCACATTACTTGCTGTGTCTCTGGAACCTGTGAGGCTGGGGTGGGGGGTGGGGTTTGGGGGACTGGGAATGCTCCTCTGGACTATCCAAACTTCCTTTGCTGCCTCCCACAGCTACACACCCTTAGCCGCAGTGAAACCCAGCAATCGGTTTTGCCTTTCTGAGCCTCAGTTTCCCCATCTGCAAAGTGGGGAATGACACACTCAGGCTTCCGTGACACTCATGCATGCAAGCCTACCCTCGTTCCATCACTTATTTCTTAGCTCATTTCATACCTATTTTCCAAGTGCCTACTATGTGCCAGGGCACTATAGCCAGGCCGTGGGGCTGCAGCAACCAAGATGAGCCAGGTCCTTGCTCTGCTGATCCTCCAGACTGGTAAGGGAGCAAGGTCAGTGTGTAAACAAATACCCACGGTGATTTCAGACCGTGGAGACAAAAATTCCATCAAGTGTAGAAAGTGACTTGTAGGGTGGGGGTGGGGGGCGCTGCTGGACATTAAATGAGATTTCTGGTTTGTATCTGCCTTCCATGTGCACTTCAACTCCATGAGGGCAGGGCCAGGTCCAGATCAGTGCTTGGTACACCGTAGGCGCTCAATAAATGTTGAATGAATTAAAGAGGGAATTAGATTAAGACTATTTCCATAGCACTTTAGAGCAGGAAGGAGGCTTATCCATCTATCCTCCCATTTTACAAATGAGGTGAGTGATTCCCTAAGACCCAGAGAAGGGAAAGATGTTGTCAAAGGTGATACAGGAAATTGATGAGGTGTCATCATTCTCATAAAAGTGAGGATGGCTAAATGAATGGTTAACGTCTGAGAAAGGAAGAGAGTAGAGAACAGGCTTGGGCCCAGGCATCCACAATACCCAGCCTGCACCCACCTCTCTCCCCATACCACAAACGTAGCCCTGCATCATCCATTCAACAAGTATTCAGTGCCTACTATGTGCTGGGTGCTGGAGACACAGCAATGATCAGAACAAAATTCCCTGTCCCCATGGAGCTGACATTATTGAGGAAAACAAAAGAAACGGCATAAACAAATACGTACCAGCAAATTGTGATTAGGACTGTGAAGGAAATAGTTTGTGACAAGAAAGAAAAATGAGGGTCTACTTCAGGTTGGGTATCCAGGAAGACCTTCTGGAGGAGCTGAATTACTCTTTAAACATCACACACACACACACACACACACACACACACACACACACACACACACAAATCCAGACAAATGTAATCATGCTAACACTCTATACTGAGAATCTAAATAATGTACTTGAGGCCACATAGCTAGTCAGTGACTCAGCAGAGCTTTGAAGCCAAATTTCACATTTCTAACCACTGTAAAAAGCTACTTCCTGTTGCATCCACATGCACATACCCCTCCCCCCACACACAAACTCAAATCAGTCACACAGAGGTACATGCAACCTTATGCCAACATGGACTAATGCGGTGTCACCCTGTCACACACACTTCTGCAGGTACAGTCTGATCTCAACTATACAAACTCAGACTCCTACCAAGTTCCACACGTCCCCATGCACAGCTGTGTACAAAGTCCCATGCATACACGCATGCATGTACTCACAGGCACATGGCCTCTGATGATTTTTCCTAGCCCTGCTTTAGTGCCAGGCATGGAGCTTGTCAGGCCTGGATGCTCAGGGCCAAGATGTGGACAAGACCTTTATCCTCACTCCCTTGCCTCTTGTCGGCCACCTATCCCCATATCCTTCTCCTGAGGGAGATGGGGGGTGGGCAGGATGTCAGGCTAGGTGAAACCAGTGCTCTTCTGCCCAGCCAGGCCAGGCATTCCTAGGAACTGCAAGCTGGGTAAGAAAAAAGGCCTCTTTCAACCTGAGCCTGGTGCCAGCTGCCCAGAGCAGTCTGCCCTGCCATCTGGACCCCCCTCCCCAGACAGCCTGCTTCCCAGGGGAGGGGAAGGCAGGCTTAGAGGCTGATGCCCTGTCTCTCATGCCCAGGTTTCTGCCAGGATTGATTTCTGCAAATGTACATGGGTGTCAGGACAGTGATGGCGTGCGTGTCTTCACCTCTCTCCCCTGGCCTGTAGGGCTCCTCTGGCTGTCCACTCCTCCATTCTTTCATTGCACAAGTTCTTGAATACCTACCATGGGCTGTTCCAGACACTGATGGTATAGCCAGGACTGGCTACAGAATTTGCAGAGCCCAGGGCGAAATGAAAATGAAGGGTCCCTGTTCAAAATTATGAAGAATTTCAAGATGATGACAGCAGCACATTAAACCTAAGCTTGGAGCCCTGTGGGACTGCACAATTTACATGTCCATAAACTTGGCCCTTGATACATCTAGAACAAGGCAGAAAAATCCCCTGCCATTGTGGAACTAAGGGTTTAGGGAGAGCAGAAACATAAATATATGCTATGTCATGGGTGATGAGAGCCAAGAAGAAAAAGCTAAGTGAGGGGCAGAGAGTGATGGGATTGGGCGAGGCATCTATGTCAGGGAAGGATCTGGAAGGAGGTAACTTAGAATAGAGACCAGAAGGAAATGAGGGAGTCAAGCGGATTTATTCATTCAAGAGCTATTTGTTGAGCACCTACTGTATGCCAGCATTGTCCTAGCAGGGGACAAAACAAACCAACATCCTGACCTATGTCCTAATCAAAGGATAGGCAATAGCTAATAAAAATAGGAAGTAAATTGTATATCTCGTTAGAATGTTATAAGCCTAAAACAAAATGAAAGCAGAGTCTGGGAAATCGGGAAAGTGGGAGGAGCACAGGATACGTGAGGCTGTTTTTCTGGGTGGAGGGAACAGCAAGTGCAAAGGCCCTGAGGTATGAATGTGCTCAAAGTGTTTAAGGAACAGCAAGGAGGCCAGTGGGGCAAGGGGGAGAATGGGAGGAAGTAATGTCTCTGTGAATGTGTTGCTTTCTCCCATGTCTGTCTATAGCTCCATGTGAGTCAAGAACAATGGTGATAATTGTTTTTACTAGGATAGTGGCTACTGTTTTTCGAGCACCTATGAACTAGGCACTGTGCTCAGAATCTTACACTCACTACTTCATCTTCACAATAATCTCCTCAGGTAGGTATATTATCCCTATTTTACAGACAAGGAAACTGAGGCTCAGAAAGGCTGGGTGACTTGCCCAAGGGTATACAGCTAATAAGTGGCAGAGCCAGGATTTGAATGCAGGCCTGTCAGTGTAGTTCTGGAACCTTGCTACATGGCCCTTTCTCTGCCTGTCTGAGCATATGTATTGTCTACACACTGAGAGATAGGGTGCCTCTCTCTCCGTGTGTGTCTGATTCATTCAATACTCATTGACATTATATGTGGGAGACCATGGTAAGTACCATTTCTTGCCCTCACAGAGCTTTATCTAATAAGGATACAGATAATTACAACCAGAATGAGGAGTGCTTTAATGGTGGCAGAATAGGCAGCAGTGGAAGTCCAGAACTGGACTGGCTGAGAAGCGAGGAAGACTTTTAAGCTTCCTTTATACATTTATCCATTTATTCAACAACTGTCCATTGCAGGCTTGCCTGGTGCTAAGCACTAGGCCAGTGAGATAATGTTTATTCACTCGTACTAGTTGATACTGAACTGAAGTGCTAGCTTGTGCAATAAGGTAAGAAAAATAAGAGCCACAGTAGGGGGTAAAGTAGCTAATCCATAGTAGACCTACTAAGAACTTTATAAAGAAATTACATAGTATGTTATGAGATGATAGTGCTGTGGAAAAATAGAGCAGAATAAGGGGGATCAGGAGTCCTGAGGGGCTAGCAACTTAAAACAGAGATGCAAGAGAGAACCACCAGGAGAAATGCCTGAAAAGTGAGATATGAGCAAAGACTTGATGGACGTAAGGGGCCTTATTTAAGGCCCCTTATTATTTAAGGGGAAAAGGTTCCCAAGCAGCAAGAACAGCAAGTGCAAAGGCCCTAAGGCTGGACCGTGCCTGGTGTGTCCAGAAAGAGGCCAGTGTGGAGTGAGCCAGGGGTAAAGTGAGAGGAGGTTAAGACAGAAAGGTGACTAGGCACATGTCACCTGGACTGTTGAGGACGTTGACCGTTCCTCTGAATAAGATGAGAGCTATGCAGGACGTTGAGCACAGGAGGGACATGAGCTCTCTTGGGTTCTAACAGGTTCCCACAGGCTCAAATTTTAGCAGCATTTATTAAGCACTTACTGAGTGCCAGACACTATTCTGTGAGAATTCAATATGGTCTGATCTCATTTCATTCTCACATGGACCCCGTAGAAGTTATTATTTCATTTTGCAGAAGACAAACTGAAGAGTTTGTCACTGAGCCACAGCCACATAGCCGTAATTTGCAGCGCCTGGGTGAGAAGGTGAAGTGAGCCAGACTTCCCCTCCCCCATGCTTTTAGACAAGGATCACCGGCAGTAGAGCGCACTCAGCATCCGGAGCTGCGTCTGTGTTCCTGTCTGTTTCTATTTCCACGCGTCCCTGTCTGTCTCCGCGCGCCTCTGCCTGCGCGTCCCCCATCTGTGCCCAAGCCGCCGTCTTTCTGCGCCCGGCCCCCGCATATCAGAGCTATTTCGGGTTTAGGCTTAAAAGCCCAACAGCTCGGAGGAGACGCTTCCTCCGGCCCCCGGCTCGGACCACGCGCCACACGCGGCAGGCTCTGGGAGCTCCCGGTCTTCTGCTCGGAATCCCCAACCTGGGGTTAGCCCCTGCGGGAGGAAGGATGGCGGGTGCTGGGGCGACCCCACCCGCGAGGCTCCAGGTCCCCCAGTGGCCAGCCCCTGCACTGACGCTGTCGGGAGCCTGGCTATGCGTCAACTGTCGCTTTGGTAACGGGTGGCGACGTCACAGACAGGCAATGCGTCAGCAGCGTGCTGACGTCACGCCCCGGGAGAGGCAATTGACCAGGGGCGGGGACGGATTCCAGGCCCCGCCGGCAGGGGGAGCCCCAGGACACTAATGGTGGATACCTTTGGCTTGGTCCTGCAGGAGGCGCTGGCCTGGGCCGACATGGTCCCTGTAACCTTCACAGAGCACTAGGCTGGCAGAATGAAGAGGAGTCGCAGTGTCCTGTCAGTGGCTGGGACCGGGGAAGAGGTGCGAGGGGCGGGGCCCGGGCTGGGGGCGGGGCTTGGGCCATGTAGAAGGCGGGCGCCCTCTAGTGACGGCGGCTGTTCACTAAGTGGCCGCGAGGAGTCGTCTCCTTGTGCCTCAGTTTGCTCCTTTGATTCCATTACTTTCCTGCCGCCAGGATTAAGAGGCCCTTCTCAGCCTAGGAGTTGGAGGCAGGGTCTCTCAAGGGGCTTCCGAAGTCAGGAAAGGATTGTAGGCGGAGCTGCAGGTGAGGTCTTGAGGGTTTCAGATGTGAGAGGGGGCCACCGACATTAAGACCAACAGGGGGCTTCTTAGACTTGGAGGATGGGAAGAGACCCTGAAAAGGTGATGTGTTTAGAGGGATCTCATATCCGGGACAGAATGTACAGGCATGGGGGGGGGGCCCAGAGCCCCAGGGCTGGGACATGAGGGAGCCCTACAAAAATTATGGCTGAGAAGGAGCACCCCTCAAATATAAGGGGTGGGAAGACACCCTCTATAGGAGGGATCAGCGAGTGGCTCAGACTTGAGAGGGGACATAAGGAGCCCATACCCCTATCAGCCTCTCTTAAATAGCTAAGGAGTGTCATTACTGGGGGAGGAGCTCACAGCTGCATGTCCAGGCTGCACACCCATCCTGCCTCTGTCCCTCCTTAGAGGCCGGGGGAGACCCCTGAACCCAGCCATGCCAACATGTTGGGGACCGAGCTCCGACGCCCTCGCCGTCGCCTCTCCACTGGTCCAGGCCTGGGCTGGGTGGACCCTGAGCCCTCGGATGCTGGGGTCCTTCTGCTGCCACGGCCCACCACATTGCCACTTCTCATCCCTCCGAGGATTTCCATCACCAGAGCCGACAGGTAGGCAAGAGAGAGGACGAGGCTGGGAGATGGGGTGGAGGAACAAGGCCAGCTGGGCTAGGTCCACCAGCCCTTTCTGTGCTCCAGACGCCCTGTGTTTTGCAAAACCAGCTGAAACTTCTCTGGGAGCTTGGTGGGTCAGGCTGTGACACCCCTCCCCCAAGGTGCCCCTTGCAGCCTCTACAAACCCTTTCTTCAATTTTGCAGCTGAGTTAGTAAGTGGCAGAGTTGTGGAAAAGAGTTTCAGCTTCCCAGCCCCAAATGGTGCCCCCATATTCAGAGAACTGGGCCAGGCTAGGGAGCAAGCATCTGGTCTGCTGTGTGCCTTAATTTCCCCTCCTGGGAGGATTCTGTTTCTTCCAGGATTTAAAGGGGTGGGTGAGATCTTGGAGGAGGTCTAGACTGGCATTTTTCTTTCTCCTGGGGAGATGTGAGAGATCTGTGAGCCTTTACATTGCATTTTCTTGCTATTTCTTCATCAGGGTCTTGCCAAGGCACTCCAACCCCATTCTTGGCCCAAAGATGTGTTCAAAAGCCAGACAGCTGAGCTGGTCATGGCTGCTGGACCACCCCTGGCCCCACTGCCCTCCCTAGGTCACTGTTCTCTGAAGCCTCTGATTTACCCACCCCCTCATCTACTCAGCTGGAGGGCTCCAGAGTCTCTGCTTGGGTCATGGTACAATGATGATTCATTAACAAGTGGGGAGAGGAAGTGATTGTCATTCCCACCTCTGGCGGTCTAATGTAACCCCCCCCCCAAAAAAAACCCTCTAGCCTCTGCAACTTCAGGTCCAGCCTGATCCATCCCAGCTTCAGGCCACAGCTCCAACTACCAGCCGGGCTTACTGCCTTGTGCCCCCCTTCTTCTGGAACCTCCCTGTGGCCAGATATCCACCCCCCACCCCCCCACACACCCACATTCCTTGTTGCCTATCCAGAGCACTGACCGATGCTACAGTCCCCATACCCCAAGACTGGCCCAGTCCAGAACCCTCAATTGATCTAGGGAGGATTAGCAGCCCTTGCAAATCCCCTAGAAGCCAGGATAAGTGTGTACTTTAGGGAGGGTCCCTGAGAGAAGTGGGGGTCACGCTTCTGCCCTCTGAGATACCCTGCGGCTGCTGATGGGAGGCTGGTTCTTGCTCCACGTTCTCCCACGCCTGGAGCCCCCTCTGGCGGAGAGAAAAGCGGCTGTGGGGGCTGGAGAAGGATTTTTTTTTTTTTTTTTATAAGAACAGGGCGGGGAGGCGGAGGGGGGATTGGAGGGTAGGCGGTGGCAGACGACTCGGCCTGCCCTGGGAGGACAGTACTGGGGAGCAGCGGGGCGAGGGCCTGCATCCGCGGACACGCACCCGAGCGGGTTAGCGTCTGAGAGCCTGGGCCGGGAGAGTGGAGCTCCCCCTGCCCAGTCGCCACCAGGGCTCCGCCCCGGCCGGGGCCCTGGCCGGGGCGGGGCGCAGAGAGGGAGTCCTCGAATCCGCTCACTCTGCTTGCTCGCTCGGCGCGGCGCTGGGGGAGGCGGGAGCGTGAGTCACGGCGACTCCCGATTTAGGTGCCGAAAGGGGGGCTCTGCCGGCGGAGGCAGCGAGGAGGAGGCGCGGCTGTTTACTCGCCTGTAAAGGGCACAGGGATGCGTCCGGCGGTTTCAGGGGACCTGCCTCAGTTTACCTCCTGCAGAAGCGTTTTAGAAGAGGCAGCGAAGCATAGAGCTGTGGACCAGCAGCCAGGGTATCAGCTATGGGTATCCTCCTGGAGCCACAGGGGAACCAAAGAAACGCATTAGAAACACTCCATGGTGGCCCCAGGCCAACCACACACACACCAACACGCATGGACTCCTTCAGACACGACAGTCAAACAACGGAGGCTGAATCGCGTGCACAACTCAGCAAGCACCGACAGACCACGGTGCGCACCCAAAGGCATGAGAGCACATGCACAGCCCCCAGGCCAGCGGAACAGACCCCGAAGAAGCGCATACCTCCCAAACAGGCAGCACATGAGCGCACAAATCCTTCACCCGCAGACACACATACAGCGAAACCCAGAGAAACAGGCAGACCGCGGCAGTCAACCACGTGCGCACACACACTTCCAGGACACCAAAAACACATACAGCCCTCGGAAGGGGCCACGTGCACGCATACCCCACCCCGGGCACACACCATCACCATCCTCCGACCTACCGACAGGAGAACCCCCGCACATCACCGCTGCCCGCCGCAGGGACCGCGTCCATGGCACCAGGACCACTTCCCACACGTTCCCGCTGGCCTGGGGTAGCAGCGAGGACACGCCAGCACCCGGCTCCGCCCCCGCCATGATGGAAGGACTGACTGACACACGGGCAACCAGTCGGGTGTCATCTTCTAGATCGGATTAACCGTTTAACTCCTTTGTGCCCGTGCGCATCGCTGCTAGACAGGGCGCTCTGGAGAGAGTAGCGTTCCGGCGCCCCCTCCCCGCCAGGAGCGGGTCTCTGCGTGGGCGGGAAGGGCCCCCCCATCCTTAGGTGGCTGCCCCCCACTAGCCGGGACCGAGAAGGAGGGGGGCGGCGCTGACAGCCGCGGCGGGCGTGGGGCGGGGAGGGGCGGGACGGGGCGGAGGAGCGGGTGCTGGCTCCGAGCTGGGCTCCAAGCGCGGAGAGCGCTGCCGGGCACCGAGCAGAGCATCAGGCACCGGCAGGAAGCCTCCGCGCCCGGCCCGGGGGCGATCGGCCTGTAGCGCCCCCGGGTCTATCCGCGGGGCGCCATGGCCCCACCGAGGCCGGACGCACTCGCGGGGCCTCGGGCGTGTCGACTCCCGCGCAGCTGAGTAGGGAGCAGTTTCGAGAGCCGGGACCCCCTGGGGTGCAAGTGGGGGCCGGCGCCATGGAGCCCCCGGCCGCCCCCTCGGAGAGGAGCATGTCTCTGTCTCTGCCCGGGCCCCGAGAGGGCCAGGCTACCCTGAAGCCGCCCCCCCAGCACCTGTGGCGGCAGCCGCGGACCCCCATCCGTATCCAGCAGCGCGGTTACTCCGACAGCGCGGAGCGCGCGGAGCCGGAGCGGCAGCCACACCGGCCCATAGAGCGCGCCGACGCTGTGGACACCGGCGACCGGCCCGGCTTGCGCACGTCCCGCATGTCCTGGCCCTCGTCTTTCCACGGCACCGGCACCGGCAGCGGCAGCGCGGGTGGAGGAGGCAGCTGCAGGCGGTAAGACTCCAGGCAGCCGACGCGCGCGGAGCGGATAGGCGCGCGGGGAGGATGCAACTCTCCCCGCTGACCGCAGGGGGCGCTGTGATGCGGGTGGGATCGGTGAGACTGGCAGCGGTGAGGGCTGGGGGTAGTTCTACTGCGGGGGCATCGGGGCCTCTGCCCCTGGTGGTGCACTGTACCCGAGCCTTCCTACTGAAGTTGATCCTGGGGTTGACTTAAGAGGCGCCATGATGCGTGTGGTATTAACGGGTTGAGGGCTGCAGCTTTAGGGGTTGAGGGCTGCAGCTTTAGGGGTCTATAGCCTTAGTCGGTGACAGTACAGGGCAGTGGCTAGGCTGGATACCACTTCAAGGGACTTTCCTGGAAGCACTGTATTGAAAGCTAGATTCGCTGTGTTTGGGAATGTCCTAGGGGGAGCTCTGTGTTGCGGGGAGAGGACCTAGTGTTTCCTTCAGGCTGAGGGCTCTCGGGGTCCTTCCAAGGGGTGGAAGACTGCATGGAAATGGGGGGGGGCGCATTCTTGGACTCGTCCTGCAGCAGATAGGATCAGAAATCCAGAGAGGGCCTCTTTGGGGAGCACTGTGTTGGGGGCCTTGTGCTGGGTGTAGCCCCCTTCTTAGGGCAGGAGAGTTAAGGTGCAGTAGCTGCACAGTCTCAGGATGAAGAAGTCCCTGCCTCCCCAGGTGACAGTGTTAGTGAGGGGCTGTTTGGGCTGGCCCTGACTATTTTCTTTCTGGCCTCAGTTCACTCTAGCTGTTGGGGTATGACCAGCTGTGGCTGCCTCGGCTGTGTGCTCTGCCTGAGCTTTTGAGGTCCCGTGATTGTAACATGGGGGACTGTGTATGCTTCAGGGAGAGCGACTGTGGCAGTGGGAAAGTGTATGCTCCTAGGATGGTGATTTTGTGACTGCGTGCTTCTGGGACAATAGTCATGACAGTGACTGTGTGTGCTACCAGAATACTGTGACGATGTGGCTGTATGTGCTCCCAGGATGCTGTGATTGTGCCACTGACTGTATGTGTTGTTGGGATGCCATGATTGTGACAGAGTGACTGTTTCTGCTCCCAGGAGAGTAATTATGACAGTGAATGTATGTGCTCCCAGGACAGTGATTGGGACAGTAACTGTAAGTGTTGCTGGGTGATCATTATAGTGACCATGTGTGATACTGGGACAGTGATTATGACAGTGTGCATTCTTGGGATGTGGCGATGGTACCACTGCGATGTGTACGTTCCCAGGACAATGTGATTGTGTCAGCAGGACTATCTGTTCTCCCTAGGACACTGAGATTGAGACACTGTGATGTGCTCTCAGCTGCCTATATGCCCTGTGCCTGAGAGTCAGTACTGTGACTTTTGAGTTGTTCTTGTGTGCCTGGTGTGCTGGCCCCTAACCACCTGGTGCTCCAGTGGTGCTAGAGGTCTGACTGTATATGCTCTGGTGATGTAACTGATGGCTTTTGACTGTGTGCTTTGCCTGCCCCCCATGGATACCCCTCTGCTTGAGACATCACTAAGACAGATTTGGGCCTCTCACTCCTGGAGTTCCCAAAGAAGGCTCCTCTAGACTGTGACCCTAATACACCAGCTCTGGGGCCCTCCAGCAGGTACCACAGCCCCCCAGGCCACTTCCATCCACCTCCATTCGGGGTACACCCAGCCCCAACACCCCTTCCCCCACCAGGAAGCCTGCTATTTCCCAGAGGGAACTGGAGAGAAGCTGAAGGAAAACAAATTGGAATCAACAGGAAATGCCAAGACCAAGGGCAATGTGCCAGGTCACTGTTCTGAGAGACTAGAGAAGGGGTGATATGCAATAGGAACTGGGCTCAGTTCCCTGTTAAGGCCCCAGGTACTCCCCCTAGCCCGGTCTCTGGGGTGCTAATTCTCAGGGTACAGTGGCTGAGTGGCGATAATCATCATTATCTTAGTGGCATCCATCTCCTAATGGTGCACTCTCAGGCTCCATGTGGGGGACTCTTCCACATGTCCTCATCCCCAGGACCCCATGAGGTATTTCTGTTGGATAGATGGGGAAACAGGCTCAGAGGGACGAAGTCCCTTCTCACCCAAGCTCGCACAACCAGGAAATGGCAGAGCCGAATTCCCAACACAGGTCTATCTGTTACCTGTGCCTCCTGGCACAAGTGTCTTGTCCTCTCTGAACCTCATTTTCCCCATCTGTAAAGTGGAGCTGTTATCAGCCCTACCCTGTGGGTTTGAGAGTTTCGTGAGATTGGGGATGTGTGTAAAGGACTTAACACAGTGAGTGCTCAGTAGCTTAGTCACTCATAGACCTGGATTTAGGAGAGGAGGCGGAGCCTGCAGAGCCCCTGTTCCTCCAGGATGGGAAGGAAAAAACAGGAACCTCAACCACATCCCGGCAGAGGCTCAGGTTTCTGTTTCACTGTGGCCTGTGTTGCCTCCAGGGGTTGTGGTGGGAGGGAGGGCATTGGTGCCAGCGTCCTCCCCCTGCTCCCAGGCAGAAGAAGAAAGGGGGAACTGAGAGGCCTCCAATGGGAACCTCACTTTTTAGAATGGGCATTCTGCCAGCCCAGTTCTCCATCAGGGGGTTCTTTCAGTACACACACAGGGGGTTCCAGCACTTCCCACGATGGAGTTTATGCAGCTCCCATAAAGGGAGTCCAGAGAGCCCTCCAGACTTGAGTCACAGGAATCCCCAGAGAGAGGGCACTGCCCCCCATTCGAGAAGGCATCCGCAGCCCCCTTCCAGACCTGGGGATGTATGAGCCTGCGCTCCTGGCGCCCTGCGGGGCTGAGTCACGGCACCACCACGATTTGTCAAGAGGCAGATGGAGCACAAGGAAGAGAAGGACTTTGGTGGTGAGGCGGGGGGCTTGCCTTAACTGGGAGCGGGGCCAACGTATCGACCCCACCTACCCCGCCTCCCTTTGGACCCCCAAACTCTCCCCAGCCTGACTGGGATATCTCTCTGGCTGGTGGTCTCTGTCCCCACTTAAATCCTCGCCTCCCCTTTTTTCTGGCCCTCCCTTCTCCCTTGCCTGAGCGGGTGTCTCCGCGCGCCCCCTGCTGGGCGACGAAAAAGGCACAGGTTGAGGGTGCGCTCCGAGTCCGACTTGCCTCTGGGACTCGTCCCCGAGCAGAGCAAAGTCGCCGCCGCTGCCACTACCACGGCGCCTAGTATTATTATTTCATGTTTATTGAACGCCTTGGAATGCGGGCGCCAGGCCGGCCGACCGCAGGCTGCGGGTGAGGTCTGCGCCTTCCCCAGGTGGGCTGGGACCACACCGCCACCCCCACCCTCTACCCGCCATTCAAACGCGGTGAGACGGCGCCTGGCGGATGGAGAGGAACTCTGCAGAAAAGTTGCGGACGCGGAGTTCCCATCTGGCCTCCGCGGGCTTGCCCATGCCAGGGCCTCCCAACACCAACCTGCGTTTTAACTCCCAACATCTTTAGCTTTCCATCTTTGCCGAGGAAACAGAGACGAAGTGGCTTGCCCGAGATCACACAGCCAAGAAGAGCAGAATTGGGGTTAAAAACCAGGTCTCCTTGGCTTTAGACCAGTGGATGAGATTTAAGTTGTGCCTCTGACTGCTGACACTTTGTGTGACTTGGGGCCATCGATCAGGCCTCCCTGTGCCTCAGTTTCCTCATCAGTAAACCGAGCTGAATAAGATCTAACCACCCCAGGGCTGTGGTAAGGCTGAGATGGCTGACGTCAGAACCCGGCAGCCAGGAGCTGGTATTTTGAGAACTATACTTCCTCAAAATGACTTCAACAGAGAGGAGGGGGCCATCCCTTACACCACAAACCCAGGCCCTGGCTGTGGGGATGCCCCCTTAAACCAGTAACATACTGACTGCAAACTCCTCTGAGTTGCAGGAAACTGGGGTTTTGGGCCTGGGGGAACCACAGATGCAGGGTGAAGACAGAGTTTTGGCGGGCATCTGAGCCCACTGTTTTCGCTCCTGAGTAAGCTCAAATCCAGCCTTTGCCCTTGACTTGCTGTGTGACCTTGAGAAAGAAGTTCACCATCTGAGCATCAGTTTCCTCATCTTTAACAGGGCCTTTCATTCCACGTTGATTGAGCATCTTCAGGCTGTGACTGAAGATATGAGATAGACCCAGTCTCTGCCTCTTGGAATTTTCAAACTAGTGGGTGAGGAAGAAATAGCAAGTAAAGGATATGATCGTTCCAGATGGTGACACATGGGACATGAAGAAAAGAGGGACCCTGGGGACAAGGAAGGCCTCTCTGAGGAGGTGACATTTGAGCAGAGACCTAAATGAAGTGAGAGGATGGTATTTGGGTGTCTGAGGGATGAGAGTGACAAGCAGAGGGACTAGCCAGCGTAAAGGTCCTGAGGTAGGAGTGTGTCTGATATGTTGGAGGAAAAGTAGGGGAGCAAGTATGGCTGGGACAGAGTGAACAGAGTTAAGTGGAAGGAAATAAGGCAGGGAGGTGATGGAGCAGCTTGTGTAAGGCCTCATAGGCCATGGTCAGGGTTGACTTTAGGCCTCAGTTTACATCTGACTGCCTAGGATGAGACAAAGGTCACCGGACTAGAAGAAAATTGAACTGTGAAGAGCCTAGTGATTCAAATCCCAGTTTCTGCAGACAGACAACTGGATTTATGATCTAACTCTGCTCTTTTGGGGCTGGGTCACCTTGGCAAAGTTACTTCCCTTCTCTGGGCTTCAGCTTTCCCATCTCTGAAATGGGCCTGTAAGGACCTGATTCCCAAAGTGTGATGTGCGGGATCAGCAAAACAATGCAGGGAAGCCTGTGAATGGGTCAATGTGAATGTCCTTCCTTTCTGTTTGTACTTGAACCAAAGGGTCCTGGTGGCCAGTGCATAAGTCTTAGTGGGTTTAGAGCAGGAGTTCTCACCCAGGGGCAATTCTGTAGCCTTCCCCCACCGCCCCCCGCCAGAGGACATGCAGCAATGGCTGGAGACATTTTAGCTGTCATGATCGAGGGGTAGAGGCCAGGGATTCTGCTACTGCTACAAGCACACAGGACACCCCGCCCTTCCCTGTCCAGGACAAAGGATTATCAGGCACCAAGTATCAGTAGTGACCAGGCTGAGAAACTGTGCATTCCCAACGAGGGGACAAAATTTGGTTCTTGGGGTGGATGTGTGAAAAAAAATCTTATTTTATATACAAAGCCCCAATATACACACACACAATACATAAACAAATATACAATGTATCTGTGATATTAACATTTCACAGAAGTGTTTGGTGGTGGGGGGGGATGTGTAAAAAGTCTGCTCTTTAGGGAAGCAATAATGAAATACAGGGTGACAAACACTGGTCTAGAGCCTGAATCAGCCACTCATTGGCTGTGTAACTTTGAGCAGGTTGTGTCTCTCCAAGACTCAGTTTTTCCATCTGTAAAGTGGGGACAATAGTATCACTTTGCAGGTGTTTTGTGAGGATTAAATGAGCTCATAGCTAGAGGTGCTGAATCCCAGCATTCTGAAGGTTGACTGCTATAATCATCATCATCATCATCATCATCATCATCATCATCATCATCATCATCATCTGTATTCTCTGGCTAGGACAGTGGTTGGCATATTATAAATGCTCCATAAATGTTTTGTCAAATAATAATAATAATGCTTGTAACTAACATTCAGTGAGTGCTTGCTATGTCGACATTTTTCTGAGACTTTTATATGTCCATCCATGAAGCGCAGAGTATAATACCCATTTTACAAGTGGGAAAACAGGGTCAGTGAGAGGAAGTGACTAGCCCAAGGTCAAATGACTAAGTGCCAGAAGCCAGAGTCAAGTCTGGGCCATTTGACTCTGGGCCCCAGAACAGCAGAGCCAACAAGTAAAAAGGTATTCACAGAGGCAATGCCCTAAAATAGAGATTTGCCCGTTTTTTCTTATTTAAAACAAACTTCTCCCCCTTCCTTAACCCTTACAAGCCACAGGCAGGTTGGAGTAGGATCTGGAATTATAATCAGTTGGCTTACTTTGTTTAAGGGTCTTCACCTCTCTGAGCCTCAGTTTCCTCATCTGTGAAAGAGTATAATGTGCCCACAGAACCGCAGTGGTTGGGCATGCAGAGCCACCACCGGGGTCTCAGAAAATCCCCATGCCTGTGTACTACTGTGCCTGCGTGGGAGTCAGCACTAAGGAGAGGTTGGGTTCTTGGGGTCACCTTATGAACTGCGGGGGCTCCAATTCTAAGAGATGCTTCAGAGATTATAAGGAGTATCTTTACGAGTTATAAGACATGTCTCAGAAGCTGTGGGGAACCATTCTGGGGGGGTCACCAAAGACTGTGGGTGCATCCTGGATTCTGAAGGTGCCCCTGAGGTTATGTTGGGGAGTTCTCTGCATTTGCGGGATGCTATGGAGACACTCAAGGCTTGGAGAACATCTGAGGGACAGTGAAAACATTCCTGGGGTCTGTGAGGGACCTTAGGACTTTGGGGGCCCTCATGCCCATGTCTGTGAGAATGTTTATGGCTGTGGGGGATTCTAATGGTACTCTGGAGGTCTCTGCATGACTCAGGGATGGTGGAGGTGCCCTAGGGCAAGGGTCCCCAACCCTTGGGCCATGGACCAGTACTGGTTCATGGCCTGTTAGGAACCGGGCTGCACAGGAGGTGAGTGTTGGGCGAGCGAGTGAAGCTTCATCTGTGTTTGCAGCCACTCGCTCCCCAGCACTAGCATCACCATCTCGCTCGGCTCTACCTCAGATCATCAGGCATTAGATTCTCATAGGAACACCAGCCCTTGGCGCCTAAAAGTTGGGGACCGCTGCTCTAGAGGATTTAGGTGACATCTGAGGAATTGTAGTGGAGGTCCTGGGATCTACGAGGGTTTCTTGTGGTTCTCAGAGCACCCCTGGAATTTGTAGGTGCATCCTAGGATTCTTGGGGTGCCCCTGAGGTTTGTAGGGGTGTCAGGAACAATGAGGACACTACTAGGGGACATCTTGGGAGCTATTGGAGTGTCCTAAAGTCTATGAAGGCCTCTCAGAGCACTTCTGTGTTTCATGGGGGAACCCATGGATTTCGGGGATACCTTGGGTTGTGTGGGGGCATCTCAGGCATAATGTGGGCACTCCCTGGAGTTATGGGGACGTCTGAAGGACTTTAGGGACGTCCTTGAAGTCTATGGGCCTCTCAACACCACGGGAGATTGTGAGAGCGCCCCTAGAGA
>NW_011889172.1:745228-780820 GCF_000151845.1 Pteropus vampyrus
GGCGCCTTCGGCTTTTCCGTAACTTCCAGGAGTTCGGCCACCAGGCGTGGGCTGGGTAAGTGCGCCCAGGTGGCCGTGGTTTCTAGTGTCCCCTGGCCACCTGGCGCGCGCTGGTGTCTGGGGTTCGTAGCTGGCTCTGCCCAGCCTCTCTTTTCCTCTTCCGTCATTAAGGCAGCGATAAAAATCGTCCCTACCCGTCAGGGTTGCTGTGGAGACATCTGATAGGGCATGCAGTAGGCGCTCAATAAACGCTACGTTCCTCCCATTTCCTGTGCAAACCTGAGGCTGCGGTCAGGCTTTGGGGAATGAGGCCAACCTGTCACCCAGGGTGATCTGAGGACTCGTGTTTAGTTCTGTCGGCCTCAGTCTAACGGCCGGTTGAGATGGGGCAAGCGGTCCCCTCAGGGTTGCTTTGCCAGAAGGCTCTCTGGTCACCGCGTGCACTGGGCACCGAGGGCAAATGGAAGTTCCCTTCCTGGCCAGACCTGGGTGGACTGCGGGGGCGAACAGCCCCTTTTCTGCCTAGCGGCCACATCTGCCCTAACTTCCCAGTGTCCCTTTATCCTGGAAACGGAGGCGGGCGCAGGATGGCGCTGGGGGTTCTCCCAAGTCGGGAGAAGGTCCTCTACCGGCCCCTTTCCCCGCACTTGTTTAGAATCAGAGTCTGGAGACACAGAAAGGGAGACATGGGACGGGGAGAGAACAGGGGACTGGAGGGTTGGGGCCTCTGGAGCCCTGCATAAGGTCAGAGAGGGCGTGGTAGGGCAAATCAGTGCCTCTCTCCGGCTTTCTCTCTGTGTCTCTGTCTCCACTTCTCGGAGTCTCGCCTGTCTGCGTTCCGTCCCCCAGCTCCACCTCCCCCGCATCCGTCGTCCCTCCCCCGGGTTTTTGTCACCGGACCTCGCACTTCGCCACCGCAGGCCTCTCGTCCCCGCGGGGGCGCACCGCGCTCGGAGACCTCCAGCGGGCCCAGCTCGACGTCAAGATGAGGAGGGAGGAAGGCGGGGCCAGAGGCGGGGGGGGGCGGGCCCGGAGCCCGGGAAACCGGAGCCCGGGGCACCCCCCTCCGGCCCCCCTCCCGCGCCCTGTGGCTCTGGGGAAGGGAGGCAAGCGGGAAGTGTGCGCAGAGTTCCGCGGGGCCCCGCAAGAGGAGGCAGGCGCAGAGTTCGCCCCTGCGCTGCGGACCGGAGAACGCTCGAAGCCCTGCCTGGGGGTTCACCGGGAGGGCAGGTGTGGAGTCAGCGCTGGCGGCGGCCGCCGACACCTCGGGCCTGGCGAACAGTGCACGCCACAGCACGGTGCAGCTGTCCCCATGCGCGTCCCTACAGCGCTTGGCACCCATGCGCTCCACTGCAGCCCGCCGGGCCCGGCCCCGGCCCCCTGCCCTAGCACTGCCCCACGCGGGCTGTGAGTCCCTGTTCCACTTCTCCTTCAGCGACGAGGACACCTGTTGGCACCCTCCAGGCATATCTGTCAGGTGGGTGGCCCGCAGCCAGTCCCGCCACCAGAGGGCTCTGGCTGCGCTGGTGGGGTAGCCCAGTTTGTCTTGGGGAGTCTCCAAAGTGGTTTTCAGGGTCTGCCTTCAGCCCCACCCCTTTCCCTGGCCCTACAGATCTGGGTGCTGCTGAGGGCTTCCTGCAGGTGGTGGCTTAAAAAATGGGTGAGGGGTCCTGCCCCTTTTCTGCCTGCCCAAGATAGGACCCCTTCACCTTCTTGGTGCCCCTAAACTTGGGCTTCTGGCACTCACCATGGCAGCAAGCATGGGTGTCCAAGGTCACCTGGGCTCCACTCCCTGGCCACTAGCCTCCAGCCAGGTCCTTCCAGCCTTACCCTTCCTCCCTCCTTGCTGGGGTTGCCAGGCTGAAAACCAAGCTGGGGTGGGGGTGGGGAGAAGGTTCCTGCTAGAACTCCTGTGGGGGTGAGTAGTTAGGATCCCCTGGACAGTGCTGGGGCAGAGAAGTGGCATTTAGGGTCTCAGAGTTCTTAGGATACTCCAGCCATGTTCTTGGTCCTCTCTACCAACTCCTTCAGACACCTGGACACACACATGCTCCCCAACATGGACATACACACTCCACATACACAGCCACACGTGACACGAACACACCCACGCACAGGGCACTTGGGGTCACCTGATGTTTAGTGTGCTAGGCATGGGTCTCCTGGCTGGTGGGGACACAAAGAGAACCCCACAGTTGACCCATGGCCACAGTGACACACAGACCACGGTAACCCCAGCCTCACACAGTCTTGTGTACACCGCACTGCCTGCGGGAGCACACTCTCACCGCAGCACACACCAGGCTGGATTCCGCCTGCACACAGCACACCTGATACCCACTCAGGAGTCAGGGACAGTCACAGTGCGTGTGCAGCACACAGGTACACCCTCACAGAGTCACAAAGACACACAGATCCATGCAGGCACTGTGAACAGACCCCACTCTCACACACACACACACACACACACACACACACGCACATGCACACGAACAAATCCACGCAGATACCTCTGTGAACACAGGTGCTCCTGAACACCCGCCTCCGACTCACACTTGCATGGACCCTTCTCGTACACCCAACCCCACTAACAGCCGTGTCACCTGGCACCACGCGCCTGCTTGGCAGACACACACCAGTGCCCGCCCTCAACCTCTATGTGACCTTCACAAAGCAAATGCCAGGCCTTTCCATAAAGGCTGCCTAGCACCTCCTACAAAGGAGTCGGATAGAGTGGGGCAGAGCCTGGGGAGACATCAGGCCTGCTCCGGGGAGATGCACATGCGGTGATTTAGCGTGCAGCTTTGTAGCCCAGCTGCCCAGATTCGAATCCTTGCTCTACCGCCATCCAAGTTATTCATCCTCTCTGCTTCAGCTTCTCTCTGGAAAGTGGAGATGAGTGTGCGTGCCCAGCACAGTGCCTAGTGTGTGGCACCTAAGAGCAGTTGGCTACTTTCATTGTCCTTATGATTTTTACCAACTGGGGCATGTCCCCTTTCTTTGCTACTCCCCACCCCCGCCCCAGCTTGTTTGTTTCTCATTGACCCCTGCAGCAGAACTCTCTGAAGCCTGGATCTGCCCCTGGACTGCACAGTCCCCCAGAGGCCCAATTTGATGCTTGGAAGCCCAGGTGGACAGGCCTAGAGGCCCCAGAGGAGTGGAGGCAGATAGCAATGTCGCCTGAGAATGCCATAGTCAGCCTGCCTGGGGAGAGCCTTGGGCCCATCCTTTTCCTTCTGATGGAGTGTCTGGGCATTTGGCTGTGATGTCAGGGCCTCCTGGATGCCCTTGTCTCTGGTTTGTGACTTTGGGTCCATTGGGACATCTCTGGTACAGCCTCTAGCCTCATTTTGGGTCACCCTGAGCAGCTGCAGGCCAGGGAAGGGTGACACCCCACTGCCTGGGGATCTGATTCTGGGGAGTAGCTGAGACCCCTCATTCTCAGGCTGCAGTTCAACAGGCTGAATCCCCTTCCCTCTGCCCTTCCACAGCCCAGGGGATGTAGCTCCTGGAAGCACAAACAGCAGGGCCCCAGAGAGCCTCTTCCCATCCTGGCCTCTGGGCTCCTGCTTGCAGTGAGCTGAGTCCCCTGGGGTTTTAGTAAGCTGCCTGAGATGATAGTTGGATGCTCTCAGGGGGCTTGGGTCTCACCTTCTCTAAACTGCACTTCAGTTCTTGGGGCAGGGGAGGGGTCCTACCTACATAGGTACGGCTCACTCCCGTTCCCAGTGGCACTCAGCAGAGCCAAAAAGAAAATCCTTGGGAGACAGGACATGGTTCTCAGGTATGGAGGCCACCAACCCCTCCCAGCCCCTCTGTGCCTCAGTCTCCTCATTTTACAGGGATGTTAATGGAACCCAACTCACAGAGTTGGGGAGAGACATAACTGGATTCATGTGCATAAAGCACCTCGATAATGCCAGGCCCACAACGAGTACTCAGTAAGTGTCTTGTTACTACATGCCCAAAGGGTCTGACCTGGAGCCCCATACACAGCAGGAGCTCAGTACACGGGCATCAGCATCAAAGGCCCAAGCTTGTGATGAAGTATTCTATCATAAGGTGTGTTTTTAAAATTTATTTAAAAGATTAACATATATTAAGTGTGCCCTTTTTAGTATACATCTATACGAAGTTTGTTTTATTGTGGTAAAATATAAATACCATAAAATTTCCCATTTTAACCATTTTTGAGTGTACAGTTCAGTGTCATTAAGTACACTCACATTGTTGTGCACCCATCACCACCATCTGTCTTCAGAACTTTTTCATATTCCCCAAATAAAACTCTGTCCATTAAATACTAACTCCCCATGCCCCTCCCCCAGCCCCTGGCAGCCACCATTCTACCTTCTGTCTCTATGAATCTGACTCTCCTAGGGACCTCATGTAAGTGGAATTGCACGATATTTGTTCTTTTGTGTTTGGCTTATGTCATTTAGCATGTTTTCAAGGTTCATCCATGTTGTAGCATGTGTCAAAATTTCTTTTTAAGGCAGAATAATATTCGTGTGTGTGTGTGTGTGTGTGTGTGTGTGTGTGTGTGTGTGTGTGTGTGATTTTTCTCCATCCATTCATCCGTTGATGGACAGGAGTTGTTTCCACCTTTTGGCTATATTGTGAATAATGCTGCTATGAACATTGGTGTACAAATGACTGTGTGAGTCCCTGCTTTCACTTTTAGAAGTAGAATTGCTGGATCACATAGTAATTCTATACTTAAATTTTTGAGGAGCTGCCAAACCGTTTTCCACATTGCCTGCACCATTTTTACATTCCCACCAATAATGCACAAGTATTCCAATCTCTCCACATCCTTACCAACCCTTGTTATTTTCATTTTTTAAATAATAGCCCTCCTTCACACCTGTTAGAATAGCTGTTATCAAAAAGAAAAGAAATAACAGGTGTTGGCAAGGATATGGAGAAAAGGGACCCCTTGTACACTGTTGGTTGGAATGCAAACTGATGTAGCTACTATGGAAAATAGTATGGAGGGTCCTCAAAATTTAAAGATGACCCAGCAACCCCTCTGGGTGACTATCTACCCAAAAAGTTTGATAACATTTACTCATAAAGATATAAATACCTCTATGTTCATTGCAACATTATTTACAGTGGCCAGGACATGGAAACAACCAAAGTGTCCTTCGATAGATGATTGGATAAAGACGACGTGGTACATATATACAATGGAATATTACTCAACCATAAGAACAGATGAAATACCGCCATTTGTGACAACATGGGTAGATCTTGAGAATATCACGCTAAGCAAATAAGTCACAGATGGAAAAGGTTGAGAACCATATGATTTCACTCACATGTGGAATATAAAACTGAAAGTAACAAACAAACAAAAACTCATAGACACAGATTAACAGTTTAGTGGTTACCAGAAGGAGAGGGAGGGAGGTAGATAAGGGTAAAGAGGGTCAAGTATATGGTGAGAGAAGGAGATTTGACTTTGGGTGGCGAACTCACAATGCCATATACAGATGATGTATTATAGAATTGTACACTTGAAACCTATATAATTTTATTAACCAATGTCACCCCCAATAAACTTGGTATAAACAAACAAACAAATAATAATAGGGTATGCAGCGGTATGGCACTGTGGTTGATTTGCCTTTCCCTAATGGCTAATGGGGTTGACCATCTTATCATGTGCTTATTGTTCGTCTGTATATCTTCTTTGGAGAAATGTGTAAGTCCTTTGCCCACTTTTTAATTGGTTTGTTTGATTTTTGTTGCTGTCATTAAGTTTTAGTTCTTTATATATTCTAGATATAAATCCTTTTTCAGATATGCGATTTGCAAAAATTTTCTCCCATTTTGTGGATTGCCTTTTCACTCTTAATTGTATTCTTTGAGACACAAAAGTTTTTAATTTTGATGAAGTCCAATTTATTTTTTATTTTGTTGCTTGTGCTTTTGGTATCATCCAAGAAATCACTGCCAAATCCAATGTTGTGAAACTTCTAAAAGTTTTATAGTTTTAGCTCTTATGTTTAGGTATTTGATCCATTCGGGGTTTCTTTTTGTAATTGGTGTGAGATAAGGATCCAACATCATTCTTTGGTATGTTCGTAACCAGTGTTCGGCATGATTTGTTGAAAAGACAGTCCTTTTCCCATTAAATGGTCTTGGCACACTTGTCAAAAATCATTTGACTATATATGTTAGGTTTTATTTCTAGGCTCTCTGTTTAATTCCATTGGTCTATATGTCTGCCTATGCACTACCACACTGTTTTGGTTACTGTACCTTTGTTGTAAGTTTTGAAATCAGGAAGTGTGAGTCTTCCAACTTTGTTTTTCTTTTTAAAGATTACTTTGGCTATTCAGAGTCCCTATAGATTCCATGTGAATTCTAGGATGGACTTTTTTTTTTTTAATTATTTCTGCAAAGAATATTGTTGGATTTTGATAGGGATTGCATTGAATCCGTAGATCGTTTTGGGGTAGTGTTGACATCTTCACCTTAAGTCTTCCAATCAATGAATATGAGTGTCGTTACATTTATTTGTGTCTTCTTTAATTTCTTTCAGCAATATTTTGTACTTTTCAGTGTACAAGGCTTTTGCCTCTTTGGTTAAGTTTATTCCTAAGTATCTTATTTATTTTGATGTTATTGTATGTGGAATTGTTTTTGTAATACCCTTTTTAGATTGTTCGCTGTTAGTGTATAGAAAAGCAACTAATTCTTCTGTGTTAATTTCGTATCCTGCAACTTTGCTAAATTCAATTATTAGTCAGTTCCATGAGTTTTGACACATGTAATATCATCACTGGCTTCTTTCTCTTAGCCTTCCTCCTCGGGTTAGATAATTTACTAAATTTACTAAAAACTCAGGAAAAGTTTACAAACTAGGTTACTGGTTTATTATAAAAGATATAACTCAAGAATAGCCAAAGAGAAGAGGTGTATGTGGGGGAGGGACATGGAGCTTCCTGGCCTCTCCTCTTCCATGTGCCACTCTCCCGCTCCTCAATGTGCTCACCAACCCAGCAACTCTCTGAACCCTGTCCTTGAGGGATTTGGGGGGGATGTTTTGTTCTGATTAGGTAATTGGCCATTCCATTGGTGATTAACTCAACCTCCAGCCTCTCTAGACCTGGAGGTCTGGGAGCGGGGTTGAAAGTTACAATCTTCTAAAGTTACATGGTTGTCTCCCCTGGCAAGCGGCACCCCCATCCCGAGACTATCTGGGAGTCCCTAGCAGACAGTCATCTCATTAGCTTACAAAAAAACACCTTTCACTTCTGAGATTCCCAGGGTTTTATGAACTGTATGCTAGGAAAACAGGGCAGAGACCAAATACGTGTGTGTGTGTGTGTGTGTGTGTGTGTGTGTGTGTGTGTGTGTTTTCTTTTCTTATTGCCAAATAGCATTGCTTGGTGTGGATCTGCCACAATTTCCCCGTTCACCCATTGGTGCGCGTTTGGTTTAGTTGTTTCCAGTATTTGGTGATTATGAACAGAGCTTCTATAAACATTGGTCTGCAGGTTTTGAGTGGACGTATATTTTCATTCATCTTGGGTTAATACATAAAAGTGGATTTGTTGAATCGTACAGTAAGTATGCATTTATTTGCATAAGAAACTGACCAACTCTCTTCTAGAGTAGCTGTACCACTTGGTATTTCCAGCAGCAGCGAATGAGGGCTCCAGCTGCTCTGAATCCTTGCCACCACTTGTTATTATTGTCAGTTTTTATTTGTTTCTTTGTTTTAGCCATCCCAGTAGGTATGAAGTGATAGTTCATGGTTTTAATTTGCATTTCCCTAAGGACAAATGATGTTTCCTGTGCTTATTTGCCATGTAGATATCTTCTCTGGCGAACTGTCCAAACTTCTGCTCATTTTTTAATTGGGTTGTTTGTCTTCTTGTTATTGAGTTCTGGGAGTTCATTATATATTCTGGATCCAAGTTCTTTGTCATGTATTTTCTCCCTGTCCATAGCTTGTCTTTTTATTCTCTTGATAGTGTCTTTTTTTTTTAGAGTGTAAGTTTTCATAGTATTTTTTAAAGTTTTTTGAAGTTTGTTTTTAAAAG
Source organism: Pteropus vampyrus (assembly GCF_000151845.1). Taxonomy (NCBI): domain Eukaryota; kingdom Metazoa; phylum Chordata; class Mammalia; order Chiroptera; family Pteropodidae; genus Pteropus; species Pteropus vampyrus. The sequence continues at coordinate 753,289 of NW_011889172.1, forward strand.
AAGTTTAAATTTTTGACTATGTAAAATTTCAGGTTTCTTTCCTAAAATTGGTCTGTCTGGTTACTCAGGGCCCCAACCCTACTCTGCTTTTAGTGTTGGCTGCCTGGCTCCCTGGAACATTTTTTCTAAGGGGAGGAATATGCTCTGATGGGGTCAGGTAGGCAGAGGACAGAAGTTAACATTTTGGTCTCAGGAGTCACAAGACTTGGGTTCAAATTCTGACCCCACCATGGTCTTGCTGTGTGACCCAGAGCTGATCATTCTCCTCTCTGTACCTGTTTCTTCATCTGTAAAATAGAGTTAATGCAGTTCACTCCGCATTCCCCCTCCCCAGAACTAGCCTAGAAAAAAAACTCATTTTTTTCCCTCTGTTTATGGAAGCTGGTATCACTGTCCTGGTGATTTCAAACTTATTTCTTAGCAGAGGGACTATTCAAATATAATCTTATGCTGACTCGCAATAGGTAGACCAGGAAGGGGAGAATTCCGTTTCCTCTCGCTACTTCCTTGTACCCCCAGGGCACAGCCTGAAGTCTGCTCTCCAGTCTAATATCCTCACTTTAACAATGGAGTAACAGACCAGAGAGGGCAGCGGCCTTCCCAAGGCCAAATAGCACGTTGCGGACACACAATTCCTGCTCTCATCCTCAGTTCTCCATAGTGACTGTCCTGCTGAGTCCATTTCCTAGGTGGCTTATGTGGGGCTGGTTGACTTAGAATTACCAATGTTTTTTGAGCTCTGTGCAGGGCATTGTTTTCAGCATTTAACCCCTGTTAATACTGGTCACCTGGAGGCGGTGGTTGTCCTCATTTTGGAAGTGGCATAGCCATCATCTCCCTGCCTCATCCTGAGAGTCTTGGTCTTGCCAGGGCCCGCAGGCTGGGACTCCACTGTCTCCCCTCTCTGCAGCTCTATCTCTGTCCTAGTCTGTCTGTATCTCCATTCCAGCCACATCAGCTTCCTTGCTGGCCCTCAAACAAAAATTAAATCCTGCCCCAGGGTCTTTGCACTTGCTGTTCCCTCACCTTTGAGTGCTTTCCACCACCTCTTGACCCGTGGCCTGCTCCTTCTCATCTTTGAGGTCCTGCTCAGATGTCACCTCCTCAGACAGGCCTTTTTTAACCACAGCAGCTAAAATCATCTCTCCAGTAACTTGCCAGTCATCTACCTAGTTTTAATTCTCTGCATGGCACAATCCAGTTCATGTATTCATTCATTCATTCATTCACTCATTCATTTTATGATTCATCCAATAAACACTTATTGACTACCCTCTATGTGCCAGGCCATGATCTTGGCTCAAGGGATACCAAGGGGTATAGCAGTGAACAAAGCAGACAAAAATCCCTGATATTCAGCACTTAGTTTGGGAAGGGAAAACAAATAATAAAGAAGTAAAACATAGAATATGTCAAGTAAGTAGAGTTTTTTTTAAGGAAGAGAAATAAGAAATATTAGGCCAGGGGTTGGAATTTTAGATGGGTTAGTCAAGGGAGGCCTCCCTGAGGAGGCAACATTTGAGCTGAGGCTTGAAGGAGGTGAAAGAGGATCCATTGGAGATCTGGGCAGGGGAAACAGCCTGTGCAAAGGCCCTGGGGCAGGACCGTATCTGGAATGTTTAGAGAATAGTGAGGAGGCATTGTAGCTGGAGCAGAGTGAATGAGGGGCAGAGTGGGAAGTCACAGGGCAAGGAGCCCTGTGGCCCATAGTGAGGACTTTGGCTTTTGCTCTGAGTGAGCTAGGGACCTTAGAAGGTTCTGCGCAGTAGAGGGATGTGACCTGACTCAGGTGTTCACAGGCTCCCTCTGTCTGCTTAAGAGGGGAACAGACTGAGGAGCAAAAACAGGAGGCAGGGACCAGGGCCGAGGTGAATGCACTGATCCAGGCAAATGATGAGCGGGGCTGGCCAGGGAGGAGTGAGAAGTAGACAGATCCTGAATAGATTTCGGAAGCAAGCCTGATTTTAGTTGCAAAGAGAAGAGTAGAGCCAAGGAGGATCTCACAACTTTTGGGGTATACATTGTCGCTAGTTAACCTGTTTATAGTCTAGCCTTCCCCATGTCATCTCCGTGAGGGGAAGATCATGGTCTGTCTTGGTCACTGCTGTGTCTCCAACACCTGCAACAGGGCCTGGCTCACAAAGGCTCTCAGTAACTGACCTCTGCAAGTCTTTGTCTCCAATCTCTTTTGAGGTGTGTGTCTTTCTTTAATGTCTTCTATCTGCCGCCCATCTCTGCCAGGAATTCCCTCGGCCCCCTTGTTCCTCTTAACCTCCCCAATGCCCTCTCAGCCCCCATAACCCCTGTTTCTGCCTGCCCCTGCAGCTTCGAGGCAGAGAATGGGCCTACACCCTCGCCCGGCCGCAGCCCCCTGGACTCGCAGGCGAGCCCGGGCCTTGTGCTGCATGCTGGGGCGGCCACCAGCCAGCGCCGTGAATCTTTCCTCTACCGCTCAGACAGCGACTATGACATGTCACCCAAGACCATGTCCCGGAACTCGTCAGTCACCAGCGAGGCGTGAGCATCCCCTAATCCCACCTGCTACCTCTTCCGGGCCTGGCCCTACCACAAGCTGCCCTTCCCAGCAGGAGGTGGGGCACTGCCCAGGCCCCCAGACCTGTCCTCCCCAGTGAAGGGTAAACAGCCCCCTTCCACCATCAAGAGCTTGGTCCCTTTATAGCAAGTCTACCCAAAGAGTCCCCACCCTATCTCTGCTCCCCTGCAGCTACACTGAGCCCTTCCCTCAGGCCCAGCTTCCACCCATGTCCATATAGTCCCCACCTGCCCAACCTACCCATGTGCTGTGGGGGCCTGGCCCCACTTCAGCCTGTGTCTCCAGCAAGGAGGGAGCATCCCCGCTTGAGCCCCTCCCTGCCACTGCTTCCTCCCCGTGTCTGCCTTGGCTGACCCCTCTTCTTTTCCTCCTCCAGCCTTCCCTAAGCCCCCTTATCCTGACCACCTGTTGAGGTGTGAGCACCCCCCAGACCTGCTCAGCCCCCTCCCCTCTTATTGGATCTTCCAGCCCTGCCCTTGGCCATCAAGGCACCCACCTCAGTCCCCTAGGCTCCGCCCCACCCACTGCCCTCACCAGGCCCAGCCCTTGTAGCGCATCTACCACCCCACACACCTGCCTCAGCCCATTTCCTTCAGGACCAGCCCCTGCCGCATGTCTACCTTTGTGAGGAGTAAGTGCCCTCTCCCCTGAGCCCACAGAGCCCCTACTGCCTGTCAGCCTCCCTGGGCCCAGCTCCCGGAGTGTGCACCCTAGGGAGTTGCTTCTCTGGCCCCCAGCTTCTCTCCTCCCAGGTCCTTTGGCATCCTACTGAGAGGCCCTCTGACCTGCCCCTGTCCTTGATTATAGGCACGCCGAGGACCTCATCGTGACTCCATTCGCACAGGTGAGACCCCTCTACTAAAGGAGGGAAGGGGCTCCAATCCTCCTCCACACTTGGGGATGGGGGCCCAGCCCCATCCACCCTGTCCTCACTGCTGCTCCCGGTCCCAGGTGCTGGCCAGTCTCCGGAGCGTCCGCAGCAACTTCTCACTCCTGACCAACGTGCCCATTCCCAGCAACAAGTAAGTCGAGGCTGGACCCCAACGACCATGATCATGAGGCTAAGCACCCCTAGGTTCCACTCTCAGTTCTGCTGTGTGACTTCAGGCAGGAACTTGTACTTGACCTCTCTGAGTCTCTGTTCAGGCAACAGTTCCCTCTGAGCCAGTAAACCATTGTAATTCAAATTCCTAAGACACAAAAACTTTTATAAATACAGACCGAGGGGTCTGACACAGGGTTGCTGACCACCCATAGCCTCACAACCTCCCCTGCCCTCATGCCAACTTGCTGGGCAAATAGCATCCTGTGGTGCCTCTGTTCCCCCTCCATAAAATGGGGATTTAATAGTGCCTCCGACAGATAGCTGCTATGAGGAATCCAAAGATGATATATAGAACATTGCCCAGCACATCATACGTGCTCGCTATATAGTAGTGGTTCTCATTTCGGGTTGGGTGTGGCTGAGAGCTGCTGGTCCCTCGGGAGTGAGGGATCAGAGCCACCTTCAGAAGGTTCAAGGAATAAGGAGGAGGGATGGTCAAGAAGCAGGAACTTTGGAGACACATGACCTGACCCTATAGCTGCTCAGCCATGGTTCACAGGAAGCTGGTTTACCTCCTTGAGCCTCAGTTTCCTTGTCTGTAAACTGGGTTCTTGTGGGGCTCTGTGAGAGGCTATAGGCAGAGTACATGGCAGCATGTCTGGGACACAGTGAGTGATCAGTAAAAGGAATATCCACTATTCATGGAGAAGGGGTGGCAGGGCTCTGGAGGAGCCAGGGCTGGCACTGGAGCCCCATTTCTTTGCAGGCGGTCTCCGCTGAGCGGCCCAGTCCCTGTCTGCAAGGCTACGCTGTCAGGTACCTAAGCCCGGGGGGAGTGGAAGGGGCCCCTCTTACTGCCCTGGTGAGGGTCCCTGGGGTGGTTGACCCCTGGGGTGGTTAACTCACTCCCCTTTCCTAGCAACCTACTTACCTAGTAGACCTCCATCACCACGGGCTGGGGCCTCTGGGGGTCTGCCTGTGGATCTTCTCAGTCACCTCCCCTGCTGCCCCTTCTCCAGAGGAGACGTGTCAGCAGTTGGCCCGGGAGACATTGGAGGAGCTGGACTGGTGTCTGGAGCAGCTAGAGACCATGCAGACCTACCGCTCAGTCAGCGAGATGGCGTCCCACAAGGTATTTGGGCGCGGTGCTGTCGGGGTGGGGCCCATCCTTGGATGGGGTCTATGGGGTGAGATCAATCCCTGGGCCAGGCCAACGCCTAGGCGGCAGCTTCAGGACTTTGTAGCTTCTATAGGTTACGTCTCCCAGGGCCAAGGGAATCTGGTGTGTGTGAGTGTACGTGTGTCTGGCTACATGTCTGTCGGTAGACAACCATCTCTCTTGCGGAGGGGTCCTATGCTTCTATGGTCTATAAGTGTGTTATCTGTGGCGGCTGTTGACTTGTTGGCTACGCATTTGCATTGTGAGGTGTGGCTATGTTCTCAGAGGTTCCATCAGGATGGCTATACAGATGTGTACATGTGGACGGTGTGTGAGTATGTACAGGTGATTATTTGGGACTGCAAGTGTGTGGGGCTGTACCAGAGGGGTGTACATGTCTGCAGGTGTGAGTTGGTCCAGGTGGGAATGTGAATGTGAATCTCCATGTGTTTGTGACTATGTAGGTATGCTTGCAGGGCTTCTGGGGAGAGTGCAAGACTTCTATGTACAGCTGTGCAGTCTGTGCACTGCACAACTCCAGGGGGCACTATTCAGGAAGCAGGCAGTGCGAATGATGCTTCTGAGAGTTGTGCAGCATGGTGGCAGCCTCTGTGGGAGGATGCCTATCAGGAAATGAGTGTGCAGGTGGGGGTGTTTTTGTTGGAGGGGTCCATACATCTGTGGGTGGAGGTTTGTCTGAGAACATATGTCTGAGGTCGATTGTGTGTTGAGCATCTGAGAATGTGAATGTGTTTTTGAATGTGGATCTACGAGTGTGTGTCTGTGATGTGGGTATTTGTGTGTATATATACCCTTATGGATTTGTCAGGTACATTTGTGTCTAAGGCTACATGGGTATTTGTGTTTATTTGAAAGTGTGTCTACAAGTGTGTTGACTATGTGTGTGTCCAGTGTCTTGGTGTTTGTCCCTCAGTGTGTGTCTCCACGTCTGGGTGTGGATCCGTATTTTTGGAAAGGGCATGTCTGAAAGCATTTGTATCTCTGTGTACTCAACTGTATACCTGTAAATTTATTGCACATCAGAGTTGCGGCTGTGTGTGTTGGGGGCGGGGTCTATGTAGGGTTGAAAGCATTTGAGTATTTGTGTGTATTCAAGTGTATCAAGTGTCTGGCTGTGTTGGTGTGGAAGGTGTGTCTCAGAGTGTTTGTGTGTCTATGAATATGTGGAACATCTGGATGTGTGTCTTTGTCTCTGAGTGTGTCTGTGGAGCGGGCATATCCCCTTGAGGGGGTGTGTGCCGCCCTGCCCATCCCTAGTAGTCCTACCTGAGTCCTGGCTGAGGTCCGTGGGCTCCAATGCCCCTTTAACGCCCCCCCCCACAACCCCCGGCACCAGCTGACATCACATGCAGCCTGCCAGTGCTGCAGTGAGCACACACACACACACACACACACACACACACACACACAGGCGCATACACAGAGCCAGAGCCTCCAAAGCCACCTCCTGGGACCCTAGCCCTGTCCCCCCATGGGCAGGGGTCCCTGGCCGCCTCCAGCCGCTGTTGTGGAGGGGCCCACAGGGGCCAGGGGCTGGCAGACCATGTAACCAGGGCTGCCACCGGGAGCGCGGAGGGGAAGGGAGCCCCCAGCCCTGCTGGGCCGGCCCAGGCCCCTCCGCGGCTCCCCCTTCCACTGCCCACCCACCCAGCACCCCACCCCCACCTCAGACGGTGGCTGTTGATCCTGGGACTCCCCAAGCCCAGCCTCTGTGTGCGGCAGCCCTGAGCGGGGCCAAGACTCCAAGATGCCCTTGGTGGATTTCTTCTGCGAGACCTGCTCCAAGCCGTGGCTGGTGGGCTGGTGGGACCAGGTAGGGGACCTCGGGGTGGAGAGTGGGCAGCAGACCAGGCTGTGGCCCTCTGACCTCTGACCCCCGGTCTGGACTTATGTGTGCAGCTGTGCACGTGTGTAGCCTGGAAATGAATGCTTACAACTGTGTGTCTGTGTGTGGCCCAGGGCTGGGCATAGATAGCTGGGGGTCTCTCTCTGGGTGTGACTGTCAGCACACATGTATGTGTCTACAGTGGTGTAGGGCTGCCTGACCATATGCTCGTTTGCCTGGGTCATGGCGTGGCCCTGTCTGAGATCACATGGCTCTGATCGTGGTATATTGGGCGTGTTTGTGAGCCTAGATCTGCGTGATTTTTCTGGGGCATGTGACCCTGAGTGTCAGTGACCACCTTATTATATAGGCCCCTTGATTTGTGTATCTGGGGCTGTGTAGAACTGTGTAACACAGGAATCTGTGACTCGGTGTGCAGTTTGTGACTTTGTAGGTCCATCTTGTTTGCGTGTGTGCGTGCGTGAGCACGCATGTGTGTCTCTTTATGTGTGCCCAGGGTCTTTGGGCAGCACTGGGAGGAGTGAGCGCCCTGTCCCGGTGTGGGCTATGCGGGCTCATCCTTCCTGCCCAGTGACCCTCCTGATCCTCTGGACAGAGACGGCTCCTGCTTTGGGGGTGCTTTGGAGGATCTTGGGGGTTGGGAGGAGATGCCCTTTCTCCTCCTTGCACAATGTCACAGCAGATGCTCTGTGAATTGGCATGGGGGGACCAGGAGGAGCCCCCAAGCTTGATTCTGAGTGTACTCCCTTCATCTGGTGTCTGTCCTGCCCCTGAGGTTGGAGGATGGGGGGCTGTAATGGGAACCCCTCTCTCTTGGGTGACTGAACTAGGGTTTCTTTGGCTCACTATTCCCTCTCACTCTGGCCAAACCTTTTTTTCACCCAGAACTTTGGGACTGTGTTCCGTCCTTCCAAACTGGGCTGGGGGCTGGGAGCCAGGGCGCCTAGGGAGTAGGGTCCATGTCTGGGGAAACCCAGGCCAGGGGTAGCTCTGGGAAGGCAAGGGTTAAGGGGCATGCAGCCTGCCCCCCTTTCCCCCAAGCTCAGCAGCTGGTTGGAGGGGGAGTTGCTAAGGAGACTCCCATTGCCATGGCAACGGGATTCTCTTGATACCCCATTGGCTCCCTGTTAGTCAGGAGCCCCTCCCTTCTATAGGTATCCCTCTGGCTTCTCCTTAGGGAGGAGGGGGAGAGAGGATGGGGAGGGGAGCCCCTCCCCCAAGCCTTGGGGACCCCTATCAGAACTGGGAGAAGAGGAAGTGCTGACTCCTCCCCTCTAGCAGCCTGCTGGGGTTTCTGTTGGTTGAACAGAAAAGTAGGAGGGACTCATGGGGTTTTCAGAAATTTCTTGGGAGGGGCTGACTCCCCCGCTTCTCCTTGACCCATCATCCCTTCCTTCTTGCCTCCTTCACCTTAGTTCAAGAGGATGCTAAACCGTGAACTCACACACCTGTCAGAGATGAGCAGGTCAGGAAACCAGGTCTCTGAGTACATCTCCACCACATTCCTGGGTGAGTGAAGAGCAGCATGTGGCAGGGTACACACCTGGGCTGGAGAGCCCCCCCAGGCCCCAGGTCCTATTGCCCATCTTTGCCCAGGGACTCTGACTCTTAACTCCCCAAAGATCAAAGCCGTCATGCTTATGAGTTCCCATACTTAGGATGCCGCCAAAGCCAGTGGGACCCCATTTCCTATAGAACCAGCACAGTATAAAATCTTTCTAAACTGAAAAGCCCTTCCAAATTCAGTGGAACCCCAATGGAACTCTCAAACTCAAGACCCCAAGAAACTCCCAAACTCAAATAGGATTCTTAAACTTTAAAATGCCTCTAGGCTGAAAAGCCCCCTACTCTAGAATTCAATAAAATCTGCAAACTTGGATTCTCCCCAAATTCAGAAGACCCCCCCCAAAATTCAAGAAAGATGTCTAACCTCGGTAGGATTCTCAAACTTGAGGGAACCTCTGCCTTGAATAGTCTATAAAAGATTCCAACACTTTAAAAAACCTCCAAGTTGAAAAATTCCCCAAATCCAATAGAATCTCCAAATGCATAGGACCCCCCAAATTCAGTAGACTCTTCAAACTTTAGATACCCAGACTCAAGAGAATTTTTAAGTTTAAGAACCTGGAAGAGCTTCCTGAAATTTAGAATTTCCTAACCCGATAGAACCCCCAATACAGTAGAATACATCAAATTTATTGGAACTCTCAAACTCATGGGAACCTCCAATTCATCCTAACCTCTAAACTCAAGAGCCCAAGCTGAGGATACCTCCCACAAACTCAGGATAATTTTACCCTCACTATTTCCCCACAATCTTAAAAGAAGGTTCTGATTTCAAATGCTCCCGCCAGTGGGGGTGTGGCTGTGCCAAGTTCTGAGATCCAGCCAATGGGAGCATGGCATGCAAATGACCCCTATTAGGCCTTGTTATTGCCTGACAGGCCCCAGGTCACAATGGGTGGCCCTGGCTGGGCTCTGGAAGCCCTTAAAGCTCAGGAAAAGGGCTGCTGGGGCTGGCTCCTTAGCAAGCTGCTGTCACCAGGTGGGGGGAGGGTGTCCATGGAGCGGGAGAGACCATCCTTCCCTCCCTCCTCCCAGCACTGTCCAACCGCCCCCACCCCCAGCACTCTCAGTCACCATGAGGGTGTCTTCCAGTCCAGAGAAGTTTCCCTGCCTATCTGGGTCAGGCAGCGGCTCTCCCTAGCATCCTCACCCCACTTGTTGATTTCCCACACCACCCCCATGCCAAACCTGGCGATTGGACCCGTGCCATTCCACAGCTTTGAGCAGGCCCCTGGGTTCCAACTCCAGCCTACCACCTCCCAGAAGAATTCCTTCCTCCCCTCTGGTTTCCGGCCTATGGGTAACCAACAGCGTGACTCCCAGAAGTGGTCTGCCCTCCTGGATGAGACTTCCCAAGTGAACGGGATAAGGTCTAAAGGCCAAATAGGGAGTCTCTGTGGGGAACTCATGCTTGCCGCTCCTTCATCGTATACAGACAAACAAAATGAAGTGGAGATCCCATCACCCACGATGAAGGATGGAGAAGAACAGCAAGCGCCACGGCAGAGACCCTCCCAGCAGCCGCTGCCCCCTGGGCCTCAGTTCCAGCCCATGTCGCAGATCACAGGGGTGAAGAAGCTGATGCATAGCAGCAGCCTGACAGATTCCAGCATCCCCCGCTTTGGGGTGAAGACAAACCAAGAGGAGCTCCTCGCCCAAGTGTGTTGGGGGCTCAGTGGATGCTGGCCTGGAAAAGGACAGGGGTCTCCTGGGGCCCAGGGAAGGACTAGGCTTCGGGTTGGTTTGAGATGAGGATCGGGGTGTACAGGTCCCCTTACTATCCGAAAGTAGAGTGTTCCTATGAAACCTTTCGTAAATCGAAATGGCATAAAGCAAAGCAGCAGTTACCATTGATTTATACATATTTATTTTGTTCACCACGATCAAAACAATTATGTTCAGTTTTACACTAAGCATAACACCCTTACCAGCTTTCTTAGGCTTTTCTGATACCTTAGGATACATTTTACTAACAGATGCACAAAATAAATCAAAGTAAAACACAGATGCTCACAAGACAAAGTTCGAAGCTCTGGTGGCTGGAAGCTGAGATGCTGAGTGTGGTTCCTGGACAAGAGCTTGGCAGGGCCACTCTTGCTGCTCAGGGTGCTGCGGCCTCTACAATGGCTGCTACAAAACTAATGCTGGACACTGTTTTCCCTTTTCACCTTTTTCCTAAAAGCAAAAGACCTCTTCAGAATTCTTTTGGTTCACAAAAACAGGTCCTAATGTAAGTCTTTTGTAAAGGCGAGTGGCATAACTCGAACTTTCGAAAAGTGGAGGATACTTGTACCTGCTTTCTGAGACTTCGAGAGCAGCAGAGGAAAGAACTAAGCAAGGAAGTAGTCTAGGCTGGAGTCTGGCCTCAGCCTGACCCCATGGGGAGCTCTGGAGTGTGACCAGCACCACAGAGTTGAGCCCATCTTGAGGGAAGAATGTTGGCCTCTGTACTGGTCGGTGTCAGTCACTGGCTGGGGAGTGCCCCCAGGGTGGACGACTTCACCCCTTCTGTGTAGCTCCTGTGGTGGCAAAAGCAGTTTTCTGGAGAGTGGGGCAACTGTGGGCCTTAGAATCAAGAGTCCCAGCAGCTGGGGCTGGCAGGGGGTGAGTGCGATGGCCAGTGAAGGGGATCTGGGCAGAAGCCCAACAATGTCCACTACAGGCCAGACCTGGATTTGGCTCCTGATTCTTCCAAGAGATCTTAAGACAAGGGGCTCCCCCATTAATGTGTACAATAGATGTGACGCACTGTCAGCGACTCACTCAGCTGACATTTATCGTAACCTTCTGCGAGCTAACACTGGCCAGTGCTACATTGGGTGACCCAGTGTTTATTGAGTACCTACTATGTGCTGGCACTGTTCTGGATCCTGGAAAGCCAAGGAAAATTAGCCTATGTTTCTTTCCTCCTGGCACCCATGAGCAATTTAGTCCGGAGGGTGAGCTATACTTTGGGGTTTACATCCCAGCTTTGCCTCTTGTGAGCTGCCAAGTCTTGGGTAAGTCACGTCACCTCTCTGACGTGATTGAGTGCTTAGTGCAATGCCTGGCAGATAATAAGCAGTTAATAGACAGTGGCTGTGGTTGCTTTGTTATTTCCTGGCCCAGTAGGCCCTGGGCAGTAAATTCTGCACCGCTGAGCATGCCACCCACAGGCTAAGCAGTGATGGTGCTAACCTTCAGATCAGAGCTATGCAGGAAAGGGTCCAGAGGGCCCTGGGCCTCGCAGGCTTCTGATCTCTGGCCTCCATCTCCTCCAGGAACTGGAGAACCTGAACAAGTGGGGCCTGAACATCTTTCGAGTGTCTGATTATGCCGGGGGCCGTTCCCTCAGCTGCATTATGTACACGATATTCCAGGTAGGACGGGCTGAGTGGAGCAGGGTGAGGGCAGTGCAAGGGAGGGGGCCAGGGTAGAGAGCTAAGGGCTAGCGGGGATCAACAGGGGGATCACCTCTGCTCCACACCCGCCCTCAGGAACGGAACCTGCTGAAGATGTTCCGCATCCCGGTGGAAACAATGGTGACATATATGCTGACCTTGGAGGACCACTACCACCAGGATGTGGCCTACCACAACAGCCTGCATGCAGCTGATGTGCTGCAGTCCACCCATGTGCTGCTGGCGACGCCTGCCCTGAACGTGAGCGCCGCCTGGCCCCTTCTCCCCAGCCCATCACTCTGACTGCCCACCATCTCCGATCTCCTGCTTCTCTCTCTGACCGCGTTCCTCCCTCTGATCTTTATCTTTCCTGACCCCCATCTTTCTTGACCACCCATCTGTCTCTTACCCTGTCTGTATGACTCCCCATCTTTCTAACCACTGTGTCTCTCTGGCCCCTTCTCTCTGCCTCCAGGCCGTGTTCACAGACCTGGAGATTCTCGCGGCCCTCTTTGCGGCTGCCATCCATGACGTGGACCACCCTGGGGTCTCCAACCAGTTCCTCATCAACACCAGTGAGTGATCCTCCACGGGGGCGGGGCCTGCCGGGCTGGAGGCGGGGCCTGCACTTGCCCGCTCTGCTCTTCGGGGCAGCCCTGTGGGTCCTCCCTTCCCCTGACTGCCAGCCCCGGCCTGGGCCACAGATTCAGAACTGGCGCTCATGTACAACGACGAGTCAGTGCTGGAGAACCATCACCTGGCCGTGGGTTTCAAGCTGCTGCAGGGGGACAACTGCGACATCTTCCAGAACCTCAGCAAGCGCCAGCGTCAGAGCCTGCGCAAGATGGTCATCGACATGGTAGGCGGCGGGGACAGAGAGGGAAAGGTCGCCTTTGAAGGGTGGTGCTTCCGGGAGGTCTGAGTCCCAGATGGAAAGCCCCCCCACTCCCACCACCCCTGGGGAAGAGGCATCTTTTGGAGGGGCTTGCGAAGACAGGTTGTACCAAGTGAAAACTTCAGAGGCTCGGGTGGGTACAGCGGGCAGGTGGCAGGGCTTCAGTCGCCCCTGTGTCGCACCGTTGCTCACAGGTACTGGCCACGGACATGTCCAAGCACATGACCCTCTTGGCCGACCTGAAGACCATGGTGGAGACCAAGAAAGTGACCAGCTCTGGGGTCCTTCTGCTGGACAACTACTCCGACCGCATCCAGGTGCACCCCTTGTGTGGGCCCTCCCCCGCCCCTCCCGCCTTCAGGTCTGGGTTGCCGCCCCCTCTCAGCCTTCAGCTCCCTTGTTGCGGATCTTCCTGTCTGTTTTTCTCTCTCTCCCCTCCTATCTTCTGCTTCCAGCTCCCATCTCTCTTTCCCATCACCCCCAATTCTTCCCTTTCTTCATCAAACCCTTCCTATCTCTCCCTTCCCCTCTCCCCCACCATCTCCTCCTCTCTGCTGCCCCACCTTCCCCTCCCCTCTGTCCCCCATTTCTCCCACCCCTTTCCATCTCCCCACACCTCTCCCTACTCCCTCTTTCCCCCTCCCGGTCTCCCCTTTCCTCTCCTCCACTCTTCTCCCTCTTTGTTCCTCCATCTCTCTCCATCTCCCCCCTACCCCTTCTCCCCACGCTTCCTCCAAGGGGGAGGTAAGGAAGCCTGAGGCCTCAGACTGGGTCAGGGGCATGGCTTCTGAAGGTCCCCTGCCCCGTGCAGGTCCTACGGAACATGGTGCACTGTGCAGACCTCAGCAACCCCACCAAGCCGCTGGGGCTATACCGCCAGTGGACGGACCGCATCATGGCCGAGTTCTTCCAGCAGGGCGACCGTGAACGTGAGCGTGGCATGGAGATCAGCCCCATGTGCGACAAACACACGGCCTCGGTGGAGAAGTCTCAGGTACCGTTTCCAAGTGCCAATGGAAGGGAGCAGGCCAGCCTCCCACCCCGTCTTGGCCTGGAGGTCCTGACCTGCCCCTCCACAATGTGAAGTCTTAGTTTGTTTTTTCCTTTTCTAGCTTGATGGGAAATATGCAACATTTTCTTCTCCACAGAACAGCCAGACAGCCTCTGGGCACACCGACCTGTGTTCAGACAGTTCTAACTCATTTGCAGCAACACCACAGCATCAGTAATAATACTTAGCTGGCCTTTAGTTACAGACCTTGTGTCGGTTCAGCCTGTTTCCCATATCGTAACCAGGCCACTGATGTCCCTGATTTTCTGTGGATTTTGAAGCAAGGTGAAATGACTCGTCTTCATTGTGTGCCTGTTTAACAAGCGGGATAGGAACTCAATCTGTTAAAAGATTCAACACTGAAGTGTGAATAAGAGTTTCTCACCCTCCCCACTTCTAGTCTCTTCCTAGTGAGACCCACATTTTCCAGTTCGGTAGTATTCCCTTCCAGGCCAGGGTTACCCGGCCTCGGCTCTGTTGACAGTTGGGGTTGGATCATTCTCCCTGGTGGGGACCTGTCCTGCACGTTGCAGTTTGTTGAGCTGCATCCTTGGCCTCCACCCACTAGATGCCAGGAGCACCTTCCCCTTCCAGGCATTACAACCAAAAATGTCTCCAGACACTTCCAAATGTCCCCTGGGCGTGCAAATCACCCCCCACCTCCCCACTGCCACCCCGATGAAAACCAGTTTCATAGTTTTAGTATGTAGTTATTTTCACAGGCAACTTAGTAGTAATGGTTTGTGGGTTTAGCTTTTTTAAAAATATAAATTGTATCAATATATGCCCATCTTATACAGCTTGTCTTTTTTTCTCAACAATGACTTGGAGATCTGTCCAAGTTCCTACACAAAGATTTAGTTCATCCTTTTTCACTACTGTGTAGTATTCCCACGGATATAGATAGATAATGGTTTGTGTAGTCATTCCCCTGTTGATGGACATTAAAGTGTTCAGGAGTTAGGAATTCACAGTGACTCAAACAAAATAAGGCTTTTTTTTTTTTCTTCTATGTAAGAAAAATTTAGAGAAGGGAATTTGGCTCTCTGGCTCCACAAAGTTGGCAGGCACCCCAGAGCATTCAGTGTTTCTCTTCTACCATCCAAAGCATGGGAGTTCTATCCCCAGAAATGTCTCTTATGGTCACAGATGCTGTTGAAGCTCCAGCCATCCTGGCTACATTCCAGGGAAGAAAGACCTCTGCCAGCTGAGGCAGCGTCCAGCATCTTCCATCTACAGGTGGTCTCATGGCCATCTTCTCTTTGCAAGGGAGGCTGGGAAATGTAATTTTCAGCTGGAAGCATTGTGTCTCCCAAGAAAAATCAAGATTCTGTCAAAAAGGAGGAAAGATGATACCAGGGTGTTAGCCTGCCATGAAGTTATTTCTAGTTTCTCTTTTTTTTTTTTTTTGCAAAAAATGCTACCATGGATATCTGTGGCATACTACATTTCTAAAAAACTTATCCCCAACTGATGTATATATATATATTGAAGTGTTTCCAGTTTTTGTTTACATCCCATGTAGGTCTTTTTTTCTTACTTATGCAAGAGTTTTTCCAGGGTGGATCTGAAGAAACAAGATTGTTGGGTCAAATAGTGTCAGCATCTTTTAAATTTCATTAGATCCTGCAGCATGGTGGTGCCATCTGCACCAGCAGGCCACGGGTTTACACTGTCTTCCTCTTCCCCCAGGTGGGTTTCATCGACTACATTGTGCACCCGCTGTGGGAGACATGGGCTGACCTTGTTCACCCAGATGCCCAGGAGATCCTGGACACGTTGGAGGACAACCGGGACTGGTACTACAGCACCATTCGGCAGAGCCCGTCACCACCGCCAGAGGAGGAGCCCAGGGGGCCAGGCCATCCACCCCCACCCGATAAGTTCCAGTTTGAGCTGACACTGGAGGAGGATGAGGAGGAGGAGGCATCCTCTGCCTTGGGTGCAGCTGGGGAATGGTCTATGGCCCAGGATACGTCCCCAGCTGAGGAACTGTTGGAGGTCGACGGCCAGGACGCACCCACGGAGGTGGAGGTGGAGGTGGAGAAAGCGCCCTTGACACAGCAAGCAGACAGTGCGGTCTCAGGCCGGGACGAATCCACGTCCCCAGATGCATTCGCACATGCTGTAGGCTGCAGCAGCCCCTCTGCCCTTTCTCCTCAGAGCCCTTATCTGCCTGCCTTGAGGACCCTGCCTACTCGAGAGGAGGCCCCGGGCCTCCTGGGCCTCCCCTCCATGGCGGCCGAGGTGGGGGCCCAGAAAGAGCAACAGGCTGCCAAGAGGGCGTGCTGTGCCTGCACAGGGACATCCAGCGAGGAGCCACCCACAGTCCCAGCTCCTGGCAGGTGGGGGTCTGCTGGAGGCCCTATCTGAGCCACAGCCCCTACATTCTTTTGCCCTCCCTGCCTCCCTTCATCACCATCACCCCCCAACTGCCTCCTCCACTGCCTCTAAGACTCTTGGGCCTCCTGAGAAAAAAGAAAACAGAAAAGTGGGTTTTTTTCTCTTTTCTTTTTTTCCCCTTTCTCCCCACCCCCACCCCCACCCACGGGGCCTCCATTAGGAGGTGGGGCCTGGGGAACCAGGGGCTGAGGTCCTGGAAGGGGTTTTATTTTTGGAATTTTAATTGTTACATTTTTAGAAAAAGAAAAAAAAAGGAAAAAAAAAACACACACACAGGATGAAACACGGCAACTGTAGATGCTCCTGTTCCTGGCTCCCCTCGTCCATCTCCAACCTCACCCCCAAAACCCAGGTCCCAGGCTCAGTCTTCCAGCCTCTTCTGGCTCTCCGCCTGGGCCCAAGCAGGCACAGGGTCTCCCTCCAGGCTCTCCTGAGTTTGGGAGGGTTCCTAGAACCCAGCCAGGAATAGCCATTCTGGGCAGGGCTTGGTGGGGGGGTCAGGGTGAGAGGCCCCAGTTCCAGCCCCTCTCAGGCTCGATGCCCTCCCCCATCCAGAAGTCTTCCGCCTCATTTTGCACAAACCTGGCAATACCGACTCGAGGATGGGCACAGCAATGCTGTGAAACTTAGGATGCTGGGAGGAGAGGGTGTTGGAGGGATATTCACACCACCAGCCTGGGGTCTGAGGTTTTAGGAGGGCCTGATCCTCCCTCCACTTGCCGCCCCCTTCCTTTCCACTTTGGGTTCTGTTTGAATTTTTTCCGTTTGGGGGGGCACGGCTCTGAGCTGCACCCCCTCCCAGCTGCTTCTCCTCTTGTTTCTGCCTTAATGATTCCCCGTAGGAGAGGGGCTTGCAGTGGCTCCCACCTGCACCTTGGGTGGGGCGGGGCCAGGCCCAGAGCCCCCATCCTAGGTAGCCCCTAAGCCTCCTCCTGTCATCCTCCCCAACCCTTTGCCCTAGGAGGAAGCAATAATGGTGTACACCCACATTCCCTTTCTGGGCATCCCTTCCTACTCTGGCACCAAAGTCATTTATCCTTTGTCCCCACTTAGCCAAGCTTCCTTGTCTCCCCTTAGCTATCCCCCCTAGCAATACGACAGACAAATGAAAGGCCATTTTTCTCCAAGCCATGGGGGACTGTTTGGAAGGAAAGACTCCCTCTGTCCCCTCTCCTCTGCCCCCCAGCAGCTGGTTCTGCAGCTGGACAGGGCAGGGCCTCTCTCTCTCATCGCCCCCACCCCTCCAATTCTGAGCACATGGTACTGTAGCCTCCTCTCCCCACAGCCTTCCATCTGTCTGTCCAGCCCACTGGGGAGTACCACCTGCTCCCACCCCCATGACGCTGTACAGGGTTCATTTTTGTAGTGAAATTAGTTTCTGTCCCAGCCAGCAACCAGAGTGGGCCTTTTTTTTTTTTTTTTTTTTGGTTTTCTTTCTTTTGTACATATTGTAAGGTTGGTTTGTAAATTATTCTACAGAGGCAAAAAGGGAAAATAAACTTGCCCTTTCCCTGCTGACCCAATCAGGGGAAGGAGGGGTGGGGGTCTCCCAGAGGGAGTGTCCCCATTCCCGCTGTATTATACAAACTGTACCATAGACCCCGAAAGGGTGGGCTCAGTGCTGTTGTTTGATGGGGAGTAGGTTCATCTAGGGGGTGAGGGCTAGGCAGAGCCTGCCCTTCTCCCCACCCCAGGGCCAGGCGTGACTGGCATCTGTTGAGATGGACCCACACCCTCAATCAGGGCTCCTCTCTCCAGGGGGGCACAGGACCCCCATGAGCTGCTTGAGTGTTGTCCACTTTGACGATACATCAGTCAGTCTGTTGATCGAAAATCAATCCTTCGATCTTGTCTCCAATTAAACTGAGGCTTTCACCTACCTTCCTGGCTGATGTGGCTTCCTTTCCCACCCTGGTTCTCGGAGTAAGCCTCTCCTGCACTGTCTGCCTGGGTCGTGGATAGAGGAAGGGGGGTGCTCTGTCCCTACCGCTCCCCAAGCAGATAGAACTTAAGTGGTTTGCCAGGAGATTGGCGGAAGACAGCCTCCAGGCCTGGGTTAGCTCCTGCCACAGGCAACTTCAGGTTGTAAAATGAATGTCCAGACGACGCAGTGTTTGTAGGCCAGCAGACACAGGTAAACCTCCCTTTTCCCACATGGAACATATCTGACGCAACTCTTGGGTTCTTCTTTCACTCCTGGAAACCTCCAGGACGAGGCCTCTACCACCTGTCTGCCAGGTCGTGATGAAAGATCTGGGGTCAAATTCTGCTGTGCAGACATTAAATTTGATTAACAGGCACAAGAGAATTTACACCTGTAAATTCCATGAATTCCCAGCATTCCCTCCATGTTGGTGTTGCAACCACGTTGCATGAAAACAAAACCAAGAAACAATCTGAATATATCAAAGGCAGGATACTGCGTTGCTTCAGGCCTGTAAGCCTTATGGGTATCAGATAAGCTGAACCCTCCAAATTAATGACTGGACACAGAATGGGCTTGGATATAAACTGTTTTTCTGACTTATTCATATAAGGTTCGGGAGTGAGTGAGTCTCATTTTAACCAATCTAAATATTTGAATACTGTTAATTCCACCCACGGGAGCCCCTTTTCCCAAACTTTATAAGGCTAATTAACAAGCCCCAGATTTTATTAATCAAAGGGTACTGACATTCATTATGCTAATGAGCAAAACTTCCCATGTGGATAAAGATGTGTATAGGAGAAGCGTTTCTGATGCGGGCTTTCAGATTAGAATACTGGCAGCCTCAAATGTAATAAACAGAGGGACACCCAAATATGCACAGTGCGTAAGTGGTTAAGCACTGTGGTAATCAGCAGGTGTATACATTCACAGCGTATGTGTTCTGAAACAAAATGAGGCCAGCTTCATTGCACCCAAGGAAAGATCGACCTGCCTACTCTGCCAGCTCTTAGTTATGTGCCCTTGGGCGTGATCTCTCTGACCTTCAGTTGTCTTATCCGTAAAATGGGATAACGAAAATCTTAGACTTACAGGGTCAGTCTCAAGCAAGGCTGTCCAGTGTAACTTTCTATGATGATGGGAATGTTCTATGTCTGCTCTATCCAACACCATAGCCACTAGCCACATGTGGCTATTAGGCACTTGAAATGTGGCTGGTGCCACTGAGGAAAAGGAGTTTTAATTTTCCTTTATACTAAGTAGCCACATGTAGCCAATGGCTACTGTATCAGACTGCATAGTTCTGGAACTTAAGCGAGAGAGTGAATGTAGGGGATTCAGTGCATACAAAGGTTTGCCTACTTGACTGTGGCTTAAAGAGTCACAGTTGATATCCTGGCCCACAGGAGTGGGGGCAGCCTGGACCCAGAGGGGAGAAGCAAAGCTGGAAAAATTGGTAGAAGTTTCCAGGGAATCTGAACTTTGTGCAAGAAGCAAAGAGGAGTCACAGACTTTCCCCAAGGGTGTTTCAGAGAGGCAAAGTCGGGGAAAGGGTATTGGGCTGGGGGTCAGGAGGCAACAGTACTAACCCCAGGGCTGCAGGGGATGGCTGGCTGGGCCAGGGTGAGCCTTCTTACTCCAGGTCTCAGTTTCCCCAAGTGTAAAAGGGCAGGCGTGATGTCCCAAATGCCTCTTGAGTTAGGACGCATTGACAATCTGAGAATGTGGGTCAAAGGGCAGAGGCGGCATGTGACCATCAGCTGGCTCTTTAAAATCCTCCTGGTGGGGAGTTCATCTTTCCTCAAACAAAAAATGACCAGAGGCAGGGAAGCTTTGAAATTTGAACAGGACAAGGGGATCTGGGGAAGGGGTGGAGTTAGGTCTCTGAAGTTGACATCAGCCACTTACAGGCTTCATGGTCTTGGGCAAATGGCTCTACCTCTCCCAGCCTTTAGAGGGCCCTGAACTCATTAGGAAGATTATTTTATCCACCTTCCAGGGGTCCTTGAGGTATACATTATCATAGGCTCCATTTTGCAGATGAGGAAACTGAGGCCAAGAAGTGATCTCACAATGTCAGGAAAATTTGGAAATAAGGCAGGGATCTCACTTCACCTGGCTGTCCAATACTTTTATATTATTATCGCTATTTTATTTCAAAATCTTGAGATGTGGGTAACATTTTTTCCTCTTTCACAACATACAAATATAAAGAAGTACAAATAAAAGCAAGCACTTTCCCCTCCCCTCTTTTTTTTCATCTATTGGCAAATAATGAAAAAATGGACCATCCTGGGGTGGGCAAAGCACTTTCATAGCTCATTAGTGCTGGCAGAAGTTGGCACACAGAGCTTTCCAGGAGTGGTCTGACAATATTTATCAAAAACATAACAACTGTGCATGCATTTTGACCCAGCCATTACAGTTTTAAAATATCTTAAAGAAACAGTTGGATGAAAACCTAAAGATACAGGTACAAAATGCCCATTCTAGTGTTGGTCTAAATAGTGAAGAATTATTAAAGACCCAGATGTCTGACCTAGAGAATTATTAAATTATGCTTCACTGTCACAATGGAATAATATGCAGCCATTAACAAAGAGGTAGGTCTGTACTGAAATGCTAAGATGTTTACCATAGAGCAGGTTTCAAAACATTCTGCATTATATGATCCTGCTAAAAAATATGTGCATAGAAGAGACAGCTTGTCCATCAACATATTAACAGTTCTCCAGTGGTGGGATTAGAAGAGATCTGTGTTTTCTATTCTGTAGTCTTCGATATTTTCTGAGTTTTAGCAGTGAGCATGTATTACTTTTACAATCAAAAGGAAGATTATTTCATAATCAGAAGAAATAGCCGATGTTTATTTTGGAGCCACAAAATCATGGTAGATAAGCACACAGGCTCTGGATTCTGCTTGCTTGTGTTCTAATTACTACTCTACCAGTTAATGATTATTAGTCTGAGCATGTTACTTACCTGCTCTGTGACTTAGTTTCCCTCGCTGTAAAATGCAAATAATAATAGCCCAGATTTACCAGGAGATTACTTATGTGCCAGACACTGTTTTGCGTAAATTATAGCACTTAATTCTCACAACAGCCTATAAAGTAGATACTATTGCTATAACATGGGTCACAGACACGGGTCGGGCTGGGAGCTCGAGGGCCCGAGCGTCCCCTAGATTGGGACTGAGGAACTGCAGCAGGACCAGAAAGACGCGCAAGCGCAGATTGAACAAGAGGCGTGGCAAGAACAGGAGGGAATCTTTTTTTCTCCCTCACTACGATTGGCTGACACAGTTGTCATTAGCCGAGAAGGCAGCCAATGAGGAGCACTTCCGCTTCGCCTTTGGCACCCGAGGAGATCAGACAGCGGCAGGTTACACCAACTTTACGGAGGGTGAAGGAGGGGGCCTGGTGTCACTCCCTTCCTTAGAGCGACCCCAGCGTTTTTTTCACACTTTCTGAGGGGATCCCGGTGTCATCCCCCTTTCCTGAGTGTACCCTGGCATCTTTTTCCACTTCTTGAGGGAACCTATTTTTCCTGAGAGTGACTCCTGTGACGTCCGCCTTTCCCAAGAGGACACCATCCCGGCGTCCTCTCTCCCTCCTGAAATGAACCCTAACATCGTCTCCTCCTGAGAAAGCAAGACGTCAGAGTTTCCCCACTTCCTTAGGGCTCCGTGGCATCGACTGCCCTTCCTGAGGGGACCCTGGTCTCAGTCCCCTTCCTGGTGGGGCCCCGGCATCCTTCCTGACGGAGACGCTGACCGTCACCATCTTTTCTGGAGGGATCCCCTTCCATGTCTTAATCCCTTCCAAAGGAGTCCCCAGGTCATCCCCCCTTCCTCGAGGGTCCCCAGTATTGTTCCTCCTTCCTGGGAAGGGGCCCAACATTGTCCCCCCTCTCCCAATGGTATTCTGTCACGGCCATCTCCACACCCTAAAAAGACCCATCATCCCCCTTTTCTCTGAGGGTAACTCCTTCCTCTCTACTAATTTGAAGCACATCCCTGCAAGGGCTTCAGTGGTTCTCGTATATATGAGAAGTCTCGAAGCCCCCTCCTGAGCTCCCCTATCCCCAGTTGGGGAGACAGGAAAGCAAGACTCGGATCACCCTCAAAGTGTTGGCTGGTCGGGGGGAGGGGGGTAATGGGAGTGGGGAGTGAAACTAGCTGATAAAGGAACTCACCATATCACATGAGATCATTTAAAGAACTAGGGCTGTTTGTCCTAAAATGAGAGCTGCAGGAAGGATCTATAGCTACCTTAAAATACTTACCAAGTGCTTCTCACAGTTCCTGATATCGTCAGCAGGTACTTATCAGAGTGATTGGGTATGTGAGGGACTGTCACCCGGAACAGAGATTACTTTATTCCACAAAGCTTCAAAAGATCGGATGGTAATGGTTAGAGAGAGGTGAAAAAGTCTTCCTTGTGTTGAATGAAACCCTAACAGGCTGAGTAGCTCTACTCTTAAACAGAGCTGGCAAAATCCACACCCTTGGAGAAGCATCTGGAAGACCTGACCAATTCCATTCAATCCCAAAAATGTTTCTTGTACCCCCATTGTGAACAAGAATTCATCTACTCAGCATTCAAATATGTGTGAAGTTCTTATTGTATGCCAGTAAATAAAATGGCAAACAAGACAGAAAAATAGAAGATAATTATGAATACAAGAAAAATGCATTATGACTTCTGCAAGCTACTTTTTCCTTGAGCACTTCTCAGGCTTTCTGGTTGTATGTTTGCTAATGTACAATCATACAAATATCTGTCTCTCCTCCTAGTTGACTGTAGGCTACAGGAGACAGAAGCCATGTCTTCTACTCCCTGTTGTCTCTACAATGTACCTGGAACATGACAGGCACTGAAATATTTGTTGTTCCTGCCCTAACTCTTCACTTGATAACTCCTTAGAGGAACTGAGAGATGGCCAAGGAAAGTAAAATATGATATGTAAAGGGAAGACAGCCTAGAGATGAAAGGGACCCCACATGCAAGATCTGAAACTTAACAAAACGCCAACTCCTTGAGTAATGCAATTAATCTTCCCTGACCCTGAAGCTGAGAACAAGTGAAGGCAAAGAAGCAGCTGAGGCTGCTCAGTTTCCAGTTTCCCACCAAAGTTGTTTAGATCAGCTAAGTCCCAGAGAATCCGGGGATACGTAGTCGGAAAAGTGTTCCTGTGTGCCTTGCTTAAATTGTGTCTTAATAAAATCAAAGTTACAACCTTGCGGGTGTGGATGTGGTGCAGGGGCTCACAAGAGGGAGAGTCCTTTTTAAATAGGGAGCTTCCTGGATGCATTTGCAGTTGTATTTGATTTATGAAAAATATAGTTTTCTCAGAAGTTTCTAAGAATGCTTATTTAAAAAAAAAAAATAAGAACAAGTCAAGGACATTCTATACCCTGGGACTGACTCATCCAGTCTTGTTCCTTTTCTAAATTTCCTTCTCTAGAAATAGTTCTTATCATACAGAGGCCCACAAGAGGGTGCTGGCCTCCTTTTAGACTGAACTTCCCATACTGGGGAAGCTCTGAGGGTCATGGAGAGCAACAAAATCATCACAAAATAAGACAGGTAGATGGGTTGGTGGAAGCACTGATTTTTCACAGGTAATGAGAGCCAGTGAGGAATTAAAAGTAATGCAGGTAAAGAGCTCTGAGGCCATTAAACGTTATTATTATCATTCTCACTTTGACAATCTTGATAATTCAGATCAATGTTAGCACCACAGGTTTTCAGTACTTACTTACCTCATATCCAGTCAATAACACTACATTTATTGTATTATTACTGTGTTTCCCAGGTGCTAAGTACTGTTATCATCCCCATTTTACAGATGACAAAAGTGAGCCACAGAGATTTGCTCTATGTGCCAGATATGGGTCTCAAGCCTAGTCTGTTGACTCTAGTGTATTCTTTTTTTAGATGTTTTTATTTTCCTAAATTCTATCTTCCGCAATATATATTTTCACTAACATTTATGTTTTAAAACCAGAATATACTCCCAAGGGAGGAGATCTTCTTTGACTTGAAGGCACCTTGTATTGCATGAAGCAAAGGACTCTATATATCCAGAACTTCAGTGCCCTTCACAGAGCTAAAAGTTACCTTAGCCATCATCCGGGTAATTGGGAGTGGGGAGCTACTTGCTCACCATCACTATGAGTCCATCCTGTCTTTCATCTTCATCTTCATTACCTTTTTATACTGGAACTCCCCCTCTGCTTACAAACGGGCTCTGTCTTCTGAATCTTAACAGCAGAATTCCCATCCCCCACCAGACCCCATGTTCCTTTCCAGCTATCATTCCATCTTTCTCTGCCTCACCCTAACATCTCAAGAGATGTTCCCTTCTTCAGCTTTTCTCAATGATTCAGTGAGGCACTCAACAAATATTTATCAAAGGAATTTGTTGCTTTTTCCTCACAATTCTAATGAAATGGTTCTCAAGCTTACTTTCCAATCACCAATTCTAGCGGGTCTCTATCTTTCTGAACCTCTCTGCACTTAGTAGTATTGTTCCTTAAAACATTTTGTACTCAACTATTTCTCTACTTGGCTTCTGTGACACTATTCTTAGTTTTCCTCATAATTTTCTGCTGCTCTTATGTTTTTATTGAGGCTTCTCTTACTTCCATCTACTACTTAAATGTTGTTTCTCAGAATGCGCTTTAACCCGTTGTTCTTATTCTACACGCATGTGTCTCGAAGTGTGTTCCCTACACAAGCTGCATCAACTGGGAACTTATTAGAAATGCATTTTCTTGACACTCACCTACTTAATGATAGCCCTCTGAAAAACGTAACAACTATTTATGATTTTAAACAAACAAAAAAAAACTAGGTATAGAAGGGAGCCTCCTGAACTTGATAAAGTTTCCAGCATAACTTAAGGCATAGGTTACAGAAAATGTTTTGGCAAACATCAAATTTAATGGTGGGACATTAGAAACAGTTAGGAATAAGACAACTATGCCCACTATTACCACTGCTAATCAACATCGTACAGACAGTTTTAGCTAATGTAAGACAAGAAGAAGAAATGAGTGATGTAACCTGGAAAAGACATTACACTACAGTTATTTGCACATGACTTGACTATCTGCTGAAAAATAAATCGAACTAGTAGAACTAATAAGGGAATTCAGCAAAGAGGCCAATGGAAGATTTATATCAACAACTTTCCTATGTATCAGAAAAACCAATTTAAAAGGATCCAGGAGTAGATATCCCATTGACAGTAGCAACAAAACCTTATAAGATTCCCACGAGTAAGTGAATCGCAAGCAATTTGTGGAGAAATTATAAAGGTTTCCTGATGATAGCAAAGAAGATTTTACTAAACAGATACACCAAGTTCATGAACAGAGAGATCTAAAATTGTGAAAATACTTTTTCTCCCCAACTTGATAATTTTTATGCAATCCAATCAAAATTTTTTATTTTTCATGGAATTTTATTCTTCATAAGGAGGATAAAATATGCAATAACAGCCTGGACTGTTTTTTTTTTTCAATAAAGAGCGGACTTGTTCTTCCTGCTATTAAGACATGTTATAAAACTGTAATAATTAAAACAATGAAATTGGTGCAAAAATGGATATTTAGGTCAACCAAACAGAATAATATTTTTAAAAAAAACAATAGAGTCTTATGCATATATGAGAATTTAGTATATGACTGGGATTGCATCTCAAAACTATGAGTAAAGAGTCTATGGCCATGCCACCTGGAACAAGCCCGATTCCATCTGATATCGGAAGCTTAGCAGGGTCGGGCCTTGTTAGTATTTGGATGGGAGACCACCTAGGGAGACCAGGTGCTGTAAGTGTAAAAAAATAAGGGATTGTAAGATGACAAGGTCCTTGCAATCTGTGAGGTCAACCAAGGGTTGCCTCGCCTAAAATACAAAACAAAACGACTATCAATAAAGAATGAATCAGTCAACAAATGGTTTGAAAATAAATGTTTGGCAGCAATTGGCTATCTGTATAAAAAAATTAAATACCTACTTCATACTATGCATACCAACAAATTCCAAATGGATTTAAAAAGTGTGAAAACAAAACTTATACATGAAGACGATATCTATTTTAAATTTTCCTGATGTCTCTATTAGTCAAGATTCTTGGTTCTAACAGAACCAATAAAAACTAACTCTGGTTAATTTAGGCAGAATAATTAATTTATGGGTAGGAAACAATAACAAATGGGTAAGGAAGCTACAGAAAATGTCAAGAACCACAAGTCTTTCTTAAATATGACACAAAAGGGGAGAACCATCAAGGAAAAGTGATAAACTTGTGTATAAATTTATAAGGAACTTCTAGAAAACAGCAGGAATATGGTTCGTTATGACCACTTTGGAGGCGATCTAACAGCATCTAGTAAAGCTGTGCCCACCCTGTGGGCAGGGATCATCTGGGGATTGTTCACTGCTGTAGCCCCAGTGCCCAGGAGAGTAAGGACTAAAAAAAAAAAAAAAAAAGTTGCTTTTGTGGAGTTAGAAAGTAAATGTAAATACCCACCTTTGTTGGTCCAGCAGCTCACGGAAGCCTAGTGCCCACTAGGTGTCCAAGTACCATTGTTGCAGATAAGATGTTCACCTGACTGCTGATACCTAAATTGCTTTACTGAAACAGCTGAACTTGACCTCAAGACCAGGGCTTTAACCCCTCTGGAAGGAAATATGACTCTGGAGTAGGTGTTGTCACTTCTAGCAACTGCATTCCACGTAAATCCCTATTCTCAATTAATGTTTCCAGAACTTTCACTGCTATACACATTGACCCCATGAAAGTTCTTTAATATCCGTTCTCACAAACACAGTGCTACAGAGTGTTGAGAATGGTTAAACCTGAACTCCACCACTTAGTGGCCACGTGACCTTGGGCAAGTTACTTCTCTGAACTTCTGCTTCTTATCTGTAAAGAATTCAGGCTTGCCCTTCCTTGCTCAGAGCGCTATTGAGGACCAACCAATGTGTAAAAATGCTTTATAAATGCTAAAAGGCCATCCACGTGTTAGGTTGGCAATTCCTAGTTCTCCCTCATCCATTCAATGCAGCCAACATGGACTTATTTTCTTGTCCCATAAAAACCTTGGACCAGGACCAGAGAATCTGGCTCAACTAAGGTTGCCTTCAGGTGAATTGAGTGAGGCTGCTGAGACAGGAGGTACCAGGTTTTCCCTGGAAGAGAAGGAATCCAATGTTTCCTTTCTAAGCTACTTGGGAAGCATCCATGAACTCCCCAACACAAGTGTACCTCGTTGTTTCATTGTGCTTCCCAGCTATTGCATTTTTATAAGTCGAAAGCTAGACCCTCTACCTCCATCAACAGTTATGACTAGCTTTACCACAGAGGTCTGGATCCAAACCCACAATATCTCCGAGGTGTGCCTGTAGTCGAGACCATACTTCATTTTTCTTTTCCCCGTTCCCTGCCCCCCATATGAATAGTTGATTGGCAGAAAAAATGATCTGGGCCACACGTATTGTTCATCAGAAGAGACTATGCTGAGCCCTTTGCCTAAGAAAACTCCCAAGAACCTCCTTGTCCTTTTAATACTCAGGAACCTCTATAAAAGAAAAAGCTCAGTCTGCGTAACTGAAGCACAACGAAAAGACCAGATAGATTTTCACTGAATTTGGAAGGCACGCACATTAGG